>NW_022986267.1:0-351213 GCF_902500255.1 Thalassophryne amazonica
TTTTTTTCAAAAACCATATGGATTTGAATCACGTGTGATTACATCAGACATGCTTGAACTCTCGTGGGCATGCGAGAGTTTTTTCACGCCTGTCGGTTACGTCATTCGCCTGTGGGCAGTCTTTGAGTGAGGAGTCGTCCACCCGCTCGTCGATTTTTTTCATTGTTTAGGAATGGCTCAGAGACTGTTGCTTTGTTTGATAAAAATTTTTTCAAAACTGTAAGGCACAACTGAGTGGACACCATTCAATAAATTCAGCTGGTTTTCGGTAAAAATTTTAACGGCTGATGAGAGATTTTGGTCTGGTAGTGTCACTTTAAGGACGGTCCACGGCGCCTGACGGTGATCTGCGCTTCGAGGCGGCAGCGTCTCGCCGTTTCAAGTTGAAAACTTCCACATTTCAGGCTCTGTTGACACAGTAAGTCGTCAGAGAACAGAGAACTTTCAGAAGAAGTCGGCATGAGGAGTTTATTCGGACATTCCATTGTTAACGGTCATTTTGTAATGAAAGAACGTGCGGGCAGAGTCGCATGTCGGGCTGGACCCGACCGCGGGGGGTCGCGGCAGGAAAAACGCCTCCGTTGGAAATCTTAACGGGCAAGTTGGAACATGCTCAAGCTGTTAAACAATTTCTCAGTTACTCACTTGTTGAAAGCCATTAAAAGCCGCCTCAATTCTACAAATGGTTTTCAACACGGAGGTGTTTTCCTGTCGCGGCGCACACAGATTTGCCGAGTCGTCACGGAAACGACTCGGCGAATTTGCGCGTACGTCTTTCATTAAAAAAATGTCCTTAAACAGTGGAATGTCCGCATAAATTCCTCATGCCGGTCTCTTCTGAATCTTCTCTGTTCTCTCACGATGTCCTGGGTGAATTAAGCCTTAAATTAGGATGTTTTCAGCTCGAAACAGGCCGACGACAGCGCCTGGAAGCGCTGCAGGACGTCCCGCTCCGTGGGAAGTCCTTACACCGACAGAAACACCCCATAATCTCTCATCAGCCGTTAAACTTTTCACAGAAAACCAGCTTAATTTCTCGAATAGTGTCCACTCGGATATTCCTCACAGGTCCAGAAAAAATTTTGATAAAGCAACGCGCGCCGTCTCGAGCAACGTGTGAAACAAAGGAATTCAGCCGAGAGGGCGGGACCACATCTCACTCAAGGCCTGCCCACAGGGAAATGACGTCACCGACACGCGTGAAAAAACTCACGCATGCGCACGAGGGTTCAAGCATGATTGGTGTAATCGCATGTCATTCAAATCCATATAGTTAAAAAAAATATATAAAAGGGTCGGTTTATTATCTAAGAGACCTCGTATATGTATATATGTATATGTATATATGTATGTATGTATGTATAAAATTTGCTGATATCAAGTCTTTGCCAAAGTTCAATATCACCTGATAGGAATGAGTAATTCTCTGATGTTTTCTGAGCTGCTGCAAGTATAAAAAAATAGATTTATTTATTTAGTTTAATTGCCTTTCTTGCGTTTTGTTGCAGTAAGCGTTCGAGTTGAACAGCTGATGCTACCTGTTCATGTAGTGCAAAGCATGCTGAAAGCACTCAAGATGAATTCTGAAGAAGCTCGCCTGAAATTTCCACGTCTACTCCAGATCATTGAGTTGTACCCCTCTGAGACACTGGACCTCATGACAAAAGAAGTGGGTGTAACACCAGAGACATACAATCCTGTTATATAGCTCATGTCACACTGCCTTTGCAAAACATTTTTTCTAGTAGGTCTACAACTAAACGTTATATCCATTATTGATTCATTTGGCAATTTTGTTGTAATAAAATGGCCACACAATTTTTCAGAGTGAAAGTAATTGAGTGAAAGTCTTGACATTACTTTGTTGACCATACAGTCCTAAAGAAAGGTGCAAAACCAATGTATCTTAAATTAAACCAGTTGGAATATTTGCTTGATTCCTAATTAGCAGTCCCAAGCAGACTTGTGGTTGCTTTATGTCTCCCAGAGGTAACTATCAGTTAGGTCATATGTAGGTGTCTGCTTGGCCTTGTCTGAACACTGGAATGTTCAGTACTGATGCACCTGCTTGATGTATTCTGTCTTCTTCAAGAAGATGCTCCACACAACAGTAGTGTTGTAATTGGCATTCCTTCAGATTGCAAGTAGTGCCCCTCAAACAATTATTTTTTGTCAGTTCTCGGTAGCTCTATTCAGAGCATCAACAGAGAGACCTTGTGCCAAGGAAATCCAATCCTCCTTTAGGTTTCTCATTGCCGTTCAGGTCTCACTGTATAATTAAACTGGACGAACCAGGATTCTGAAGGCTTGGCTCTTGGTCCTGCTGTTGTGGCCTTGATGTACACGTCCATCCAGTAACTTTATGACACTACAAGCTCCTCCCAGACATCTTTCAGCCTCACCAGCTGAGTTTCTGGAGACATGAATGTTTCTGCAAAGACAAATGTCTGGGCCATAATCAATCCATCAATTTCCTTTTATTGAGAGCTGCAATGAAACCAGGACATACAATGATTCTACAAGGATGACAGCCTCATCTGCACAGTCAAGGTCTGTGAACATGTCCTTACTGACTAATGCAATCAAGTGACTCCATGAACCAACCCAACAACCAGTCCATCAACTTGGGCATCCTACAAATTGGGCACCACAGTCTCATTTGAGGGCGGGCGCTAAAGGGGTAAAATATGCCACATATGATATAATTTCTCTACTTCCGGGGGGAAAAAAAACATTTTCAATGTTTTTTTGGGCACATTACATGCAAACAAAGTGGAAATGCAAAGGAAAAGTGACAGTGCTTTGGGAAAGTGGACATGTGTTGCAGTTGGTTTATGACCTGCAGCATGTGGAAGTGGTTTTGCAGGCGAGAGTACAGAGCTACTCTGGTTAGCTGTGTAGGCTAACACTTACCGACACAACCTCTCCCACTCGCTTTGTCTTCCCTTCTACAATGGGAACTGAAAAACCACTTTTTGCGATTGCTTCAGTGATTGCAGCTGAAAACAAAACAGTACACCATTTATCTGTGTGAAGTTGTGCTGTGTATATATTGCACAACAAACAAGACTGTGGTGCCCTATTCTCAAGATGATTCACAAAGCAGTCTTACCAACAGAATTAAAGGTGGTGTTTAAAAAAAAAAATCAATGCAAGCTACAAGGAAGCCATGTTGCAGTTCAGGGTTGTGTGGAATCCAAGCAGTTCCCTTTTTCTTCCCAGTGACAAAACCAAATATTAGGTGCATGCAGAAAAATGTGCAACCTTATTTTATCCCACAGAAACAAATGAAGCATGGGAGTTGTTTGGTGGGGAGGTAGAGGAAACCTTCTTGAGCATGCGTGAATTTTTTCTAGTATGCAGAGTATGTCAGACAAGCATCAAACCAAAGAGTGCAGGCATGTACCTCCATCAGATTTTAAAATGATGGAACGACTTGAGGCGGGGACTTTTGCCAGATTTGGGCTTGCGGGACACTCATTCAGGCTTTCCAGAAATACTTCTGTCAGTGGCAGAACCACTGAGAGAAGTGTGTGTGTGTGAGACGGTTGGGATTTAATTTTTTCATTTATACTGCACCAAATCACAACAAAAGCATCAAGGTGCTTCACACAAGTAAAGTCTAACCTTACCAACCCCTAGAGCAAGCACACAGGTGACAGTGGTAAGGAAAAAACTCCTTCTGATGATATTGAGGATGAAACCTGAAGCAGACCAGACTCAAAGGGATCCTGTGGAATGTGTGTTTGGCCAGGAAAGCCTGAATCAATTGAGCAGAATCAACAGCTGCGGGACTTCCAGACACAGTTGCTTCTCCTCTGCCATCAGCTGCTTCGGCACACATTTCATTGTCACTCTCTGTATGCCCAAATCCTCTGTTAAAATGGAACCTGTGCCAATCCCCATGTTCTCAGCAAATTCTTGTATGGTGATATGATGATCATCCATGACCAAAGTCTGTATTCTGTCAATCACTTGGTCATTCCAGCTTGTGGATGTCCTCAAGTTGTTCCGTCATGAATGTGCAACAGAGTTGCAGTACATGTGTTCACTCTTTGGCTTCCTGCTTGCGTATCACGTGCTCTGCGGTCTAGAAAAAAATTCACCCATGCACAAGAAGATTCACTACACCTCTCCATCAAATGACACCACACCTGCATTTGTTTTTGTGTGATAAAATAAAGTTGGATACTTTTTGCATGTAGCTTTTATTGCTTGCAGCATCGGTGGAACAACATCACTTCACGGTTTACTTGCCTTTGCTGTTCACTGCCTCTGCACTGTGACTGAGAAGTTATGGTTCACAGCTGACTGGAGCATCAGCCACAAGAATCCTGACACTGGAGGTGTTGATTGTAGAGTAATGGCTTGATCTGTAGTCAGCATGTTTTCAGGTCACGGTAATGGAGTTCTCTCTTAACGGTGGACAATAACACATTTATTTCTAATGCCTCCAACTCTTTATCAATTCTTCAGTTGTGATCCTGAGGTTTTGGTGGACAGTTAGCACATATGTGTGTTAATTCATCAGTGTTAAATCTGGTTTTCTTCTTCGAATGAATGAATGAATGAAAACTGTTTATTTCGAACATTTGATACAACAACAATTACAAGATAGATCAGTAAAGACAACAACAAAAAAGTTCCTACTGTGTACCCAACATGTCCAAAAAGGGGTAGGGTGAAGCATCAGCTTATTTATCCCTACCCCTTCTTCCCCACAACCAGTAATACCCTTTGCCACATATACACGTAGATTCCTACACACCTAAACCGATATCAATATATATATATATATATATATATATACATATATATACACATACACATACATATACACATCAACATACATACACATATACATACACATATATACACATATACATATATACACATATATATACACCTACACATACCTACTTACATACAAAATACTATATATTTACAAGCCGAAGCAAAAAACAAAAACACCCTAACCCTCATTACCCTTCCTCCTCCCTATACCCAGAAAAAAACATATTTTTGTACCGCTGTTTGAACTGGTTCATGCTTGGACATTGCTTGAGCCCCACTCCCAATCTGTTCCACATCCTCACCCCACAGACAGAAATACAGAAACCTTTTAATGTTGTTCGTGCCCACTGATGCTTTAAATTAAATTTCCCCCTCAGACTGTAATCCCCTGATCTGTTAAAAAACATATTTTTAATATTTGCTGGAAGTAAATTGTTTATTGCTTTATACACAATTTGTACTGTTTGAAAATGAACCAAGTCTGTGAATTTTAAGAATTTGGATTGTAAAAATAGTGGATTTGTATGATCTCTATAGCCAGTATTATGAATAATTCTTATAAGTCTTCTTACTGATCTTCAGTACAAATCTATATGGTTCTAGGCTTATATTTTTGTACACCAGTTGCTTGTGGAATGATTATTGTTTCCAAGATGCAATAATTTTTAAAGGTCTTGTGTACTTTTTGTTATAAATTGGTGATCGTGTTATCTTTGTGCTTGTAGATGATGACAGTTCCTTGCTGGATGCTGATTGGCTGGATCAGCCAAATGGTGGCACTGTTGGACAAGCAAGAAGCTGTAGCAGTAAGGCACTGCATTGAGCAGATTGCCGAGTGCTACCCTCAAGCTCTAGTTTATGCTCTGATGATCAGCAGCGAGAGTTACCAGTTTGAGGACTCGGCTATTGGACACCAACAGCAGCAATTTGTCAACAGGTACCCCACTGCTGCACTGCAGCTTATTGTGGGAAGGAAAAGTAATTGGGCAGTTCCATTATACTGTCACATCAGTTACAGCTGTCCATGGTCCTGCTGTTTAGTCTTAGTCTCAGTTGGATGAAGAAGCAATATACAAACTATAATTCTCTGGGATGGTTAGATCAGCAGTTAGAGTACTGTCTCACTGGGCCGCGACTGTTGGAGACATGAATTTGTGACAAAACTCGCAAATTAGTGACAAATTCTCACTTGGTATCTCACTGAATTGGTACTAACAACACATTAGCGCACGTCAGCCAAATGGCACATGAATATCGCACGGACTTGCGGCAAAAATGTCCGTGTAATATTGCGTGAGTGCTGTTTGAAGGCCGCATGGCACTCTCACAAATGTCCAGCGCCACTCCTGCAACTTTCGCAGATCCAAGGATCTGCTGGTTTGGGCTCGAATGGCGTGCAGCACTCTCACAGATTTCGAACGCCACTTGTGGCTGAAATAATGATGTGAACAAAGTGCTCGGGATTCCTGTGGGCTGCTATTAACCTGCTATGAAAAGAGGCTGTGGAGACTCTCCCGACTGTAACCAGGAAGTCACAGCCCTGTAAATAGTAATAATAAAATAAAATGAATATTTAAAAAAAACAGGAAAAATAAATGTTCACAGCACAGTCACTGACTTGAACTGTTCAAATTTCAGCCACGACGCAAGTCATACCTTGCGACTTGAGGGGATGGTGACACGCAGCGAATGTGCAAATTCTCACAAAAGCCGTCTGCAAGCTGCTGAGATAGGGCACCATCTCACTGGGCTGCGAGCGACTGTTGGAGATACGGGTTTGCAACAAAACACATGACTGAATGACAAATTTTCAGTTGGTATCTCACTGAAATGACACATTTGTGAACTAAGTGCTCAGGATGGCTGTGTGCTGCTGTTATACTGCTATAATATGCTGTTATTTTGTGAAAAGAGGGTGTGGAAATACCCTAGGCTGTTTGCACGGAAAAAGCACCATACATAATAATAATAAAATAAAATAAATGAAAAAAATTGTAATAATAAATGGTTTGCTTGGTGGCATTGCACTCACTGGAACGCAGCTGCAGAGTGTCCTTCTGCGCACTGGCTGGATGGAAGATCAGCCAAGGTATTGAACTTATTCCCATCGTGATCCGCAGTAAAAAAGATATTTAAAACATCAGTACTGTACAAATCGCCAGGACAGGAATCCTGAAGTCTGCTGCAAATACGTACATGGCCAGGATGGCAGCAGAGGGGCTGCCAGTCTCGCCACTGATAGAAGCTGTTCCTCTCTACTATCATTACTCACAATGTAGTTTCATGGCTTGCCCACCCCCCCCACAGTACTCTCACAAATCTCGCACGTTAGGAGTTGCAGCGAGTACATTCAGTGGGTCGCATGACACCAGTGACGGCTCTGGGAGCATGTTGCAAGAACCCTTGTCGCCTCACCAACTTTTAACTGTTCAAAATTCATGTGATATGCGATCGCCGATGTGCAACTCAAGCGTGAAAATTGCAACACCCAGCGAGCGTTGCATGAAAACATGCGACTTCCCTTGCATATGCTCTTCACAGCCCAGTGAGGTAGGAACCTAATAGACTTGGCAGTCTAATAAAATTGCCCAATTATGGATTCATATTGGTTTTGTGAGATTTCTTAGTTTTGTCTATTGGACTCTTCAAATATTAATTTTAATGATCCAAATAGGTTCACCTTTATCCGTCTCCAAGCTCCAAATAATAAAAGTATTTGTATTTTCAATTTTATAAACTGGCTTAAAATAATATCAAATTGTTTGCCAACAGGCTCAGGAGTACGCTGGAAAAAGGAACAGCTGTGAAGAACTTTGTTGATGCTCTGCAGCAGCTGACAAATCCTGACATGATTTTTAAAGTATAGTGTCCAAAATCAACCACATTTGAATTCTCACAGTTAACTTCTTGTTTTTGGCTTCTCATTGATTATTGCCATTTGATCCCCACAGGATTGGTGGGAGGGTGTGAAAAATGTGTTGTCAAAACCGAGCTTTGACATGAAGCAGATGAGCAACATGTATGAAGAGATGCACGCTTTGCTTGGTGATTCTAACAGTGACAGTCATGGAGCGTTTCGAAAGAAATTCATCAAAGTTAGTACCTTTGTATTGCACTGATCTTACAGCTCTTGTATGTTTAGAATTTTTCCCTACCTATCTGTCTATCCATTGATCCATCCATAAATTTATTTTCAATTTCAATTTATTTTCATTTACGAGGGCTGTCAATAAAGTAACGGTCCTTTTTATTTTTTTCAAAAACTATATGGATTTCATTCATATGTTTTTACGTCAGACATGCTTGAACCCTCGTGCGCATGCGTGAGTTTTTCCACGCCTGTCGGTGACGTCATTCGCCTGTGAGCACTCCTTGTGGGAGGAGTCGTCCAGCCCCTCGTCGGAATTCCTTTGTCTGAGAAGTTGCTGAGAGACTGGCGCGTTATTTGATCAAAATTTTTTCTAAACCTGTGAGACACATCGAAGTGGACACGGTTCAAAAAATTAAGCTGGTTTTCAGTGAAAATTTTAACGGCTGATGAGAGATTTTGAGGTGATTCTGTCGCTTTAAGGACTTCCCACGGTGCGAGACGTCGCTCAGCGCTCTCAGCCGCTGTCGTCAGCCTGTTCAAGCTTAAAACCTCCACATTTCAGGCTCTATTGATCCAGGACGTCGTGAGAGAACAGAGAAGTTTCAGAAGAAGTCGGTTTCAGCATTTTATCCGGATATTCCACTGTTAAAGGAGATTTTTTTAATGAAAGACGTGCGGACGGAAAAACACCTCTGTTGAAAGCCTTAAGGACAAGTTGAAACATGTCCTGCTGTTAAACAATTTCTCATATACTCACTCCACTGAAAGCCATCAAAAGCCGCCTGGATTTTACAAATGGTTATCAACACGGAGGTGTTTTTCCTGTGCCGCCGCACCGCGTCGGCTGCGTCCCGACGCGCGGACCCGTCCGCACGTCTTTCATTAAAAAACTTCTCAGCAACTTCTCAGACAAAGGAATTCCGACGAGGGGCTGGACGACTCCTCCCACAAGGAGTGCTCACAGGCGAATGACGTCACCGACAGGCGTGGAAAAACTCACGCATGCGCACGAGGGTTCAAGCATGTCTGACGTAAAAACATATGAATGAAATCCATATAGTTTTTGAAAAAAATAAAAAGGACCGTTGCTTTATTGACAGACCTCGTATATAGCGCCAAATCACAACAGAGTTGCCTCAAGGCGCTTCACACAGGTAAGGTCTAACCTTACTAACACCCAGAGCAACAGTGGTAAGGAAAAACTCCGAGGAAGAAACCTCAAGCAGACCAGACTCAAATGGGGTGACCCTCTGCTTGGGCCATGCTACAGACATAAATTATAGAACAATTCACAGAAACAATTCACAAAACGAATATACAGGAAATGCTGTTGGTGAACAGGGCAGGAGGGTTTCCAGCACAAATCCAACTCCCATCTCTGGATGGAGCTGCACCTTAAGCAGAGAGAAAAAACAGAACCAGGCATCAGAAAGACAAGAAATACAGTATAATTTGCCAGCATTAAACAGCAAGAAAAAAAACAAGAAATACTAAGGTGATCGCCGGCCACTAGCCCCAAGCTTCACTAAAAGACACAGTATTTAGGTAAAGTTGAGGCTGTGTCACACTCCGTTTCCTAATAAAATGAATTACAAGAGTAAAAAGCATAAAACAAAACTATACCAGTATGCTAGCCATACAAAAGGGAAAATAAGTGTGTCTTAAGTCTGGACTTGAAAGTCTCCACAGAATCTGACTGTTTTATTGATGCATGGAGATCATTCCACAGAACAGGGGCACGATAAGAGAAAGCTCTGTGACTCACAGACTTCTTATTCACCTTAGGGACACAAAGTAGTCCTGCACCCTGAGAACGCAAAGCCCAGGCCGGTACGTAAGGTTTAATTAGGTCAGCTAGGTAGGGAGGTGCCAGTCCGTGAACAATTTTATAGACTAGTAGCAGAACTTTAAAATCTGATCTTACTGGGACAGGAAGCCAGTAAAGGGATGCCACAATGGGTGTAATGTGGTCGAACTTTCTGCTTTGTGTCAAAAGTCTGGCTGCAGCATTTTGAACCAGTTGGAGACCCCTAATGCTGGACTGCTTTATAAATCTGAAAAAGTTAGGAACAATATGGAAAATGGGTTTGGGGATCCTTCCGTTTACAGACCGTGTGAACCCAAGATATTTCAGGTTTTTGTGGTTAAATTTATTAATTATTTCTGAATCCACTTATTTCAGTGAGGGGTCACAGGGGTTTGGGGCCTATCCATGCTTTCATTGGGTAAGAGGCGTGGTGCACCCTGGACAGGCCCTCCAGTGTGTCGCAGGGCTGACACACACAGACAAACACATTCACACCGACGGTGCATTTAAAGTGTCCAATTCACCTAATCTGCATGTCTTTGGAGGTGGTGGGAGGAAGCCGGAGCATCTGGCTGGAACCCATGCAAACACAGATAGAACATGTAAACCCCACACAGAAATGTACCAAGTCAGAACCGAACCCGGGACCCTGTCATCATAAGGCAAATGCTCACCACTAATCCACCCCGGTCAGCTTAATTTAATTTATTCATATACATCCATTTTGGCATTTAATGTCTGCAACACAGCGCAAAAATGTTGAGAGAGGACTGACTGTAAGGATTAATCTGACTGTAAGGATTAATCATCATTTTTACAGCCAGTTTTCTTGAGGCATCTCAAGGAGTGAATACATGAACCTTTCCAAATCCCTGACTATGTCTTGGATTTCACTGATGTCAGTAATTAAGAGATACAAACAGTATGGCACTGTACTTGTAAATCGATATCAAGTAGGCAGTTGGGTGATTCTATGGCAACGGAATTACAATCGGAGCACATTTTTAATGGGGAGCTAAAATATGGCCAGATTTTCCCATCGTCATAATTCCGTTACCATAGAATCACACAGTTGTCAAAAAATGAGTTACCATGCTTTAAGGAGACTAATGAGGGTAATGTTGACAACAACCTTTGGGAATGTTCATATATCCTGACTTGTCTTAAGAAAACAGTCTCTAAAAGGGGGATTTATATCAACAATAAAGCGCCCCCCCCCCCACCCCATAAACAGTTTTATTTTTTCATTTTTTCCTAAATTCCTCCCAGGCATTTATGTTAACTTAGATATTTCAGAAAACAAATATTTTTTTCAACATTTTATTAACTTTTCTTGACACAGTGAACAAATTTATAAAAAAACAGCCCTTGAATTTATAAGTAACAGCAGACTAGAACCACATGAAATAATCGAATAGTGTGAGTCTCAAGGCTGATACCCACCATTTAATTGTTTAATTCTGCTCATCACATTATTCAATTCAGTTTAGTTTATATAGCGCCAAATCACATCAAAGCTGCCTCAAGGCGCTTCACACATGTAAGGTCTAACCTTACCAACTCCTAGAGCAAGCACACAGGTAACAGTGGTGAGGAAAAACTCCCTATGATGATATTGAGGAAGAAACCTCAAACAGACTCAAAGGGGTGACCCTCTGCTTAGGCCACTGTAACAGTTACAAGATTTTGCAAAGTCTTACAAAACAACATAACATAACAAAAGAAGATGCACTTGATGAGAAGTCCATGCAGGCATCCAGTCCACAGGCAGGGGTCATCCAGCAGTGCTCATGCCATTCAGTGGTCCTGTTCCTGTGGCACAGTCCATTCCACATCCTTTTCAGAAACTATGCAGTAATCAAATCCAGCCCATGATGTCGTGACATCATCCGCACCTCGGACAGAGAGAAAAAAGAAACAGTCAGCCAGAAAAACTATACCTACGGTATAATTTATCAGCATTAAGCAACAGGAAAGCAAAAAAAAATATATGAAGGTGATCGCCGGCCGCTTGCCCTAAGCTTCACTAACAAACCCAGAATTTAGATAAAGTTGGGGCTGAGACCCACTACGTTTTCTAATAGAATGAATTTAAAAGGACAGAAAGCATAGTACCATGCTATGGGACTATGCTAGCCATACGAGAGGGAGAATAAATGCGTCTTAAGTCTGAACTTGAAAGTCTCTCCAGAATCTGACTGTTTAATTGGTGTAGGGAGATCATTCCAGAAAACAGGTGCATGATAAGAGAAAGCTCTGTGACCCACAGACTTTTTATTCACCCTCAGACACAAAGTAGCCTGCACCCTGAGAATACAGCCCTTGAGTCGGTACGTAGGGCTTGAATAGGTCAGCTAAGTAAGGAGGGGCTAGTCCATGAATAATTTTATAGGTTAGTAACAGAACCTTAAAATCTGATCTCACTTGGACAGGAAGCCAGTGAAGAGACACAAAAATTGGTATAATGTGGTCAATCTTTCTGCTTCCTTGTCAAGAGTCTGGCAGCAGCATTTTGAACCAATTGGAGACCCCTAATGCTGGACTGCAGTAAACCAGAAAATAGAACATTGCAGTAGTTCAGTGTTACGACCCCAAAGGGACCCAACATATTTATTGAGACACAGACAACAGAGGAAAGAGTCAAATAGTCAATTTTATTAATTATTAAGTGATTCTTCGTTCTCCTTGATTTATTTAATTTAGGTAGACTTCTTTAGTAGTGTTCCACAACCGAACCCTTACCTCCCCGTGTCCCAAAAAGAATCCAAAAGTTACAAAAGAAAGTTGGGGCCTGGAAGACCGGCTAAACAGAAACAGGTGCAGCAGCGGGCCAACCCCATACAGGGCTGTCGAAGCCGCTGCAAACACCAGACTAACAAAAAAGCAAAAACACCTAAACCCAATCAAAAGAAAAGCGAAAACAGGACAACCAGCCCCACCAGGCCCAGAAGAGAAGAAAAATCCAAAAATAAGGCTACTAAAAACTACTCACAGGACAGGCTCAGGCCTAAGGCTTGCAGCCTGCATCCTGACAGCTGGTAGCTGTGCGTGCTGACGAGCCACGCCCAAACTCCGGCACAAAGTG
This sequence comes from Thalassophryne amazonica, assembly GCF_902500255.1. Taxonomy (NCBI): domain Eukaryota; kingdom Metazoa; phylum Chordata; class Actinopteri; order Batrachoidiformes; family Batrachoididae; genus Thalassophryne; species Thalassophryne amazonica. The sequence goes on from NW_022986267.1 coordinate 12,778, forward strand.
AGCTGGAGAAGGTGAGAGAGCAACGCACCCGCAGACAAGCCTATTTATAGGCTGATGGAGGGGGCATTTCCACAAAACCACAAAAAATACCCACAAAAATCAATAGACAAAAAAAATACAAACATACTTATAACCTGAAAAATAAACCAGAAAAGAAGAAAAAAAAAATATTAATACAAAAATAAGAATGGTAAGGAATCATGTGCCCAGCACGTAACATTCAGTCTAGAAGAAACAAATGCATGGATCGGGGTCTCTGCATCAGCCATAGACAGGATGGGACAAATCTTCGCTATATTTCGCAGGTGGAAGAAAGCAGTCCTTGTAATAGCTCGAATGTGGCAGTCAGAGGACAGTGTAGGCTCAAAAATTACCCCAAGGTCCCTCACTTTGTCATTGTGATGTATGACACATGAGCCTAGGCTAAGCGCTAGCTGGTCAAATTGATGCTGATGTCTCACTAGGCCAAGAACCATCACTTCAGTCTTGTCTGAGTTTTAAAGTAAGAAATTGCTAGACATCCAGCTTTTCACTGATGCAAGGCAATCATCTAAGGATTTTACGTGGATGAGATTACCAGCAGTTATCGGCATGTATAACTCTGAGTATCATCAGCATAGCAGTGAAAGGCAGTCCCAAAAGCATGTGCACAAGGGGTGCTGTAGAAAGGGAGAAGAGCAGGGGGCCTAAGACGGACCCCTGTGGAAACCCGTATTTCATGTCACTAAGGTTATAGGTAGTATTAGTATAGTTGTACAAGACACAGTGAGAACGACTGGTTAGGTATGATGTCAGCCATGCAAGGACATTCCCAGTAATCCCAAAATGATCCTCGGTGATCCACGGTATCAAACGCAGCACTGAGATCTAACAGCACCAGAACGGTAGTGGTGTCTGAATCCATTGCAAGTAGAAGATTATTCACCACTTTACTGAGAGCTGTCTCTGTGGAATGATATTTTCTAAATGCAGACTGCAGTTGCTCAAAGCGATTATTCTCAGTAAGATAGTCCACGAGCTGCCATGAAACCACTTCTTCCAGAATTTTAGAATAAAATGATAGATTTGATATCGGCTCATAATTTTCAATACACTAGAGTCAAGATTAGGTTTCTTAAGTAATGGTTTAATCACTGCAGATTTGAAACATTTAGGAACAGATCCTGAGGTTAATGAGAGATTAATCATTTCCAGTACAGTCAGCCCAAGTGTGCGCCACGGGGTGTTGGATTCCACTACTGCTGCCCCTAGTCATCAATCCTGTTTGTGATTTTCATGGACAGGATTTCAAGGTGCAGTCAGGGATTGAATGTGCCCAGTTTGCAGGTCTCAGGATTCTATCTCTGCTTTTTGAAGATGATGTGGTTCTGTTGGCTTGGCTTCATCAGACAGTAACCTCTGATGTGTACTGACCAGGTTTTGGGCCACGTGTGAAGCGACTGGGATGAGAATAAGCACCTCCAAATCTGAGCCCATAGCCCTCTATCAGAAAAGGGTGGATTGTTCCCTCATGGTTAGGGGAGAGTTCCCCAAAGTGGAGGAGTTTAAGTATCTGGGGTAGTTGGTGTTAGGATTGGTGAAACAACGTAATTTTGTTTGTGCTGTGGCCTAATCCTTAAATTTACTTTGCACATTCACTGAAGGCTTTTCAAAATTGAAGGACCATGTATTAAAACTGCTTTAATTCCTAAATGATTAATTTTAAAAGCTAACAGTCTACACCAGCATATTTTGTTTCTTTTCAACTCCATTGTGGTGGGGTTCAGAGGCAAGATAAATTGTTTCTGTTAATGTACTCATGGACCTGACTGTAGAAGGTACATAATATGTTAACTGTCATTTTTTTCTCTGAATATTCAACAGAAATTTGCTAAAGATGTCGAAAACCTGCTTGGACCTAAAGGCTGCAAACTGTTTGAGAAGAAAAAAGAGAGAGGTTTTTTGCAGAAGGTGGAGGATCTGGTTGCATCCATGTGTGGATTTCAGAAAGAACCTGGGAACCTGAAGGAATACTCACCATGGCTGAGTGGATTTAAAGCAGACACATTCAACAATGAGCTGGAGATCCCAGGTCAGGATCTTGAACACTGACTGAAATACCACTGTTGTTTTGAATGAATCAATAGTAGTTTGGCAATTTAGCCCTTGTGTAGTTTTGGAGATTACAGAACTTTATTATATGCAGAATATGCAGTATAATGAAAAAGAATACTATGAATATTTGTCTAATGCTATTCCATCCAGACTTTGGCCCTTATCCGTTACCTGACACAATGCAGCCCACGGTGCAAAACCATTGTTGTTTTCTTGCTGACACAGTTTTGATTTTCATGTCCAGTACTCATATTCTTTAAATTGTAGGTGCACTTACAGTCATTTGTGTCCCCATGGGTGTTTTTGTTCTTAAAATGAGGTGTGGTCAGACACAGTATATATATATAATTGTGTCATAATCCAAACACCTGCTGTGAAGTCGGGCACAGTATAATTCTTTGTGTTTATGGGACTCAGTTTTCAGATATGCACGATAAACATACACTCTGTGTCTACATACAACAAAACTGAATTGAAAACAGCAAACAAAATCAAAGTGGAAAATGTAAAAATTCAAAACTACACCTTACTGCTTCACCTCAGGCAGCTTTGGTGGCTGTTCTCTGATTTATGTATTTCATGTTATACCCCCCAAAAAAACCCCACCCATGACTAATTGACTAAACACAGCCCTGTTGTGCCCTGGACCTTCCTTTACATTCAGATTACATGAACTATAAATAGCAAAGTGGAGTTTGACAGACTCCTTTAGTTTTGCTATTGTGCTGTGCCCCATAGCTCGTCATGACAGTTCCCCTTATTACAGCAAATAATAAGAGGAATTTATGTTGCACTTTAACAGCATGCATATAAAAGTGTTTCACAGTGTCAAATATAACAACTTAGAAAGAAAAAAAACAAAAGAGCAAAATGCATCAAATTTAAAACAAGGAAGACACAAGTCACCCTCCATCAGTGATGTCAGAGTTACATCTCTTCATTTTGTGAATGACATTCTGTTGGCTTCATGAGACAGTGTCCTTTGATGTACACTGAGCAGGTTTGAACCCAAGTGAAAAGTGACTGAGGATCAGCATCTCCATATATGAGACCATTGTCCTCTGTTGGAAAAGGGTGGATGGTCCCCTCTGTGTCAGGGGGGATTTGGTGTACCAAGTGGAGGAGTTTAATTATCTTGGGGCCTTGGTAATGAGTGGGGTGAACTGGAGTGTGAGATCGATAAAATGATTGGTGCAGCATCTAATGTTTTGCGGACGCTGCACCGGACTGTCTGAACTTTGGGTAATGTCTGAAATAATAAGGCTGTCGACACAGGCAGCAGAAATGAGTTTCCTCTGTCGGGTGTTTGGATTCCAGTGTCGCAGACCGAATGGGTTCCCCCCTAAAAATTTGTCCGCCATACCTCCACTGCACATGCGTCATTTTGGAACTCAGAAGCTCATCTGAGACAGAGTCTCTTCACCCAAAGCGATCAAATGGATTAATGGGATTATTAACCATCAGATGATAAAGGTAAAACCTCTTTAATCATTCTAAAGTCAGTTTTAAGCAGAAACGAGGCCGTTTTAAGTAGAAATGAGGTGATACTCTGTGACGCTTTGAAATGACTGACACGCACTGAACACATCAGCTACCAGCTCATGTGGCTGCGGTGCTCTGATTGCTTCCTCCGTCTTTTATTACAAAATAATGCTGAATTTATGTCGAAATGATTGTTGTACAAAAGCTTCAGATATCTGTCACTGAGATAGATGATGACTAGAATGCAGTCTAAAGCAGAAGCGAGGCGATAATTGGTGAACCGCAGCTAATAACACATGCACATTGAAGGCAGGGCGGACCGATTTTTAGGTGGGACTGTTCGGTCGGCAATACTGGGAGAGGGTGAAAAGCTCGACTATCCGGGAAGGACAACGAGCAGACTCACTGCTGCTTTGCATCAAAAGGAGCCAGTTGAGGTGGTTCGGTCATCTGGTGAGGATGGCCCCTGGTTGTCTTCTTTGGCAGGTCTTCCAGGTACATCCAACAAGGAGGAGGCCCTGGAAAGACCCAGGACACTCTGGAAGGATTATATTTCCAAGCTGACTTGGGAACGCTTTGGAATCCCTCAGGGAGGAGGTACAGGATTCGCCCTAGAATATGGAAGTGTGGAATGAGCTGCTTGTTCTACTGCCAGACAATGGATGAATGAATGAGAATAAGTGAGTCTTCAGTCTTGTCTGAAAAACCTCAGTGGAACTCGGCTGCCTGATGTCCAACGGCAGAATGTTCCGTAATAATTGCGCACAAACAGAAAAAGCTTTTTCCTTGTTTTACAACAACAAATGTGTTAATACATTTGTCTGGACTTACTTTGTTTACCTAGCCATCAAACAAATCAACAGCTTAAACTGTGAAACAAATATTCTACCCCAGGAGCATGTGCACAGCCCACAACATGACTCAGATGTTCAATAGAAAACGAATTAGATTGGTTTTTGACTTTGTATTTTCCGATTTGTATTGTCTGATCAGATGCTTGGTCATTCAGTGAGTAAAAACGAGGGAACAGCCGACGGGACTTACTTTTATGTGGTTTTGCTTGTCGTCACTGTTTAATGGCGTGACACAGTGAGGAAAATAAGTATTTGAACACCCTGTGATTTTGCAAGTTCTCCCACTTAGAAATCATGGAGGGGTCTGAAATTTTCATCTTAGGTGCATGTCCACTGTGAGAGACGGCTGGCTCACACAGACCTGTTAATTTTTCTTTAAGAAGCCCTCTTATTCTGCACTCTTTACCTGTATTAATTGCACCTGTTAGAACTTGTTACCTGTATAAAAGACACCTGTTCACACACTCAGTCAATCACACTCCAACCTGTCCACCATAGCCAAGACCAAAGAGCTGTCTAAGGACACAGGGACAAAACTGTAGACCTGCACAAGGCTGGGATGGACTACAGGACAACAGGCAAGCAGCTTGGTAGAAGACAACAACTGTTATGATTATTTATTAGAAATTGGAAGAAACACAAGATGAATGTCAATCTCCCTCAGTCTGGGATTCCATGCAGGATCTCACTTTGTGGGGTAAGGATGATTCTGAGAAAGCTCAGAACTACACAGGAGGACCTGGGCAATGGTCTGAAGAGAGCTGGGACCACAGTCACAAATATTACATTAGTAACACATGATGCTGTCATGGTTTAAAATCCTGCAGGGCAGCAAGGTCTCCCTGCTCAAGCCAGCACATGTCCAGGCCCGTTTGAAGTTCACCAGTGACCAACTGGATGATTCAGAGGAGGCATGGGAGAAGGTCATGTGGTCAGATGAGACCAGAATAGAGCTTTTTGGAATCAACTCCACTTACCATGTTTAGAGGATGAGAACAACCCCAAGAAAACCATCCCAACCGTGAAGAATGGGGGTGGAAACATCATACTCTGGGGGTGCTCTTCTGTAAAGAGGACAGGACAACTGCACCGTATTGAAGGGAGGATGGATGGGGTCATGTATTGCGAGATTTTGGCAAACAACCTCCTTCCCTCAGTAAGAGCATTGAAGATGGGTCATGGCTGGGTCTTCCAGCATGACAATGACTCCAAACACACAGCCAGAGCAACTAAGGAGGGGCTCCGTAAGAAGCATTTCAGGGTCCTGGAGTGGCCTGGCCAGTCTCCAGACCTGAACTCAATAGAAAATCTTTGGAGGGAGCTGAAACTCCAAACCTGAAATATTTGGAGAAGATCTGTATGGAGGAGTGGACCAAAATCCCTGCTGCAGTGTGTGCAAACCTGGTGAAAAACTACAGGAAATGTTTGACCTCTGTAATTGCAAACAAAGGCTACTGTACCAAATATTAACATTGATTTTCACAGGTGTTCAAATACTTATTTGCAGCAGTAACATACAAATAAATTATTAAAAAATCATACATTGTGATTTCCGGATTTTATTTTATTTTTTTTTTAGATTATGTCTCTCACAGTGGACATGCACCTAAGATGAACATTTCAGACCCCTCCATGATTTCTAAGTGGGAGAACTTGCAAAATCGCAGGGTGTTCAAATATTTATTTTCCTCACTGTATATTTACTGAGAAAAATGATGACGTGTTCAATACTTACTTTACCCGCCATACACTTCAGTATTCTGTGATGAAAGATTTTTTTTTTTCTTCCTCCTCCTCCTTCTATAGGACAATATGATGGCAGGTCCAAACCCTTGCCAGAGTATCATGCAAAGATAACAGGCTTTGATGAAAGGGTATGCTTTTATTTTAACATTTCAGTCAGGATTTGCATCCTTTGTGTACGTCTCTGTGAGACGTACACAAAGGATGACTCGTCAGGTGATTTTGAATTTATGCCCTGCAGGTGAAAGTAATGACCTCTATTCGCCATCCCAAACGGCTGATCATTCGTGGAGACGATGAGCGTGACCACCCTTTCCTGGTGAAGGGCGGGGAAGACCTCCGCCAGGACCAACGCATAGAACAACTTTTTGGAGTCATGAACATTTTATTGAACCATGACACTGCCTGTGCTCACAGAGGCTTGCAGCTCCGCACCTATCAAGTCATTCCCGTAACCACCAGGTATGAAGCGCTCTCATTGTGCCGCTGTGTGGATCTGATTAGGCCGCTTCAGTCTGAAGTATGATGATCACACATCTTCTTTGTGGGAAAAATAAATGGTTAAGAATGTCACATTTACTGTACGTGGGCGACCAACATTTTTTGCCTTAATAGAATCGGACTGATTGAGTGGATGGAGAACACCTGCACTCTGAAAGAGTTCCTGAACAATGCCATGACCAAGGAGGAGCAGCAGATGTCATGGAGGTACAGAGATCTCACTTTAATATTTAAAATTATTTAAATGTTTAAAATATAATAGTAACCCAGATCTCAACCTGTTATTCATTGAGAAAGTATCAGTGTCACAAAATGTCAAGAATGATTACTTAAGTACAGTAGAACTATTTTTGTCTTAAATTGATGTAACGCACTGATCTGGGGTTTAAAAGGAAAATGAAAGAGTTTGAAGAAAAAGTAAATGATACTTCTTCCTCTGAACTATATAAGGTAGTACAGTTAGTGGAGTTTATCTTCTCTGATACAAGCAGGGTCATCACTTCTGTGACCTACAAAAGGAGGTCAACTGGTGGTGACCTAAAGACAGGAACTTAAATCATTTAACTGAAGAATTTGCTCTATAAATTAAAAATGTAACAATGCTAAAATACCATCAGCTGTATGACCATAAAATAGGAAACAGAATATGACCTTTTGACCTCTTAAAATAGGTCCAGGTTAGCCACCATCCTTTGAATCAATCCTTCCACTTTGTGCAGTTTTGCGTTTTTGCATTTGGATGCAAATACACTTAAAGTTAACTAATGATTACAGCTCACACAGTGGAGCGCTCTAGATGTTAGCCAGACCTTGGTGGGTTGCTGAGTATCCTTGAGTGAGACACTGAAACCCCAAACTGCTTAAGCTTGATTATAGTCACAGTTACACAAACATTGTGACCTTTATAAAGTTAAACTTATGGTTGGGTGGGTTTAGTGTTGTTGTTATCATGACAAATTCAGATGCAAGGTACTCATCATGTTAGAAGTATTTTCAAGTGTGACACAGTTTTGTTTTAAAATAAAACCTGATTGAAGGTTTTTTCTCTTTCAGACCTGCTGAAATGTTTCATAAATGGCTCTCAAAATATGGTCCAATCACCAAAACCAAGTCTGAAGTGCCAGCTATCCAACTGTATAATTGGGCCTACAGGTAACAGTATCACGTTGTACAGTATGCTAGTTACCATTTTTGCGTTTCAGCTGAATTCTCATGTAATTTATGTCTGTAACCAGTTTTCATACTCATCATTAGATGTCCCACTTCAATGAAAGGAACTATCAGACACCTCAGCTCCAGTAAACTGTGTACTTTTTACAATTTGGCAGGAAAGCGAATCGTGCTGAGACCGTAAGCAACTTTATGAAGGTTTTACAGCTTGTGCCCAGCGATCTGCTAAGGTCAGGTGACTCTCTGTATAAGAAAACTACGTCTTAAGGTCAACACTTCCAGTAAAAACGTGTCTCCCCCTCCCTGGCTTTCTAGGAGAGCTTTTCTGACGATGAGCAACAGTCCTGAGGCCTTTCTTTCCTTGCGCTCTCACTTCATTAGCTCTCATGCCTTGCTCTGTGTGAGCCACTGGATTTTAGGGATTGGAGATCGCCATCTCTCCAACTTCATGGTTAACACGGAAACAGGAGGCATGATCAGCATTGACTTTGGTCATGCATTTGGGTCAGCTACACAGGTGAGTCATGCGTCGGCTTTTATATTTAGTTAAAAGGTGTCGAATTTACTGACGCCTTTTAAGTGCAGAATTTAAAATATGTTCAGAAACAAATGTAAATGAACCACTTTTGTATAACTACAATATTTAATAAAATGCACAACGTTATTGAACAATAAAATGAAAATGGTTTCATGTAGTGAAATGAAAAAAAGCAACCATAAAATATATAATATACAACATCAGGACATTGATTACAGGAGCATCAGAATGACAGCCATGACATTCTGATCATGTGCCATGTTTCTTTGGGCATGAACGCAGGTGTGTCAAGGACCCCATTGACTGGAGGCCACTTTTCACTCGCTGCAGCAGTTAGATGGTTGTCTGCCTGAGTGTTTGCTATCCAGGATCCAAGGCGGTAGTGTTGCGTGGCACCCGTGTTTGCTCAGGGACCTAACCTGATCTTCCAAAAAGGAGACTCATGAGGGAAATTACCAAGTCATCCATAATTGTGAAGGAGAAGGATCTGTGAAGAAACTGCATAACGCAACTTTTATCTGTTGCATCACCAGTTGCACAGCTTTGTGGTGCAGTTTAGCAGAAAAGGATTTTCTGAAACAGATGATGTGAAATTTCAGCTGTGGTTTACCACAAGGCACACAGGAGACTCTAGATTTTGTGTGTTCCATTGTGTTTTCTCTACTCCATAAAGCTCTGGAATCAGCGATACAACAAATAATACCTAAATTTTGTGTAATTTTTCCAGCCACAGAGGCATTTTTAATTCTTTCAGTTTTCTTGGTGACTTCCCCTTAAGCCTCTTTCACACTGGGCTTGTATACAGTTGCGCTGTGATGCGTATGGAGTACGCTGGAAAATTGCGCACATTTGACATAGTCCTTGTGTAGACTGGTGTGTGATTGCATGTGTTTTCGTTCCTAGTCTTGTTTACAGTTGCATTACTGCCACGTATGTAGCCATCACTGCTACGTTCTGCCTCTGTGGCAGTGCGCTCCGTTCTCAAAACGGTTCACGAAAGCAAACGACGCTCATGTTTTCCGACGTACAGCAGGACACACTGCTGTCTCATCACGGCTCATAAGATCAGATCACAAAGTTCAGAGTCCATTGTGTGTCCCAAAAAAAAAAAGAAAATTTGCCATTTAAACTCACATACTTGAACATCTCGATTCTTGTTTGAGCATGTGAGAGATGGACACAAAGCGCTGTCTCTGGCCCTGAAAAAAAAAACAAAAAAAACACAGACAGTGCTGTCTCTCTCTCTCTTTTTTTTTTTAGGACCTGCTGCTTCTGTTCTCCGGGTTTTGAAAGAAATCCAGTTTATGAATTGAAAGAATGTAACCATGTGTTCTGATTGTCAGGTTACTGAAGTGTATAAATGCATCCCTGCCATAGATTGGCTCATGCACAAGCAATGGCTCATGCAGCCAGTTCGATCAGCTGTTTTAAGCATACACAGGTGCTATGGGCTGAGTTTTACCGCACACTTGCGCTCCCAGCATGCACAGGCGCTACCGGCATGGATCATTTCACCGCACACTCGCACGTAGGTCCTGTTCTGAGCACACACACGTCCACCAATTGATCACCTGTTGTAAGCAGGCACAGACGATGTCGGATGTGTGGATCATTCAGTCACACGCATGCACGCCAGTTCAATTAGGAGTTAACCTGGACATGGAAATGTCCTGCTTGCGATCAGTCCGTGAGTAGGAGTTAATGGACTTTACTTAACTTGCTGCACTCATGAGAGAATTGGAGGAGGTGAAAGAAAGCTGCGAGCTGCAGCGGCGATATCACATGCGATCCGTGCATGAGAAGTGAACGGTGGACGTGGAAATGTCTTCCACTGGAGATCTGTCCATGAGGAGTGGACTTGGACATGTTCTCTGTACGTGGAAGCTTGGCTCGCCTCTTCTTCTTTCATGGTTTTGAAACTTCGCTGCAAGCAAAATCCAGCGGGATGAATAAAATCTATCAATCCAGGTATTACTGATAAACGGATTTGTCGCCCTGCCGTGTAGAATTGCAGAGGCTTGGTGTACAGTAGCACAGTGTTGTGTAGAATTACAAACAGTTGCGGAGTGTTGTGTAGACTTGCTTGAAATCTGCGTAGTTTCTGCATCCAGTGTTCTATGCCAAAAAAATTAAACGTTTAATTTCTTGCGTCCTCCTCGCGTAGCCCTCAGGATACTGCTGCGTGGGGGAGCAAAAACTCGGCGTAGAGCTGCTTAAACTCGGCATAGAGCTGCTTAAACTTGGCGTAGACGGTAGGCCACAATATGCAGTAAAACGTTGGCCCTGGTATGAAAGGGGCTTTACTAGTCTCTGTCTTGCACAGTCACTCACCTTTTGAGACTACTCCAGATTTACCACACAGTACCATACTGTGTCTATTTCTTAATGATTGATATAAAGTCCAAGATATATTCAGCAAGTGGGAAATGTTCATGTGTCCATCCCCTGACTGAAAAAAATGATAATTTACTATAAAATGATCAGTGTGCCAGTAACTGTCAACTGCACGTATTTCCACTATATGAAAGGGTTGTGCTGCTCTTCAGTAACTGGACATTTTCTTAAATATTCCAGATAAAAAAATGCTGGGTAGTTTGCATTAATTTCTGAAGATATTTTAAATTCTCATTTTAAAGTTATGGGGTGCCAGTAATTCCAAACCCAAGACTGTAATTTGGAAGAATAAATGAAGAGGAACATAATCAGTATTTGACGTTTATCTTGTAACGGATGTAATCGTGTGTGCACCAGGCATACAGCAAGTAGGATACAGTCCATTCAATTTCAATTTATTTCACTTATATAAAGCCAAATTACAACAAATCTGCCTCAAGGCGCTCCACACAAGTAAGGTCTAACCTTACCAACCCCTAGAGCAAGCACAAAGGTGACAGTGGTAAAGAAAAACTCCCTCTGATAATATTGAGGAAGAAACCTCAAGCCGACCAGACTCAGAGGGGTGACCCACTGCTTAGGCCATTCTAACAGTTACAAGGTTTTTACAAAGCTGAAGAAACAGAAAACCAGAATAACATCAAAAACACTGTAAAGTAACTGCATGCAGTTACTTTAGACAGGTAGCCAGAAAAACATTTTGCAGTGTGTATACTTTTGGGTTCATCAAGTCATGTGATCATGTTGTTGTTGATGTTTTCTCTAAATTGGCATCTGTGTGTCCTGGCAGTTCCTTGCTGTTCCTGAGCTCATGCCGTTCCGGCTCACCAGGCAGTTTGTGAACCTCATGCAACCCCTGAAAGAGTTGGGTTTGATCCAGAGCATCATGGTGCATGCGCTGCGAGCTTACCGGGCCGAACCAGACCTGCTGCTCAACACCATGGATGTATTTGTCAAGGAACCCTCACTGGATTGGAAGGTATCCAACAGTGCTCCCACAGCCAGCTTTTTACAGGGTGAACTGTTGAAGAGGAAGTTTCAGGCGTTTTGTACCTGGATCGTTGTCATCTCCACAAATTCTTGTGACGGAGAAGGAAATACGACAGAATTTTGTGCATAATCGGTTCTTCATATCCTGTGGATATTTGTCAGTGCCACTGCTAGCATGCTAGCATCCTGTTGCCCCTACGTCACTCACAGTTGAGAATGAGCTGAGTGAACAGGTCATGTGACAGTCTAAGAATCCTCTTCAGTTCCTCAGCCAGACAGTAAAAATCTGCCCCATGTTGATCCCAGTCTGCATTTGGGCATTTTCCTTTTGTGAAAGTGAGGCGTGATTGCATCAGATGAAAAGCACTGTATAAATGCAGTCCATTTATCCTTTACATTCCAAACCTTTCAAATGTCCACGTGTCAAGCACTTTTTAGTGCAAATGAAACCACCATGACGGATTTGTTTTTAGGTGTAACACTCAGTGTGTGTTGCTAAGACCATAGTTATTGGATTTATTGATTTACAGATCCAACGACTGCTCTAAAAATCACACTCAGTGAAAAAAATTGCCTCAGGCCACTCTTTATTTTTGCTTTTCCTGCCGACTGCTTGGTGTGCTGCCCAGAAATTTCAAGACTCAAGAGTGACTTAGAGCGGTGTTATGTCCTCAGTTTGTGAGCTTTAACTGATACCCTGTCTACATCATGGATTAAACTGAATTTTTATTGGTGTGCTTCCAAAGGGTCACAGTGCCTGTACTTCCTGTCCGGCCATGGAGGAGCTGCACCCTTAAGTTTTGATGAGTGGACAGTCCAACTGTGCACACACACTGGATGTGTCTTGTTTGCCCATGGACGAGTCCCATGAACTGGATGTATTGTATTTTCCCCTTTTTTATTTATTTATTTTTATGAAGACTGCTGTGGAAATAAGTCTAATGCTGCCACACCTGCAACGAGCCCCATGCACGCAGTGACAGCGAGCGTCACCTGTGTGGAGAATGTGGATGAGGTGATCTGGATTTCTTAATTGTAGTTTCATTGTCTGTGAGGACATCAGTGGAAGCTGAGAGATGCAGATCCTAGACATCATCAGACATGTACATTTTCTGTGTAAATGCAGATTTCTTTTTACCCCCCCAAAAAATAATCAGATTTTGGCATCTATCATGCAGATCCGTGGATTGCTCTGCGGCTCCATCACAAATGACTGCTTTTGCAGTCTTCATCAGCCAGCGTGGCCCACATCAGTAACACATTGTTCTGACTTAATGTGTGCCAAATGCTGCATCGACACATTAACGTTTAAATCAGTCCTCGACATTTTTCCCCTGGATTAATTGCACAGATTAAATAATTGTGATTTTGTGTCACGGTGACTTGATTTTAAAGTCGACAAAAAAATTACAGTCTGTTTGGAAGAAATGCTTCAACTCCACAGCAGATGTTTGTTCACAAGATTGTTTACACTAAAAGTATAAAACTTTGGCCCTGGTCCATAATTTTTCATTAAAAAAATTGAACCCATCAATTCCCCAAAACACTAATTATTATTTAAACTTTGAATATTATTATAAATTTAATTCTAATACATTTTTTTTTACCAACTGACCCTTCAAACTGTTTTTTCTTTTGTTTTTTTATTTTTTTTGGCTGACCCTGGTCCTCGAGTCCCAGAAAAATCTGTAAAACAATAAATTCAATAACTATGGCCTATAGGGGTTTAATTTCAATGTAATTTTCAGATTTGAATTGTTCCTTTGTAATACAGTAAAGTACTTAACATTTGTTTGTAAAACTACAGTATAAATTAAGTCTGTGTTACTGTTCTACAGAACTTTGAACTGAAACAGCTGAAGAAGGGCGGCACATGGACCGAAAATATCAACGTCAAAGAAATCAACTGGTACCCCTTACAGAAAGTGAACTTTGCGAGAAGGAAACTGGAAGGAGCAAATCCTGCAGCTGTAACCAGGTAAGGGTGGACTTAAACCTGAGACACGGGTCATTGTTGTCCACCTGTACTACAGCAGAAGTGTGTGCGAAGTCTTATGTTGACACTGTGCACGTATTGTCTGTAAAGAGACTGTTAACTGTGTTTCTATTTCATTCCTTCTGACCGCCAGAGGGCGGTGCTTAACACCTGGATTATCCCATGTGCAGAGGTCGAGATCTTATACCAATAAAGTCACGTTAGTGAATGCAACCTGGGTGACGTCAGCAACAACATATAAGACTGTGTCACTCAGCATCCTGTTCTTTCGACATCTCGTGCATCTCTCAGCTGTCCACCTTTAGGCCACCTACAGGTAGACCTCTCAGAAATGACCGGCGGAAACGACAGGACAGTCATGACCGCCCTTTGAAATCATCAAAGGGCTGCAGGTCAGGACCTACAATTTTCAATTCAGTCGTCATCCCCCCAGGTTCAGTGGGGTAAAAGTTACAGTTGTTACAGACCCAGAGAGGTCTCTTGTTCTCAGGCAGGAAATTTCAGAGCTCCTGAAGAAAGGAGCCATAGAAGAGGTTCAGATCAGTTAAGAGGGATCTATTCAATTTATTTTCTAGTTCAAAAAAGGATGGTGGTTTTCATCCTATTCTTGACCTTAGAAATTTAAATCAATATGTAAAGGTACTGCATTTTCACATGCTCCGCATGACAGATGTTTTCCAGGGAATTTAGCAGGTGGACTGGTTTTCTCGTGTGGACCTGACGGTGCCTGTTTCACATCCCGGTGGTAGCTCACCACAGGCAGTTCCACCGGTTTGCCTTCAAGGGCATACTAGTTCAGAGTCTTTCTATTCGGACTCTCCCTCGCTCCCTGTACATTCACCAGGTGCATAGCAACAGCACTCTTTCCTTTGCAGGCTTGTGGAATATGGATTCTTCCATATGACTAGTTTGTGTGTGCTCTGAGCCCAAAGCAACCACTGGGACAGCACTTTGACCCTACTGAACCATGTGTGGCGGTTAGGGCTCTCTTTGAATTTTGCAAAGAGCTCCTTGACTCCCAGCCAACAGGTGGTTTTCATTGACATTGCAGTTGACTCAGTGGTGATGAGCGCTTGCCCATCCCCACAGAGAGTGGATGATATTCTCACCCTGGTCTCCCATGTTCACATGAATAAAACACTGACTTACGGTCTAGTCCTCCAGCTGAGGTGAAAGCTTACTGCAGTATCAGTAGTCGTACCTCTGGGACTCCTGCCCTTGTGCAACTTACAAATTTGGCTCAACAGCCTGGGCCTTGATCCCAAGCTGCACCACAACAGGTCTGTGCATGTGCCTGGCTGATACTATCAACATCTTCAGCCCTTGACAGACAGGGAGTTCATGACACCCGGTGTTCCTCTGAGCTCTCTGCCCTCCTGCCAGGAGGTTGTTCTAACAGATGCCTCCCTTTTATGTTGGGCCACAGTGTGAAACCACAGAATGATCAGGGGTGTCTGGAGCGCTTGGGTGAGGCTTCATCACAACAATGTGCTGGAGCTGCTGGCGAGCTTGGAGGCATTTCTCCCCTGCCTTAGAGGGGAAACGTGTTTGTTCAGTTGGACAACACGTCAACAGTCTACCATATAAACCGTAAAGGGGGCACCAGACCTGTTCATGCCCTGAGAGAAGCCCAGAATCTTCTCCAGTGGGTTTTGCCTCACTTGAAGAGTCTCACAGCTGTGCATCTGCTGGGGGTGCTGAACAATGCTGCAGATTTGCTCTGACGACAGAAACCACAACCGGGCAAGTGGCAACTGTACCCGGATGTGGTTCAGATGATCTGGGAGAAGGCAGAAGTTGATCTGTTTGCCTCAAACGCCACAACAGACTGTCGCTTGTGGTTATCTCTCTCAGAACCAAACAGCCCCTTGTTCCAAGACCTTCTGCCTCACCCTTGGCTGGGCCATCTCCTGTATGGCTAGCCGTCTTCAACCATTGTTTGATAGTGGTCTTTCTCTCTCTACTATTAAGGTCTATATTACAACTCGCCACATTATGGTGGATGTTCAGTCAGTAGGGTCACACTCTTTGATATGTCCTTTTTTTAAATGTGCTCTCCGGCTGCAGCTTCCAGGGGTTGCACATGTGCCATCCTGGGAGCTTCCATTGGTCCTGTGGGGCTTATGTTCTCCACCGTTTGAGCCACTGGGAGGCAGTGACCTCAGATGGTTGTTTGTTAAGACTCCATTCCTCCTTGCAATTTCATCCATAAAGCATATTGGCAAGCTCCATGCCTTGTCAGCAGTGGAATTCTAATGCGTCAGAGGTTACTCTGTGGCTTAACCCTTCTTTTCTACCAAAGTGAGGTTTGGCATTTCATGTTAACCATAATCCACAATCTAGTGCAGAGTCTAATTCTAGTGTGTTGTGTCCTGTTCGCACACTTAGACGTTATTATTGAATTGACAGCTGAGTTCCGCGGAACTGATGCAAGCTGTCTGTCTGCTTTGGGGGGCACAGGAAGGGCTGTGTCTTGTCCAAACAAAGACTGTCACATTGGATTGTTGATGCTATATTGGGGGCTTGTAGGACAGATGACCATCAACCTCCTCCAGTGAGATGTCATTCAACCCGGGTCGTGTCCACTTCCTGGGCTGCCCTGAGAGGTGCCCCACTGAGTGACATCTGTGCTGCAGCAACATGGGCTTCCTCCTGTGTTTTCACCCGCCTCTACAGAGTTAATGTAGCTGCTCGTCATCCTGTAACGACAGCTGTATTATCAGCTTCTTCAAACTGCAACTGAGGTTCAGTCAGTGCAGATTCCTCATGACCTTGTTAGTATGAGGTCAACCAGGTGCTAAGCACCGCCCTCTGGCAGTCAGAAGGAATGAAATAGAATGGGAGTTACATATGTAACTATGGTTCTGTGAATTCCGGATGATCGCCAGAGTTGGTTATCACTGAGTCTAGTCAATAGATTTCTAAAGAACAGAATGCTGGGTGACACAGTCGCTGACATCATCCAGGTCATGTTCACTAACATGACTGTTGGTATAAGATCTCGACCTGTGCATGTGTGGGATAATCCAGGTGCTAAGCACCGCTCTCTGACAGTCAGCCGGAATTCATAGAACTGTAGTTACATACGTAACTCTCATTTTGTGTTCAGTGAGGAACTGCAGCTCGGCTTTGAGAAAGACGCTGCCTTCGCTGAACTGCAGGCTGTCACCATGGGAACAGAGGAGCACAATGTTCGTGCTAAGCTTCCAGCTGCAGGTTTGTCGGTGGAGAAGCAGGTCGACTGTCTGCTTGACCAAGCCATGGACCCCAACGTGCTGGGCAGAGTTTATGCTGGCTGGGAACCGTGGGTCTGATTCTGTCATACAAATCCTAATCTGGGATACAGATACATAGCCATATTTAGGGGGAGATAAACAGTTTAGCAGATTTCTTAGAAGATGAAAACTACGGGTCTTTGTTAAAGTTCTGAATTGTGATATTAGGACATGTTATGGCCACATTTGCTACTGTGTTCGGAAGGAGGAATTAATGCCCTATCATGGTGTAGTCAACATGTCTTAACTGACCACTAAGTCCTTATAATCAATAATGTTTGTTAAATATTGTTTTACAGTGGTGGAACAAATATGGCAGCATTGGTTTATACTTGCATTTTTCCCCATATGTTTAAACCTTGTATGTTGAAACTGAAATAAACTGATTGTTCATGCATAAATAATTTCTTATTGTAAGTCATTTTACACCTTATTTCATAACTGACTAAATAATTTTTCGTGTGGTTAGGATCTCAAATGGGGGGGGGGGGTCATCCATTTTCCCTGAGTATAGTTAAATATGACACCAGTTTTAAATCGTACACAATAGACAAGCAGCAGCGCAGTGGCCAAGTGGTTGATGCGCACTTCTTTCCAAAGCAGGTTCCCAATTCAAGACCACCCGTGCCCGTTCCCTGTGTAATGTGGAGCACTCGTCAGGAAGAACATGCAGCACGAAACGTGTGCCAAATAAATATACAGATGGGGTCTTCGGTAGCCACCCACATGCAAAAGCTAAAAGCAGCTGAAAGTGCAGATGCGGGGGCTATAAACAACCAACAGCAGCCACCAGAATGTGGCCACTGCTGTGGAGATAAGCTGTTTGTAAATTCAAAAACCAGATGTATAGAAGGAAGGAAGAAGGAACTGCTTTGGATTCATACAAAATCCTTTCTGCAGGGTTGTGTGGATTTGTGATCATTCTATTTGCTGTTTAGAATGTAAATGCTGTTAAACAGAAAAGACCATTATTTCTGATTTAATACATTTCTGTGCAGAAAAGGCTTGGCTCTCTCACTAAAAACTACATCTGCTCCTAATTTCCATCATCCCCTGTATGGGTGTGTTATGCAAGCAATACAAAGTCACTTTTCCAATTGTTCTGGTGCTTTAAAGTTCACCAGATTTTAATCAGTTTATCTTCATCATAGGCCCCTTTAATTTGGAGATATACAAGGTTATGGGAACAGGCTTATCTGTCAATGCACTCACTGTATTTTACAGTGTAGTTTTGTGATGTCAAATTTCCAGCATATATGTATTTATCTCGAACAGAGACAGTGTGAACTAGACATGAAAGCTAAAGTACAGTAGTGTTCAGAATAATAGTGCTATGTGACTAAAAAGATTAATCCAGGTTTTGAGTATATTTCTTATTGTTACATGGGAAACAAGGTACCAGTAGATTCAGTAGATTCTCACAAATCCAACAAGACCAAGCATTCATGATATGCACACTCTTAAGGCTATGAAATTGGGCTATTAGTAAAAAAAAAGTAGAAAAGGGGGTGTTCACAATAATAGTGTTCTATTCAGTGAGTTCATCAATTTTGTGGAACAAACAGGTGTGAATCAGGTGTCCCCTATTTAAGAATGAAGCCAGCACCTGTTGAACATGCTTTTCTCTTTGAAAGCCTGAGGAAAATGGGCCATTCAAGACATTGTTCAGAAGAACAGCGTAGTTTGATTAAAAAGTTGAT
Source organism: Thalassophryne amazonica (assembly GCF_902500255.1). Classification (NCBI taxonomy): domain Eukaryota; kingdom Metazoa; phylum Chordata; class Actinopteri; order Batrachoidiformes; family Batrachoididae; genus Thalassophryne; species Thalassophryne amazonica. The sequence continues at coordinate 31,515 of NW_022986267.1, forward strand.
TGGAGGGGAAAACTTATACGCGGGTGCAAAAAATTATAGGCTGTTCATCTACAATGATCTCCAATGCTTTAAAATGGACAAAAAAAACAACAAAAAAAAAGATACGCGTGGAAGAAAACGGAAAACAACCATCAAAATGGATAGAAGAATAACCAGAATGACAATAAGAAATATACTCAAAACCTGGATTAATCTTTTTAGTCACATAACACCAGAAAACCAGTATCTGGTGTAACCACAATTTGCCTCATGCAGTGAAATAAATCTCTTTCACACAGTTGAGCAGCAGCCAGGCCCCATCAAATGTATTTGCCCACCCATCTGTTATATGACGAACTAGTCAGGTTGAGACTCCAATGAGGAAGAGCATGCAGATGCGCTTCCCTGACAGGGTTTCTGACAGTTTGTGCAGAAATTCGTTGGTTATGCAAACCGATTGTTGCAGCAGATGTCTGGGTGGCTGGTCTCAGACAATCTTGGGGGTGAACATGCTGGATGTGGAGGTCCTGGGCTGGTGTGGTTACATGTTCTTCGGTTGTGAGGCTTTTTATTTTATAGACTTCACTCATTTCTCTCACAAACAGCATGAAACAAATGGAGTTGATGTGCAGATAAAATAACTGAGCTAATCAAATATCTGTGTGTGTGTGTGTGGGGGGGGACTATACAAATGGTAATGGGGGGTGTCGTTAGCAAGATCTAACTGCTCATTTTAGAGGATCAACAAACCACAAATACACATGGGTTAATCCATTTTTAATAGATTATATCAGCAAAGACAAACGTTAAATTCAAAGATAATGTCACTGCTCACATTTCTTTAATGCCGTTATTCCAAATCCTCTGAAAACATTGTTTCCCCGTTTACACAAAAAAGTTCACGTGTCTCGATGCAGAGGTTGGAATCCACAACACAGAATTCCTGTTGGTACCGACTGCTTAATTCCATTTATTTATTGCAAAGGTCTGTATTCACAGTTCACATCTGTAAATTATTCAAGTAAAATTAGTGAAGTGGAACAATTCCTTTGGCGTGCGTCGTTTTCTGTGACATTTAATACTTCAGTGTTTAACATCGCTGCAGTTTATCGTTTTCTCTCTGTAGATTCTTTGCATAGGATACACACGCCACATATTATTAATCAGGGGCACATGCCATTCCCTGTTATTCCTGTAACAATATTACAGTTTAATCTGACAGATTAACTCATGGTTTATAGAGATTATTTTTGGTAGCTGTCCCTGTAGTATGACTGAGGCTGGCAGGTCTGTTTTTAAACCTCGTGTCGAAAACACAAATTTTCAGTAACAATCTCAACATTAGTACTCACTCATGAAACATGTTTTGACATATTTTTAAAAAATGAGTAAAGATGCAACAAGCTAGTGCGGAAAGTGATTGAGACTAAAATAAGATTAGACTTGGTTTGTGTAAATTGGGCCCAAATAAAATGAAAACTTTTGTTCATATTTTACATTACAGACAGGAGCTAATAAAAATCTACTATTCAATATCTTCCTTCCAGCTGCACTTTTAGCATTTGTGTTTTCTCATGAGAAAAAACCTTCGGTATTATTCTAATGTGAAATGCTTTGTATTTTAAGTGCACAAAGTTTCTTACATTCTCAGACACTTCACAAATAAGAGCAAAAGTACCATTTCTACTTTTTCGAAAATAATGTAGTGCATTTACTCTCTTCACCGACTATCTTATACATTTCTACTTAAAAGGACCTTACTTGCAATCAGATTGAAAAAGTGCACAATGCATAATTTGTATCTTAAGTAGAATGTTGTGATCAACTCACTGTTTATATATATATATATATATATATATATATATATATATTTAAGAGATACTTTTGTGAGGCCTCAGCCACTGTAACTATATAGTTATGTTAGATTAAGACTACTAATAATGCTGATGGTACCTGTTTTTTCTGATACCTAACAAAAACCAGAAAAAGTAAAATAACTGACCAATGACTCTGGCTGATAGATCGCCATACAGGCAGCAGCTTTACTGCAAATAAAAACTAATTTCTGTGAACTGAACACTGAAATCAGATTTTCTGGGATTTATTTAGAAGGAAAATCCTATCAGGATTAATAAAGTTGCACCTTCTCAATCTTTAGTCCTTGATTCTTTGTAGAGCCGTACACCAGCATGCTACCAAAACTTAGTGCAAAGATGTAGACCAATCTGTGTACCATCAATCAATAACCCACAGACTGCAAGGACAGAAGAACATCCTAACGGGTGAAGGGTCAGATGTTACTTCAATTGACTCTAAGTAATTTCATTGATTTAAAACAAGTTTATGTGTGTGCGTCCAACAACTGCTTCCATTGCTGACCTCCACAAATCTAATTTGCTCCGTAGAATTATTTGGTTTGGGAAAAATGCCTGATCCAACTATGTGTCTATGCATAAAACCAAACTCGTATTTTGTTTTTTATTTTTGGAAACCAACAGTAACGTCTGACACTGGGATAAAGTTATGTTTGAGGATTCTGGAACTTAATCGAATGATTGCTTTCCAGTTACAGTAGTGTTCAGAATAATAGTGCTATGTGACTAAAAAGATTAATCCAGGTTTTGAGTATATTTCTTATTGTTACATGGAAAACAAGGTGCCAGTAGATTCAGTAGATTCTCACAAATCCAACAAGACCAAGCATTCATGATATGCACACTCTTAAGGCTATGAAATTGGGCTATTAGTAAAAAAAAAAAAAAAAGTAGAAAAGGGGGTGCTCACAATAGTAGCATCTGCTGTTGATGCTACAAACTCAAAACTATTATGTTCAAACTGCTTTTTTAGCAATCCTGTGAATCACTAAACTAGTATTTAGTTATATCCCAGTTTTTCATGATTTCTTCACATCTGCGAGGCATGGAGTCAACCAACTTGTGGCACGTTTCAGCTGTTATTCCACTCCAAGATTCCTTAACAACATTCCACAATTCATTCACATTTCTTGGTTTTGCTTCAGAAACAGATTTTTTGATGTCACCCCACAAGTTCTCAATTGGATTTAGGTCCGGAGATTGGGCAGGCCACTCCAAAACAATTTTGTTGGTTTGGAACCAAGATTTTGCTTGTTTACTAGTGTGCTTGGGGTCACTGTCTTGTTGAAACACCCATTTCAAGGGCATGTCCTCTTTAGCATAAGGCAACATGACCTCTTCAAGTATTTTGACATATCCAAACTGATCCATGATACCTGGTATGCGATATATAGGCCCAACACCATAGTTGGAGAAACATGCCCATATCATGATGCTTGCACCACCATGCTTCACTGTCTTCACTGTGGCTTGAATTCAGAGTTTGGGGGTCGTCTCACAAACTGTCTGCGGCCTTGGACCCAAACAGAACAATTTTACTCTCATCAGTCCACAAAATATTCCTCCATTTCTCTTTAGGCTAGTTGATGTGTTCTTTGGCAAATTGTAACCTCTTCTGCACATGGCTTTTATTTAACAGAGGGACTTTGCGGGGGATTCTTGCAAACAAATTAGCTTCACACAGGCGTCTTCTGTCACAGCACTTACAGGTAACTCCAGACTGTCTTTGATCATCCTGGAGCTGATCAATGGGTGAGTCTTTGCCATTCTGGTTATTCTTCTATCCATTTTGATGGTTTTCCCATTTTCTTCCACATGTGTCTGTTTTTTGTCCATTTTAAAGCACTGGAGATCATTGTAGATGAACAGCCTATAATTTTTTGCACTTGCATATAAGTTTTCCCCTCTCCAATCAACTTTTTAATCAAACTACGCTGTTCTTATGAACAATGTCTTGAATGTCCCATTTTCCTCAGGCTTTCAAAGAGAAAAGCATGTTCAACAGGTCCTGGCTTCATCCTTAAATAGGGGACACCTGATTCACACCTGTTTGTTCCAAAAAAACTGATGAACTCACTGACTGAATGCCACTACTATTATTGTGAACACCCCCTTTTCTAAATAAAAAAAAAAAGCTGATGTTATGTTCAAACTGCTAAAAAAGCAGTTTGAACGTTAGTTTTGAGTTCGTAGCGTCAACAACAGATGCTACTATTATTGTGAACACCCCCTTTTCTACTTTTTTTTACTACAACCCCTGGCAAAAATTATGGAATCACTGGCCTTGGAGGATGTTCATTCAGTTGTTTAATTTTGTAGGAAAAAAGTATATCACAGACATGACACAAAACTAAAGTCATTTCAAATGGCAACTTTCTGGCTTTAAGAAACACTATAAGAAATCAGGAAAAAAAATTGTGGCAGTCAGTAACGGTTACTATTTTAGACCAAGCAGAGGGAAAAAAAAATATGGAATCACTCAATTCTGAGGAAAAAATTATGGAATCATGAAAAACAAAAGAACGCTCCAACACATCACTAGTATTTTGTTGCACCACCTCTGGCTTTTATAACAGCTTGCAGTCTCTGAGACATGGACGTAATGAGTGACAAACAGTACTCTTCATCAATCTGGCTCCAACTTTCTCTGATTGCTGTTGCCAGATCAGCTTTGCAGGTTGGAGCCTTGTCATGGACCATTTTCTTCAACTTCCACCAAAGATTTTCAATTGGATTACGATCCGGACTATTTGCAGGCCATGACATTGACCCTATGCGTCTTTTTTTGCAAGGAATGTTTTCACAGTTTTTGCTCTATGGCAAGATGCATTATCATCTTGAAAAATGATTTCATCATCCCCAAACATCCTTTCAATTGATGGGATAAGAAAAGTGTCCAAAATATCAACGTAAACTTGTGCATTTATTGATGATGTAATGACAGCCATCTCCCCAGTGCCTTTACCTGACATGCAGCCCCATATCATCAATGACTGTGGAAATTTACATGTTCTCTTCAGGCAGTCATCTTTATAAATCTCATTGGAACGGCACCAAACAAATGTTCCAGCATCATCACCTTGCCCAATGCAGTTTCGAGATTCATTACTGAATATGACTTTCATCCAGTCATCCACAGTCCACGATTGCTTTTCCTTAGCCCATTGTAACCTTGTTTTTTTCTGTTTAGGTGTTAATGATGGCTTTCGTTTAGCTTTTCTGTATGTAAATACCATTTCCTTTAGGCGGTTTCTTACAGTTCGGTCACAGACGTTGTCTCCAGTTTCCTCCCATTCGTTCCTCATTTGTTTTGTTGTGCATTTTCGATTTTTGAGACATACTGCTTTAAGTTTTCTGTCTTGACGCTTTGATGTCTTCCTTGGTCTACCAGTATGTTTGCCTTTAACAACCTTCCCATGTTGTCTGCATTTGGTCCAGAGTTTAGACAGCTGACTGTGAACAACCAACATCTTTTGCAACATTGCGTGATGATTTACCCTCTTTTAAGAGTTTGATAATCCTCTCCTTTGTTTCAATTGACATCTCTCATGTTGGATCCATGATTCATGTCAGTCCACTTGGTGCAACAGCTCTCCAAGGTGTGATCACTCCTTTTTAGATGCAGACTAACGAGCAGATCTGATTTGATGCAGGTGTTAGTTTGGGGGATAAAAATTTACAGGGTGATTCCATAATTTATTCCTCAGAATTGAGTGAGTCCATATTTTTTTCCCTCTGCTTGGTCTAAAAAAGTAACCGTTACTGACTGCCACAATTTTTTTTCCTGATTTCTTATAGTGTTTCTTAAAGCCAGAAAGTTGCCATTTGAAATGACTTTAGTTTTGTGTCATGTCTGTGATCTGCTTTTTTTCTACAAAATTAAACAACTGAATGAACATCCTCCGAGGCCGGTGATTCCATAATTTTTGCCAGGGGATGTAATAGCCCAATTTCATAGCCTTAAGAGTGTGTATATCATGAATGCTTGGTCTTGTTGGATTTGTGAGAATCTACTGAATCTACTGGTACCTTGTTTCCCATGTAACAATAAGGAATATACTCAAAAGCTGGATTAATCTTTTTAGTCACATAGCACTACTATTATTCTGAACACTACTGTAAACGCCAACATTGTGACCTCTTTCATCAGTGAAATGCTTCCAATTAACATCAAAATCATACACAAGGAGAGAGGGGTCACTTTGTTTCACTCATCCTCAAAGATCATTATTATTATACAGAGTCTTATTACTATTATACAGAGTCAATACCAGAGGTGGGAAGAAGTCATTCTCAAATCATGAATCAGCAAGTCCCAAGTCAAGTCTCAAATCATAATGACCAATTTTTTGCAAGCTGACTTGAGACTTGACTTGGGACTTGCTGATTCATGATTTGAGAATGACTTCTCCCCACCTCTGCTCAATACTACGTAAAAATGGGGCAGCAAAAATCTTAAATCGGGTGATTTAGCAGTGACCTACCACCAAATCCTGGAAAAATAAGTATCTGCTCACAAATTCCTACTAAAGTGCGGATGTGGACCAGATGATTTATGTGGATTTGGTGAACAGTACCAGAAGTGTACTGTGAGACTTTTGAAGCAAGTGAGGGTCTGCAATCTGATACTTACCATATGTCAAGTTAAAAACATGCCATCACTTTAATTTATGCAGTTTTAAAAATCCTGAAAACTGCAGAATTTAGTGTTAATCTTTTCAGGAGCCAATCAAAATGTAATTATTGTTTTTATCTTCATGCTGGGTGCAGTCACTGGTTGTCTGTAGAATTAGCAGCCTTAAATTGATCTGTGTAGTGACATGAACAATAGAAAAAGTAGTTGCCATAATGATGTCTTCATCAAAGTGACAGTGACTGCAATTAGTTGCCAAATACCAGTCACAGACAGCGTGAGCTGGGACGTATTATTCAACCCACCTCCCCACCGTAACAAGGAAACCAGTTGAAATGGTACAAAACCAGTCAGTGTGCATAGCATAGATACTGAAGGCATCACCTCCTCTGCATCTGAACAGAATCTAGTGTTGTATATTGTGAGCTATATCTTAGGTCTCCACCCGTTAATGAACTGCATGAGTTTCTTCAATTGCAATTTGCTGAGCTTGAAGTCCTCGGACAGAATCTCCTCAGTGAGCTGCAGGAGCAGATTCCCGTCAATCTTCTCGGCCACAAAAAGAGACACAGCGTCATCAGACAGGCCAATAAACCTCAGAGATTTGGACACCTCTTCGATAGAAAGACCGCCCAGACTGGACGGGGGCTGCCACTGTGCCGTGGCAGACAGTGATGGATAGTTAGCAGTGGGAGAGTTAGAGGTGGGATAAATCTCTTTGTAGGCCTGTTCATGGTGAGCAGGTGAGGAATTCTGATTTTCCTGCTTACTGTCACACAACAATGCTGACTCTGAATCTTTCTTTGTTTTAAGCGTTCTCGGTGGTAAGATGGGACAAGACAAGCTCTGCTTAGTGTTGGATTCTTCTATTGATTTGTCTCTGTACATTTCTGAGTTGTAACTTGATGATTTTGTGCAGACCTGATTTGATGATGCCTTCTGGATTCTGAAGTCAGTATTGCCGGCCGTATGTTCTAGGCCCTCAAAGTCCACGAGGCTAGATGTACAGGCTTTTGCGGTGCTCGGGGACCTCTTTCGTGGATAACTGTAGTAACTTCTACAGCTAGCTGGCAGAAATTCTTCCATGCAGTTTGATTCTCCTCCACTGAAGTTATTTGGCCAAGACAGTCTGGATGACAGTCCTCCAGCAGGATTTGGCTCACTAGCGTTGGCTTGACTCCAGTTACAAGGATAACACACAGGGCTTGGTTCTTGTGGCTCGAGGGCTTCGTTCTCACATGTTCCACTAATGGGTGGGGGTGGGGGGAGTACAACAATTTCAGAGGTTTAGATAAAAGCATCAACTCTACCAGCAAGCATGCACTGTGGAAACCCTTCACTGCATCCACAAAACCACAGAGCTACCTTGGGTCCTGGATTACAACCACCCAGGCAAACAACCAGTCAATAGTCACCTCTCGAAAGCAACTGCCACCCAGGTGAAACATGAGCATCCCCATGGCCTTCTAGCAGGGTCCTCAAATCTCAGGCACCTGTGTGTTAGATCATGCACAGAGAAATGCGCCACATGACCAAAATGTCAAAGGTGACACTCCCTCACAATGCAAGTCATAGTCCTCATCTTAGTCTTAGTCAGGCATACACCAACACAGGAAGCACAAGGGCCACAAAGACTTGGAACTTTATTCTCTTACAAAGGTATCAGTATCAATAAACACCCCTGTCCAGTGACCTTGTGACTTCATAAGCTCTTCCTCAGTGTCTCTCAATCTCAAAGGCCGAGGAACCACAGACATGAATGTCTCTCCAATTAAACACTCTTACAACATAGAAATTCACTTCTGATGGCCAAGTCTAGGAAGTCATTAAAAGCCTGGATCTTAAGACATCCAGAAATCCAGGGCTATCCCAAACCCAGACACTCTGATTCCTCACTGTGCTTCTCAAGTGTTCGGAAACCAGGGTATCCATTGATTCTGCAAAGATCACAGCAACATCCACAAAGTCAAGGTAGGAAATGTTTCCTCACCAACAAAATCACCTCAGTCACTGGCTTCCACAACTCCACCCAACACCCAGTCCATGCAAGCATTGAACACTGTAGAAGCCAGAACATGTCCCTGATGAACACCCGGTTTTCACTGAGGAAAACATCAGTCTGTATCTGTGTACAGGTTAGCTGTGATGTTCAACACTACCCTTTTGAACTAATTAGGTTGAGAAACATTTATGAAGTCATGAGGTCCATGGACAGAAGGGTTTGGTGATGCCAATACCTTTGTAAGACAACAAAGACAGACATCTTTTGGGTCCTAGTGTTTCCTGTCTTACTGTACGATTGTGAACCTGAGTGTTAACCAGTGACCGAACAAGATGCCTTTGGTACTAGGTCTCTTTGAAGGATCGTTGGGTACCGCTGGAATGACTTTGTATCAATCTAAAACTTAAAGAGACAAAGATGAAGTATTGTTTGGAAGTCAGCTACAACATTTGGCCATGTGGTGGTGTTTAGCATGCTCAGGAACACAAGCGCCTCAGTGTTGAGGACCCCAGCACCTGGAGAAGGCCAAGGGGATGCCCACGTTTCACCTGGCTGTGAGAGGCAGCTGGTTACTTTCAAGAGATGGAGATGGATGAACTGGTTGTCTGTTTTCCATCCAGGACCTGAGGTACTTCCATAGCGTGGTGCATGTGGCGACATGTGGAACCAGCACATGCTAGACCTGACCTTATTTACAAACCACATTTTTGCTCAGGAGACTAAAAATGGCATGTTCATGTTTATAAATTTGCACACAACCTGCAATGTACAAGTAGTTATGAGGGGTGATTGAGAAGCTCTGAGCCTGACCTAAAAGGGTGTGGTTATACATCTGTTGCATTCTAAGAAACCAATTTCTTCAGTGTTACACCCATTAAATCAAAAATTGCACATTCAAGAAATGTTGGTTTCTCAGGACGCAAATATGGCCAGTAAACGTTTGCTGCACAACATTTAGACAAGCCTGTAAAATACTGGGATAATATAGTCTGGTTAGATCAGAGCAAATTTTAACTCTTTGGATGCCATAATACACACCATAAATGGCACTGCGCATCAACCCAAAAACACCAAACCAACAGTCAAGTTTGGAGGTGGGAACATCATAGTGTGGGGCTGTTTTTCACCATATGGCACTGGCAAACTTCATAGAATTGAAAGAAGGATGAATGGAAAAAATATACCGAGACATTCTTGATAAAAATCTACAAGGACGATGAAAATGAAATGAGGGGCATTTCAGCAAAACAATGATCCCAAACACACAGCCAAGGAAACGCTCAACTGAAAATAAAGCTGTTAGAATGGACGAGCCAATCACCTGACTAGAATCCAACAGAAAATCTGTGAAAAGAACTAAAGATCAGAGTTCATAGAAGAGGTCTACGGAACCTTCAAGTTTTGAAGACTGTTTGTGTAGAAGAATGGGCCAAAATCACACTTGAGAAATACATGTGACTAGTTTCTCCTTACAGGAGGCGTCTTGGAGCTGCCCTTACCAAAAAAGGCTTTTGTATAAAATATTAAATAAATTTCAGTAAACGTGCGTTTCACTACAGTAAACGTCGTTTTCCTCTTTTGAGCTGAGCTTGTTTGAACTGGTTCAGTCGGACCCAGTACTATGCGCGGTGCTTTACCGCCCACCTAAATAAAACAGAGACTTCATAAAAGAGCTCTCTGATTTCTTGGCTGGTGTTATGACAAACTATGACAGGATTTTGTGTGTTGGTGATTTTAACGTGCATGTCTGCTGCCCTTCTAAGCCACCAGCGAAACACTTTTTAGACCTGGTTGATGCTTTTAACTTTGTACAATATGTTACTGGATTCACACATGAACATAGGCACACGTTATAAGTTGTTTTATCACACGATCTGTCTATTTTTAATGTTCAGGTATGTGATACAGTGTTTAATGACCACACGTCTGTTTTATTTGAGTTTAATTTGCCCTGTCATAGTTTTAAACCGTGTGCACCTGGGCGACATTGCTGCATGTTGAAACCCTCCACTGCTGCTCAGTTTTCTTCTGTATTTGTTGCTGAAAATCAGTTTGACACTTGGCCTTCTGTCCTCTTTGACACTGAGCAATTGACCTCAGCCTTTCTTTCCACTTGTGCCTACACTCTTGACTCTGTCGCTTCTGTAAAAATCATGCGTTCACGACCTAAATCTGAGCCATGGCTGAATGTTACTGGGCTCGACAATAGCACTGGTCCGATGGCCCGGCGGCCTTTTTTACATGTTCCGGGCCACCACGGGCCAGTGAAGTTCATATTTCACTGGTCCGTATGGGCCAGTAAGAATTAAAATCGCTTTGGGCAGATTTATTAGTCTAATGCCGCGTTCACACCGGGCGCGATCAGATGCTACAAATTCGCGGGGGTCGCGTGGCAACGGATGCGCCTCCTTCACCCGGTGTGTCGCTCTGCTTTTGCTGCGAAAATTCGCCCCGGTGCGTCATCAAATAGGAGGAGCTTCCATTCAGCTCGCCGGCTCCGGTTGTCAGTCAAGTTAACATGACGGACCTTGATCACACGGAGCGAGTTGTTGTGGAAAGCTGACAAACGTCATGAGACGTTCCCAATACAGGCAGTATCATTATTTGCTGCAGGAGCTGCGTCTGGATGATGGCTGCTTTCAGCGGTCCTTCTGCCTCTGCAGGACCCAACTTGAGGACCAACTGTCCCGTTCACGCGCGCACATGTAAACAATTAAAAAAAAAGAAAAAAAAAAGAAAAAGAAACTCCGGGGCTGCTGCTCCTCCAAAAACTCTTGTCATAGTTGTGAAATAAAGGACAAAAGAGACATACGTCCTGCTCACAGGCTACTACCAGAGACAGGACATGTTGCACCACTTCGCAATGTTGGGAACATTGCCGAAGTGCAGACAAACTTCGTCTGCAGGCGCATCTTCTGATGTGGCGCAAATTTCGCTTCAACATCGACGCGTCATTTTCGCTTAAGCAAGATCGAGCGCAGTGAATATTATGAATTTCTTGAAACCTCCTGCCCCTGGGCAGAAACCAGGAAAGCAAAGGAAAGAACAGCTATCACCCTCAAAACAAGCACAGAAGAGGAAGGCTGCTGATGCTGAATATGAGAAGGGTGAGGAAAACTTGGCAAACTTCCTGGAAGAAAAGACGGCCATAGCTGGAGCGTGATGAGGAGAGTGAGGTTGTCTTCTGTGGAACTTGTAGGGCCATGCCAGAATATGCTAACAAGTAAGTATAAATATACCATGTCCTGGTAGACAATGTGGTATGATTTCATACGCCAGTTTTAAAAGTCTAATCAGTATGCCCTTGTGGAAACCCCACGGTGACAACATTAGCAAGGGAACTTGGTTTATGAAATTTAACATATTAATTTTGTAAATGATCAAGAAATAAATTTATTTTTGTATTAATGTCTGAGTGTTGAAAAAATTCCTATCAGTTACCTACCGACATTTTTTTCAAAGTTTGCTCACTTTAAGGTTTTTATCATGTAGTATAAGAATTTTGTGTTTGTTTTCAAGTGTTTTTACATTAAGGAAACCCAATTCTAATGTCTGAGTGTTGATTTAAAAAATTCTTATCAGTTACCCCCCGGTTCGGCACAGGCGTGAAAGTATGGGCCAGTGATATTTTCATCCGGGCCAGTAACTTTCAGATTCTACTGGCCCTGTGGGCCAGTGCATAAATTGCCTTATTGTCAAGCCCTGTGTTACCACCCGTGCGGCCAGGCGTGAGTTCAGGAGAGCTGAGCGCTGGTGGAAAAAAGATAACCTTCATGTGTCCTATGAAATTCTCAAAGAAAGCTGGAGAAATATCAGAGGACCGTCAAAGCAGAAAAAAACAGCCTATTTTACAGACATAATTTCCCAATAAATGAATAAACCTAGTGTTCTTTTTAAAACTATTGATTTCATTTTAAATGCCCCCCAATCCACATGTCTGGAAGCCTCTTCCCAAGTCTGTGAAGATTTTCTCTGTTATTTTATTAATAAGGTTGAAATTATCAGAACTCATATTTCACTCCCCTCTTTTGACCCTTCCATATCTGTCACTTGCTCAGCTGTCTTAAACCGGTTTAAGCCTGTATCGCTTTCATCTCTCATAAAAATCTTCACTCAACTTAAACCCTCCTCCTGTTCCACAGACATTATTCCTCCTCACCTCTTTAAAGAGGTCTGGGAGACCATTGGACCTAATATATATTATCATAAATAGCAGTCTTGCTTCCGGTGTTGTCCCAGCAAATTTTAAAGAAGCATTTGTGGAACCTCTGCTAAAGAAACCAAATCTAGACACCTCAGTCCTTTATAATTATAGACCGATCTCAAAGCTTCCATTCATCTCTAAAATCTTGTAGAAAACTGAATTTGTATAGCTGCAGTCTTTTTTGGAAGAACATGATATTCTTGATATTTTTCAGTCTGGTTTTAAAGCATTACATAGTACTGAGTCTGCACTTTTAAGGGTTTTTAATGATCTTTTATTAACTACTGAGTCTTGTGACTCAGCTATTATGCTTTTAGATCTCACTGCAGCTTTTGATACAGTTGACCACACAATTCTCATTTCTCGTCTTGAGCACTGTGTGGGTATCAAGGATGGTGCCTTGGAGTAGTTCTGATCATATCTATCTGAGAGATGCTTTTCAGTGAAGACTACTGCCCCTCTGTCTTGCGGAGTTCCCCAAGGTTCTATTCATGGGTCCATCCTTTTCTCTTTATACATGCTCCCTCTTAGTTTAGTTTTTAAAAAAACATGGCATCTCCTATCATTTTTATGCAGATGATGCCCAGATTTATCTGTCCCTTAAGAAAAATGACAAGAGCTCCCTGATACCCTTATTAGTGTCTAAAGGACATCAAGGCATGGATGGCTTTTAATTTTTTTAAATTTAAATGAAGAAAAAATGAGGTCATGGTGTTTGGACCCAGTCGAGCCTATGGTGTCTCCTCTATAGAACTGGGCTCCCTGCACCCATATGTAAAACCCATTGTCACAAACCTGTGTTAAAATGGACAGTGATTTTAAACTTGATAAACAAACTTGATAAACAAACTCTAAAAACAGTTTTTATCATCCGAGGCCTTTATCTAAAATTAAATCTATCGTATCTTTCAATGATTTTGAGTGTTTATTCATGCTTTTATCTCGACCCGTTTGGACTACTGTAATGCACTGTATACTGGCATTAATCAGACCTCCCTCGCCTGCTTACAGTTAGTCCAAAACGTGGCTGCTCGTCTTTTAACAGGCACTCCTAAGCATGCTCACATCACTCCCATTCTCGCCTCCCTCCACTGACTCCCTGTCCGTTTTAGAATAAATTTTAAGATTTTGTTTGTTTTCAAATCACTAAATGGTCTGGCACTTCAGTATATTGCTGATCTTATACATATCTACGCCCCCCACGAGAGCACTGAGAGCTGTCGATCAGTTCCGTCTTGTTGTGCCAAAAAGCAGACAAAAGACCAGGGGGGGCCGTGCTTTTTCAGTGGAATGAGCTGCCCACCCATATCAAGATGGCCCCCACCCTGGATACTTTTAAATCTCGTTTAAAAACGTATTTTTATTCCATGGCTTTTAATATTGCATGAGAGTTGTGTGGTCTTCTGTCTCTGTTTTTAATTGTGTTTTTTTTTTTATTAGTGTTTTATCTTATCTGATATCTTCCTTTTGTTTTTATATGTTTTTAATTTATTGGTTTTTTTTTTAACTATTTTATCTGTTGTGCAGCAGTTTGGTGACCTTGTTTGTAAAATGTGCTATACAAATAAAAGTGGACTGGACTGGATAACATGTTTCATTGCATTTTATTACACATAATTTGCTGTACTTATTTGTTTTGGTTTCTTTGTATGTGTGGATTACTTGGGTTGTTACCGACATCTGGTGAAAATGTCATGTCAACAGCACCTTTAGAAATATATTTATCATATTTTCTGGCGTATAAGTTGCATTTTTTACTAGTTTGGGGGGCATGCGACTTATACTCTAGTGTGACTTATATATCAAAAATTCACAAGTTTGTTATTAATAATCGTAATTATTTACATAGGGCTTTCCCAAGAATCAAACCACTAAACAAAATAAACACCAATAATAAAAGAATAAATGCTAGTAATAAAAAAAATACACTACAACAATGCACAAAAATCCCAAATTAAAGAGCTCATAATGTAGAAAAAGGCGCAACTCATACTCTGAGAAAAATGGTCACGTGTTCAATACCTATTTTACCCGCTGTATATACTTCAGTGTTTTCAGTGGTTTTGTGTGTACGCAGATATTTCTTGAAACACTGCTGTATTTACATAACAATTTTTGAAAACGACCAAGAAAAAATTATATCCATTTCCGTGTGGACAAGGCCCTAGTCCATTGTAACTGACATTGTTGTTTTGCGTCCCCCACTCCCCCATTGACGAATTTTTGGACATATATGACAAATACTCTCGTAATGTCCGGAAAACACTGTAATGAAGTATGGGCAGATTAGAGCTTCTGTATATTCCCCCCCGTGTTTTCGGTGTGGTCCATTGAGTGGCAGTGGCCAGTACTAAAATTAAAATGCTGCCATTTATGTTAAGGACTTGCAGTCAGGTTGACAGATATGAAAATAAAAACCAGACCAACATCAGTAACTGCATGTATTTAACAAATGCAGATGTGAAAATGTGCTGTTTTTAACAGCACGATAAACCACACATCGCACAACGGGAAGTACTTGCTGAGTATGAAATCATGGACAGAGCTTATCTACCTACTAAAACAAGAATAACACTGTAAAAGAGAAACCAAATGTTCTGAAGTGGTTTGTGCCCCTGCAATAATGGATAAAATAACAATTATCAAAAGATGGGTAATATCCCACATATGGATAGGTTTGTCACAATAACAAATTTTGTTGTACGATATATTGCCCAAGAAAATATCATGGTAAGTGATATTATCAAACAAGACCCCCAAAATACTTAAATTCCTTGACTTGGGGCAGTAACTCTCCCCTGACCTAGAAGGGACAATCCACCATTTTCTGACAGCGAACCATGGTCTCGGATTAGGAGGTGCTGATTCTTATCCCAGTCACTTCACACTCGGCCTCAGACCTGATCAATGCACATCGGAGGTCACCGCCTGATAAAACAAACAGAACCACATCATCTGCAAAAAGCAGAGCTGGACACCCTCTGCTCCCTGACTGCACCCTGAAATCTTGTCCAAGAACATTACAAACAGGACTGGCGATAAGAGGCAGTCCTGGCGGACCAACCACTAGAAACAGGGCCGATGTAATGCAGAGAATGCGGACACAGCTCCTACTTTGGTCATATAGAGACCGGATCGCACGTTGCAGCGAATCCCGTACCCCATACTTCTGCATCACCCCACAGGATACCCCGAGGGACCTGGTCACACGCAAACACATGTAGACTGATTGGTCACACTCCCAAGACCTCTCCAATATCTTTGCGAGGGTAAAGAGCTGGTGCACCGTTCCACGACCAGAACAAACGTATTTATTCTGAAAGGGTTGTTAAGAAAAATTATTATTGCTACCCTCACATCTGACAATTTAGTCATCCTCATATCATAAAAAATATGAAATTGTAAACTCAGTTCAGCTTTGCTCCATTTCTTTCACTGATATTGTTCATATCAATATGAAGCTGATCTGCTCTGTGTCTGCCTGATCCCATCAGATCTCAGAAGCTAAGCAGTGTGGGGCCTTGTTAGTGCATGGATGGGAGACCTCTTCAGAACACCAGGGGCTGTGTGTGTTTCTCCAGGTTACACTGGAGTTGCGTCAGGAAGGGCATCTGGCGTAAAACTTGTGCCAAATACCAATGCGGATCTGGCTGTATCCACTGTGGCGACCCCGAACAAATGGGAGCAGCCGAAAGGACAACAACAATAACAACAACACTGTTTGTAATTTAGTACTATAATTAAGTATTTTGTTTTAAAATATGTAAAACTTTAGAAACTTTTTTCATTTCTTATTTAGGACCACAGACAAAAGGTTCTTGTTGTCGTTGCCTTGCACCTTTAAGTTATTTATTTTTAAATGGAAATCAAAGTCTTTTGTCTGACCCCAAAATCATCCAACCCCTGACTTAAAAAACAATATCCAAACCGACTCAGTTTTTGAGAACTGTCTACTCCATGCAGATTTACCATAGAGTGCCTTACTAAATGGACTGCATTTATATAGCGCTTTTTCATCTGCATCAGACGCTCAAAGCGTTTTACAAATAATGCCTCACATTCACCCTCATGTGAGGGCGCTGCCATGCAAGGTACTCACTACACACCGGGAGCAACTAGAGGATTAAGGACCTTGCCCAAGGGCCCTTAGTGATTTTTACTGTTTGTATTTCTTTGTAACCGATGTAAATAAAGTCCAAGACATATTCAGTGGCAGCTTTACCATCAGAGAACCTCATCCACAACTACCCCAAGCTGTCATTAATGTTAAAGGAGGCAAAACTAAAGGATTATTAACCAACTGTGAGGTCTGTACAGGGAAATATTAGACCAATGTGTTGTCAGTATGGACCAAGCGGAGCAAAAAACAGAGGTCTGATATCCCCATACAAACTGAGCAAGTGAAGTTTATAATTTGTTTATTATATGGCTATTATAAACATGCAAACTTACAGTATTGGCCAAATATGAAAACTGCTGACAGCTCGTAGTCCGACTTGTTTGTTTCACCTCCATAAAGAACTTGCTAATAGATGTTCCAGTCATTAGCTGGTAATAAGCGTTCAATCTGTGTGAGTTTTCAGATGCTGTTTAGATATTTATGGAGTACATTCATGTCCTGACATGCTTCTTCTAATCGTGTTTTTAGCTTCTGGTTTGTAAAGAAAATACACGTTTCGGACTGATTGTCATGGAAACCAGTCCAATATGGGAAAATATCCAACCGGTAAGCAGCCAATCAGAGTGTGTGTAGCGTCGTGGTATTAAAAACAGGAGTATGTAAAGTTCTGATCAGGGTCATTTGGGTTGTTTCTGTTGTAATTATGATTTAAAAAGAGTAAACAGTTGTCTGACAATAAATGGCTTCACCCAACCACTAACCATGAGTGAAAGAAAAGTTTTTGTGTTATCATTCATATTCTCTGAAAAAAAATGGCCAAATACATAAATAAATAAATTCTGCCAGGGTATGTAAACATTTCAATCAATCAATCAATCAATTTTTTTTTATATAGCGCCAAATCACAACAAACAGTTGCCCCAAGGCGCTTTATATTGTAAGGCAAGGCCATACAATAATTATGTAAAACCCCAACGGTCAAAACGACCCCCTGTGAGCAAGCACTTGGCTACAGTGGGAAGGAAAAACTCCCTTTTAACAGGAAGAAACCTCCAGCAGAACCAGGCTCAGGGAGGGGCAGTCCTCCGCTGGGACTGGTTGGGGCTGAGGGAGAGAACCAGGAAAAAGACATGCTGTGGAGGGGAGCAGAGATCGATCACTAATGATTAAATGCAGAGTGGTGCATACAGAGCAAAAAGAGAATGAAACAGTGCATCATGGGAACCCCCCAGCAGTCTAAGTCTATAGCAGCATAACTAAGGGATGGTTCAGGGTCACCCGATCCAGCCCTAACTATAAGCTTCAGCAAAAAGGAAAGTTTTAAGCCTAATCTTAAAAGTAGAGAGGGTGTCTGTCTCCCTGATCTGAATTGGGAGCTGGTTCCACAGGAGAGGAGCCTGAAAGCTGAAGGCTCTGCCTCCCATTCTACTCTTACAAACCCTAGGAACTACAAGTAAGCCTGCAGTCTGAGAGCGAAGCGCTCTATTGGGGTGATATGGTACTACGAGGTCCCTAAGATAAGATGGGACCTGATTATTCAAAACCTTATAAGTAAGAAGAAGAATTTTAAATTCTATTCTAGAATTAACAGGAAGCCAATGAAGAGAGGCCAATATGGGTGAGATATGCTCTCTCCTTCTAGTCCCCGTCAGTACTCTAGCTGCAGCATTTTGAATTAACTGAAGGCTTTTTAGGGAACTTTTAGGACAACCTGATAATAATGAATTACAATAGTCCAGCCTAGAGGAAATAAATGCATGAATTAGTTTTTCAGCATCACTCTGAGACAAGACCTTTCTGATTTTAGAGATATTGCGTAAATGCAAAAAAGCAGTCCTACATATTTGTTTAATATGCGCTTTGAATGACATATCCTGATCAAAAATGACTCCAAGATTTCTCACAGTATTACTAGAGGCCAGGGCAATGCCATCCAGAGTAAGGATCTGGTTAGACACCATGTTTCTAAGATTTGTGGGGCCAAGTACAATAACTTCAGTTTTATCTGAGTTTAAAAGCAGGAAATTAGAGGTCATCCATGTCTTTATGTCTGTAAGACAATCCTGCAGTTTAGCTAATTGGTGTGTGTCCTCTGGCTTCATGGATAGATAAAGCTGGGTATCATCTGCGTAACAATGAAAATTTAAGCAATACCATCTAATAATACTACCTAAGGGAAGCATGTATAAAGTGAATAAAATTGGTCCTAGCACAGAACCTTGTGGAACTCCATAATTAACCCTAGTCTGTGAAGAAGATTCCCCATGTACATGAACAAATTGTAATCTATTAGACAAATATGATTCAAACCACCGCAGCGCAGTGCCTTTAATACCTATGGCATGCTCTAATCTCTGTAATAAAAATTTTATGGTCAACAGTATCAAAAGCAGCACTGAGGTCTAACAGAACAAGCACAGAGATGAGTCCACTGTCCGAGGCCATAAGAAGATCATTTGTAACCTTCACTAATGCTGTTTCTGTACTATGATGAATTCTAAAACCTGACTGAAACTCTTCAAATAGACCATTCCTCTGCAGATGATCAGTTAGCTGTTTTACAACTACCCTTTCAAGAATTTGTGAGAGAAAAGGAAGGTTGGAGATTGGCCTATAATTAGCTAAGATAGCTGGGTCAAGTGATGGCTTTTTAAGTAATGGTTTAATTACTGCCACCTTAAAAGCCTGTGGTACATAGCCAACTAACAAAGATAGATTGATCATATTTAAGATCGAAGCATTAAATAATGGTAGGGCTTCCTTGAGCAGCCTGGTAGGAATGGGGTCTAATAAACATGTTGATGGTTTGGATGAAGTAACTAATGAAAATAACTCAGACAGAACAATCGGAGAGAATGAGTCTAACCAAATACCGGCATCACTGAAAGCAGCCAAAGATAACGATACGTCTTTGGGATGGTTATGAGTAATTTTTTCTCTAATAGTTAAAATTTTGTTAGCAAAGAAAGTCATGAAGTCATTACTAGTTAAGTTAATGGAATACTCAGCTCAATAGAGCTCTGACTCTTTGTCAGCCTGGCTACAGTGCTGAAAGAAACCTGGGGTTGTTCTTATTTTCTTCAATTAGTGATGAGTAGAAAGATGTCCTAGCTTTACGGAGGGCTTTTTTTATAGAGCAACAGACTCTTTTTCCAGGCTAAGTGAAGATCTTCTAAATTAGTGAGACGCCATTTCCTCTCCAACTTACGGGTTATCTGCTTTAAGCTACGAGTTTGTGAGTTATACCACGGAGTCAGGCACTTTTGATTTAAAGCTCTCTTTTTCAGAGGAGCTACAGCATCCAAAGTTGTCTTCAATGAGGATGTAAAACTATTGACGAGATACTCTATCTCACTTACAGAGTTTAGGTAGCTACTCTGCACTGTGTTGGTATATGGCATTAGAGAACATAAAGAAGGAATCATATCCTTAAACCTAGTTACAGCGCTTTCTGAAAGACTTCTAGTGTAATGAAACTTATTCCCCACTGCTGGGTAGTCCATCAGAGTAAATGTAAATGTTATTAAGAAATGATCAGACAGAAGGGAGTTTTCAGGGAATACTGTTAAGTCTTCTATTTCCATACCATAAGTCAGAACAAGATCTAAGATATGATTAGTGGTGGGTGGACTCATTTACTTTTTGAGCAAAGCCAATAGAGTCTAATAATAGATTAAATGCAGTGTTGAGGCTGTCATTCTCAGCATCTGTGTGGATGTTAAAATCGCCCACTATAATTATCTTATCTGAGCTAAGCACTAAGTCAGACAAAAGGTCTGAAAATTCACAGAGAAACTCACAGTAACGACCAGGTGGACGATAGATAATAACAAATAAAACTGGTTTTGGGACTTCCAATTTGGATGGACAAGACTAAGAGTCAAGCTTTCAAATGAATTAAAGCTCTGTCTGGGTTTTTGATTAATTAATAAGCTGGAATGGAAGATTGCTGCTAATCCTCCGCCCCGGCCCGTGCTACGAGCATTCTGACAGTTAGTGTGACTCGGGGGTGTTGACTCATTTAAACTAACATATTCATCCTGCTGTAACCAGGTTTCTGTAAGGCTTAATAAATCAATATGTTGATCAATTATTATATCATTTACTAACAGGGACTTAGAAGAGAGAGATCTAATGTTTAATAGACCACATTTAACTGTTTTAGTCTGTGGTGCAGTTGAAGGTGCTATATTATTTTTTCTTTTTGAATTTTTATGCTTAAATAGATTTTTGCTGGTTATTGGTAGTCTGGGAGCAGGCACCGTCTCTACGGGGATGGGGTAATGAGGGGATGGCAGGGGGAGAGAAGCTGCAGAGAGGTGTGTAAGACAACTCTGCTTCCTGGTCCCAACCCTGGATAGTCACGGTTTGGAGGATTTAAGAAAATTGGCCAGATTTCTAGAAATGAGAGCTGCTCCATCCAAAGTGGGATGGGTGCCGTCTCTCCTAACAAGACCAGGTTTTCCCCAGAAGCTTTGCCAATTATCTATGAAGCCCACCTCATTTTTTGGACACCACTCAGACAGCCAGCAATTCAGGGAGAACATGCGGCTAAACATGTCACTCCCGGTCCGATTGGGGAGGGGCCCAGAGAAAACCATTTGAGCACAACTGTATGTACACAGGTGTGTGCCTTTCCAAGTCATGTCAAATCAACTGAATTTACTCCAGGTGGACTCCAATTAAGCTGTAGAAACAGCTCAAGCATGATCAGTGGAAACAGGATGCACCTGAGCTCAATTTTGAGCTTCATGGCAAAGGATGTGAATATTTAGATACTTGTGATTTCTTAGTGTTTTTTTTTTCTCATTTTTAATAAATTGGCAAAAATCTTAAAAAAAAAAAAATCACATGGTCATTATGGTCATTGTGTGTGGAATTTTGAGGAAAAAAAAATGAATTTCATCCTTTTGGAATAAGGCTGTAACATAAAGTGTAGTGCTGTTAATTTCTGGACTGTATAATCATTCTCATCAACAGCTAACAACGGTGTTTTTTTTTTTTTCCTGGTATAGAAGTTGTACCATAGCAGAAGTCTCCCAAACTAGTGGCAAAAAAAAAAAAAAAAAAAAAAAATGTGACATATACTCAAGCAAATGTGGTAATTGTTACAACATTCTTATGCGTGGAGATAATTTAACTGTTAGTTGATATTAGAACTCTGTCTTAGAAAGTATGTATTTTACACAACTTACCGCAAATTAACAGAAAATTGATGAAGTTTAAATTACATGTAACTTGTAACATGTTACATGTAACATGGCAGATCAGTTATGAAACAATTTCTTATTCTTACATATTGTGGAGTCCTGAAGAATAATATGAGAGGGTTGGACTTGGAGACCGAGTGTCTTGTTGCCTTGGCTTAGATGTGAGAGGTACTGCTGGCACCTGTTTCAGACTTCGAGGGGGAATTGGTGGGGCATTCAAAAGACGACATTCTTCTTTCACCTAGAAACAAATAATCCGACAATGAAACTAAAAGCAAAAACAGTATCTTTGTGTTTTCTCAGTCAATGACATCAGTTACATGTCTGAGTGTTGAAATACTCACAGCCTCAGACTTGGGTGGAACAGGTGGTGGCGTCAGAGAGATATCTGAACTCTGTATTGGACTCAGAGGACAAGACACTTGGTATGACAGAGCCGCTTTTGTACTGCCACCATTGTTGATGCCTCGGATTCCCTCGCTGAAAGATTTGGGGATCTGACCTCTCAAGTGATCCAACCAAAGCTCCTCGTAGGGAACGTCCGACCTAATGAGTGATGGTTGATGGTTTGAGCTGTCCAACAGCTCAGGCAAAAAGTGTTCATTTTCTCCAGAGTCTGATGGAATGCTATCTGACGGCAGGACAGCCCAATCTCCATAAAGGGCCATGCAGCCCTGCAGATTGACCTCACTGTTGCTGTGCAGGTTGCTGCCATACACACACACAGACAGTCGGTGGAAGGACTGGGTGAGTTCATCCCGGGCGTAAGATAAAGAGCTCGGAATCTGCACATGTGTGAGACATCCATTTGTGCTGCTGCTTCCAGCATTACAACTCCCATTCCCACTGCTTTTCTTAGGACTCTTACCATCATCGTTCCAGTCTGTCCGTACATCCCGGACAGCACGGGAATAGTCGTCTATGTCAAACTGCTCCTGACAGAAGGAGAACCAGCGGTGCACCATTGTGTCAAGCCACAATTCTCCTTGTAGCAACTCCTCAGGAACAATAAATCGAGGCATGGCCATGTGGAAAGGAAAATGGATTGGGATGATTTTGTTGCTTCTCAGAATGCAGCACACAACCACCGTCTTGGTCTGAATGTTGACCAATTTGTAGCGATGACCCTCACGAATAAGGTGGAGGTCATGCTGATTACGGGGTGGGCTACTGGGCACTATGACATTGACTGGAAGACGGGTTTTTTCCACAATGTTCCTGATGGTGTGTTCGCCGTCCTGCATCTGAAGCTCCAGTGGACTGCAGGTGCTGAACCTGCCCTTGCACTGGAATGGCAGGCTGATGCTCTCATTGGTACGATGGTTCATGCAAATCAAGCAAGGCATTTTGCCCCGACCAATTTTACTAATGGAATTCAGCTTCCCAATCTTCTTAAAAATAGTGTTTAATCTTGATTTCTCTTTAAAGGTCTTTGCATAGAGGATCTCAGCTTGTCCCATTAATGTCAGTTCGTCACCTGTGCTTAGTGTAATGTTGTAAACTTCTGTGTCTTCATTACATTCCCCTGTAGCCATCTGTGAAATGAGAAATGGTTTTAAGGACATAAAAACCCTGAGACAAACAAAACATTTCATTTAAAATATTCATCTTTTTGTGACTGATTATACCCTGAACAAAATATGAGCCTGGAGCCTAAAATAATTAGACCTGGCCTAGAGGACGTGATGTAGACACATTTACAGACTGTGAAAAGCTTTCTAGGTGATTCACCAACTACTTTTTGTAAACCTACAACTACAATAATTTAAATGGGTGAAATATGGCAGCTTAGGTTCTACAACTGAAACCCTTGAAAAAAATATGGATGAGATGGTATTAGGCTTTGAAGGTGTGATAACCACAAGCAAAAATAATGTTCCACACTGTACTATACATACATTATTGCACATCTCTGCAGACATTATTTCAGTATTGATGCAGGTATTGTCTCTCTCTCATCCCTCTGGCTGCATTTCCAGTTTGTGACGGTCTATGAAACCCATCACTTTTACTGTTTTACATTAACCCTTCAATATCCTCACATTTTTCAACAGAATGTAGTAGATGTCAACACGCTCTACCAAACAGCAGAGCTGAACATTAAAGTGTTAATAATGTCATGGACTCACAATGCTAACCACTAACGTTTCACTAACGTTTGTTGGAATGAAAAGCAAAGTGTCACAGAGCAGTACATCCTTAAAATGTGTTTCATTTCTGAAGAAAAAAAAACTGGTAGTCATTCATAACACATAATTTTCCAGTGCTAGGTTAAAGGAGTCTTTAATAATACAAAAGCACAGGACACTTTGTTAGAGACAGCTGACTCTGGAGCATTTTACTTCAAATTGTGACCACAATGTGTGTGTGTGTGTATGTATTGGGGGGGGGGGGGGGTGTTTGCCACTTGTTGATTTCGTAATACTTTTAGCAACAAGCAGTGGGCAATGTCTCGATTTTCATTCTCTTTCAGTCACTCTTCAAAAAAAGGAGGCAGCATCCCTCTAAAACGCAATCGTGTTTTTTTATTTTTGACATCCAAAATAGTCCTACACTCCATTGACAATTTGGGTTTAACCAGTGCAAAGATAATTGACTAATTTCTATGGGATTACAGGTGTGTTTATCAAGCTTGAACGTTGAACAGGAAATCAGTTTTGGAGCAATGGCATTTTCAAACTGTGGTACAGTGTGAAACCAGTTAGTGGTCCATGCTGACTAATAAATGGGCAATTGAATACTGAAATAAGCCTCGATAAATCTTGACTCAAAGGTTTAAATCAAGATGCAATTAAGGGATCTAGAACTGAAGTAATATGACATTCATAGTTACAAACACTACTCATATTTTATTAATACAGAACTCAGAAGCAATCCTGATTCCCATAAGTACCTTAACATTAAACGTTATATCTTCCATGACGTAGACTCTTTCAGGAAATGCCTTGGCCACCTCCTCCACGCTGTTAAAGTACTGCACGGGCTCCTTGACATCTCTGTCCTGCTCCAGTAATTTAAACTGGCCTGAAGTAAAACACATTTATGCAACTACTGTATGAGAATCAGGAACCACTGACGAATAATTTTCAGACAGTAATCACTAAGACTGTGCAATGCATGGATTCCCATAAAACAGCATCATTACAGAGAATAAAATGAGCATTAATTTTTTATTGTATAGATGCTATTAATAACATTCAAACAGTGTATACATATATATCCCACCTTCATAGTGAACTGGAATCTCTATTTTTGGACCAATGACGTAGTGCCCCTCCTCCAGACTGTGAGCGGTAATCGTTGTCCACTGACGACAAGAATGAACCAAGAGGTAGTCATTGTCTCGGAGCCCTTCGACCAACTGGCCTGCAGAAATTAAAACAACAAAGACACTTAAATAGTAGAATGAGTAGCAGGTGACATATTCCTTCCAAGAGCATGTAGGTTGTTCAGAGGCAGAACACAGAACATGTTCTTGCCAAATTTTAACCTTGTTTCCTGTGACTGAAGGAAAAAAGAAAAAAAAAAGAAAAAACTGAAGCCTCTCAGCCATATACCTTAGAAGGCACATGTATGTTTTTAAAGAATACAGATGTAAATTGCACAATGAAATAAGTGAGCACTATGCCAGATGCTTTTCCCTAATAACAAAGTAATATTTGAGAGAAGATCCTACATTACCTTACAATAAATGTAGTCAATGTTATAATTCCTAATAATCCCAACGATGCAATTACAATGACTGGGTATATTGACAGATATAATACTTTTTTGTGTGTGTTGTCAGATCAGCTCCTCCAGTTTGAGAATAAAACCTCATTCCCACAGCACCATGGTAACCTTCTCTGGAGTGCAGCAAGGGAGGAACTGAAGGATGTTGGCATCTTAATTGCACATGCAATGTGTGTTTTTCAGAATCAGCATAGACAGGCTGGTGTTAAAGGTCCGATTTGGGCATATCACATGCCAGCTATTTTTCCACTTATACACATGGGTTCAGCCCAGCTCCATAATGCTGTCCCATACTATTCTTCCAGTGCTTTTGGTTTCTCTGTACATGTCACAGAGCTCTTGTTCTGTCAAGTGAGATAGTATCAAGTGCTGGTATGATCACAGCTACCCTAATTCTACCCTATACTGGTACCTTAAGGTGCGCAAGTAATTGAGTAGCTGTAATGTCATGTTTGAATTGGAAATGTGATAACGCTAATGTTTTATAACACTACGTTACAGTGCTAAAAAATATGTTCCTCTTCAGTTGACGACTTTGTTACCAAGCCAACACCAGGCACACCTCGGCACGCAAATATCCTGACTGAAGCAATCTTGAACATGTTGGTGAGACTGATCTCACTTCACCACAATGATGGAAAAGAAGTATGATACAATATTTGAGAATGTCAGTCTCTGTCTCGCTCACTTTCTCTCTCAATTTCAATTCGATTTATTGGCATGAATGTATTAAAACAACATTGCCAACAATAACACATAGTAAAATAAACAATTTATTTAAATGATATAATAAATAATAGCAACATTCAAAGACAAATAATAGCTGCATGCTGTTGGAATAAGCTGCAATTTACGTATTTGGTACTTTTAACATTTCCCATAATCCCCCTGCACTTCCCAGAATGCACCGCAGCACCAGCAGAGTTTCGGCATTTCAAAGCTATGTAAACAATGGCTAGCGAGGATGTGGATGGCACCAAATCAGCGAGTTCATGACCAATTATTATGATGGCATATTCCCTCAAGTTAAGAAGGTTATCGAGAGGAGGTGTAGCACCCGCGATTAACTTCTGCTGTGCCCTGATGTTGTCTTGTAGTCCATAATTCATGAGGTGTGTTTACACTGTGCCCTAAAGCAGAACTCTGCTGAAACTAACCTCTCGCATGAGTCATGGGCCGCAAGACGGTGCAAGATTCACAACTGCAAACCTGCGTGTGATGTGATTAGTCATCTAATTGCAAAAATAATCGGTGACTAGGCAATTATCAAATAATCATTTGTGGCAGCCCTACCGTGTATACAAATGTTTGTTGTAGCTCTGTATTTTTCATACCATACCTGTAGAATTCATGGTTAGGGGTACATCTCCTGTACCTGTAGCCCCTTCATTACAAGAACTTAAAACAGGTTTACACTGTGCCAAGGATGAGGAATGCTCCAAAAAGGTCTACTTTCTGAATTGCCATGAGTTTATTCATTATATATATATATAATGCAAGTAAAATACTAAATAATAAATCAGTCCCACCATGGCACACATTTCAAGTTATGCAGTGTTTACACTATATCGTATTGCCCATGTATTTGAATATACATTACACATTTGTATTCTGTACATTATTTTATAAAAGAATTTCAATAAAAACAACACAACAAATGACCAGTATGACCTCAGCATTAGTGGACACACTGGACCGATAGTTAATGAGTCATGCACGGGTTTGCGCCGCATGCATCACTAATAGAGGACTCTACACGATTTTGTTGGTAAAAATCAGATATGGTGACTAAAACCAAGAGCAGTGCCTCGGTTTACTTTTGACGCAAATTAGCAATTTAGCAGCTAGCAAACGCTGGTTGCACGTCAACTTATCAAGTGTGGAAAAGTTCCTTACCGTTATCCAACCTTACGATTTGAGGCAACCTGTAAGCGCTCACAAGTTGATCTAATAGCAAGGAAGTTTTACTCCACGTAACATCTTTTAAATTATTGTACAACATTGCTCCGATGTCCATTTTGTTAGCTTACTTTAGCTAACGAGAGTTAGCTCGTTGTAAACACGGTCACAAAGTCACACAATGCTGCACAATTTAAGCATCAGCTCCCCACCTATGGCCACATAGTTCGGGCTTTCCTTATTAACCGTCGCATAGTTCTGTATTTAAATTTTCTACGTCTTATAAGGGTGTTTGTTCTGATAATATAGCATAGCCATATTTGTTTAGCTCCCGACGTCTGCATCAAGTCAATTAAAGTTAGTCAGACTGGAGGAAGTAACCGATTATCTTAAAATTAAGGCTATTTCAGGCATTATTTCAAAGGGCCAAAGAACGCATATCAGGCAAAAGAGTCGTTATAAAAGACTAAGTCTGTTAACTCAGCATATACTGTGTTCCTGGAGTCCTTTCATGTACAATGCGAGATTTTATTGATAACCATGTGTGGTGTGCGCTGAAAGTACAACCCGGAAGTTAAATTTTATTTCGGCACACTTGATGCATTTCAGTCGTCCAAGAGACCCAGAAGACGTTTGTAAAATTTACACACACACGCACGCACGCAAGCAGGCACGCACACAGGGGTAAGATGTTTGCACAAATATTGCAACTGTCCCAGCTGCATAAAACTATCTTTGTCTCTGCTTGTTTGTTTGATTTTTTACTACAACTTTTCTAATCTGGCAGTTTGTTGCAATATCTTATAAAAAAAAATAAATAAATAAACGGAGCTGAAATTAAATGAAAGATATCTGTAGTGTAGACTTTCAGCTTTAATTCAAGGGCAGAAATACTGCACGACCCATTTAGGAAATACACCCATTTATATACATATATATATATATATATATATATATATATATATATATATATATATACACACACACACACACACACACACACACACACACACACAAATGTTCATTTTTACAGCTTTCTTTGGATTAGTCAGTGGATGGATACAGTGGGGTAAAAAAGTATTTAGTCAGCCCCTGATTGTGCAAGTTCTCCTATTTAGAAAGACGAGAGAAGTCTGTAATTTTCATCATAGTTACACTTCAGCTATGAGAGACAAAATAAAATAAAAAAAATCCAGGAAATCACATTGATTTTTAAAGAATTTAATTGTAAAATATGGTGGAAAATAAGTATTTGGTCAATAACAAAAGTTCAACTCAATACTTTGTAACATAATCTTTGTTGGCAATGACAGAGGTCAAATGTTTTCTGTAAGTCTTCACCATGTTTGCACACACTGTAGCTGGTATTTTGGCCCATTCCTCCATGCAGATCTCCTCTAGAGCAGTGATGTTTTGTGGCTGTCGCTGGGCAACATGGACTTTCAACTCCCGCCACAAATTTTCTATGGGGTTGAGGTCTGGAGACTGGCTTGGCCACTCCAGGTCCTTGAAATGCTTTTTACGGAGCCATTCCTTCTTTGCCCAAGTGGTGTGTTTGGGATCATTGTCATGCTGGAAGACCCAGCCACGTTGCATCTTCAATGCTCTCACTGATGAAAGGGGATTTTGGTTTAAAATCTCACAATACATGGCCCTGTTCATTCTTCCCTTAACACAGATCAGTCATCCTGTCCCCTTTGCAGAAAAACAGCCCTAAAGCATGTTGTTTTCACCCCCATGCTTCACAATACATATGGTGTTCTTGGAATGCAACTCAGCATTCTTCTTCCTCCAAACACAACTAGTTGAGTTTTTACCAAAATGTTCTATTTTGGTTTCATCTGACCACATGATATTCTCCCAATCCTCTTCTGGATCATCCATATGCTCTCTGGCAAACTTCAGACGGGCCTAGATACATACTGTCTTAAGCAGGGGAACATGCCTGACACTGCAGGATTTGAGTCGCTCTCTGCATAGTGTGTAGCATTTCTTACTTTGGTCCCAGCTCTCTGCAGGTCATTCATCGGGTCCCTCTGTGTAGTTCTGGGATTTTTGTTCAGTGTTCTCATGATCATTTTGACCCCACGGGATGACATCTTGCGTGGAGCCCCAGATAGGGGGAGATTATCAATGGTCTTGTATGTCTTCCATTTTCTTACAATTGCTCCCACAGTTGATTTATTCACACCAACCTGCTTGACTATTGTAGACTCACTCTTCCCAGGCTGGTGCACATCTACAATTTTCTTCCTGGTGTCCTTCGACAGCTCTTTGGTCTTGGCCATGGTTGAGTTTGGAGTCTGACTGTTTGAGGTTTGTGGATAGGTGTCTTTTATACAGATAATGAGTTCCATCAGATGCCATTAATACAGGTAACAGTTGGAGGACAGAAAAGCTTCTTAAAGAAGAAGTTACAGGTCTGTAAGAGCCAGAAATCTTGCTTGTTTGTGCGTGACCAAATACTTATTTCTTCTTTAAAAATCCTACAATGTCATTTCCTGGATTTTTTTTTTCATTTTGTCTCTCATAGTTGAAGTGTAGCTATGATGAAAATTACAGACCTCTCTCATCTTTCTAAGTAGGAGAACTTGCACAATCAGGGGCTGACTAAATACTTTTTGGCCCCACTGTACTTGAACATCCAATTATGAAACACAACCTCCATTGAACAAGACTCACAAGTTGAAACAGCAAGATTGGGCCAAGATATATCTGAAGACAGATTTTTCAAAGGTTTTACGGACAGATGAAATTAGAGTGACTCTTGATGGACTGGATGGATAGGTCCATGGTTGGATCACTAACGGACACACAGCAAAACGTCAGCAAGGTGGACGACGGTACTGGTATTGGCTGCTGTTATTAAAGATGAGATAGTTGGACCTTTTTGGGTTGAAGATGGCCTTAAAATCAACTCCCAAACCTACTGCTAGTTTTTAGAAGATACTTTCTTCAAGCAGTGGCACAGGATAAACTATGCATCATTAAAGAAGGTCGTAACTTTTCTGCAGGACAGTGCTTCATCACATGCATCAAGGTCCTCTGCTGCTTAGCTCACCAGCAAAGTCCTGAAAAATGATGACATGGCCCCCTTTCTCACTTTAGTGGAGCAGATAACTGTAACAATCATTCATTTCTACTCTAGTGGTGGTTGGCTCTCACTGCGATATTGTATCACTTCCTGTTCCGGAGCACAGCGGTGTTTTTCTGTATCTATTAGCTGTTTAATCTGCGCAGTTAGATTGATCTAGTTAACTAGATAATGATTTGTTTCACAGTGTAATCTTCACGTGCCTTAACTAAAGCACTCCCTCTGCTGAATCACCTCTAAATTATTTACACATTATTCACTTTGTGTGTTTTTAGGAATCCGTTAGCTTAGCGCAGCTACTAGCTCTTAGCCGGTTTAGCATGGTGGCTTCTCCTGTCTCTCCCGCACTTTTCTGCTCTGGGTGTGAAATGTTTAGTTATTCCTCGGCCTCCTTTAGCAGTAATGGTACTTGTAATAAGTGTAGCTTATTCGTAGCTTTGGAGGCCAGGCTGGGCGAACTGGAGACTCGGCTCCGCACCATGGAAAATCCTACAGCTAGCCAGGCCCCTGTAGTCAGTGTGGACCAAGGCAGCTTAGCCGCCGTTAGTTCCCCTCCGGCAGATCCCGAGCAGCCGGGAAAGCAGGCCGACTGGGTGACTGTGAGGAGGAAGCGTAGTTCTAAACAGAAGCCCAGTGTACACCGCCATCCCGTTCACATTTCTAACCATTTTTCCCCACTCGGCGACACACCCGCCGAGGAACAAACTCTGGTTATTGGCGACTCTGTTTTGAGAAATGTGAAGTTAGCGACACCAGCAACCATAGTCAATTGTCTTCCGGGGGCCAGAGCAGGCGACATTGAAGGAAATTTGAAACTGCTGGCTAAGGCTAAGCGTAAATTTGGTAAGATTGTAATTCACGTCGGCAGTAATGACACCCGGTTACGCAAATCGGAGGTCACTAAAATTAACATTGAATCGGTCTGTAACTTTGCAAAAACAATGTCGGACTCTGTAGTTTTCTCTGGGCCCCTCCCCAGTCGGACCGGGAGTGACATGTTTAGCCACATGTTCTCCCTGAGTTGCTGGCTGTCTGAGTGGTGTCCAGAAAATGAGGTGGGCTTCATAGATAATTGGAAAACCTGGTCTTGTTAGGAGAGACGGCATCCATCCCACTTTGGATGGAGCAGCTCTCATTTCTAGAAATCTGGCCAATTTTCTTAAATCCTCCAAACCGTGACTATCCAGGGTTGGGACCAGGAAGCAGAGTTGTAGTCTTACACACCTCTCTGCAGCTTCTCTCCCCCTGCCATCCCCTCATTACCCCATCCCCGTAGAGACGGTACCTGCTCCCAGACCACCAATAACCAGCAAAAATCTATTTAAGCATAAAAATTCAAAAAGAAAAAATAATATAGCACCTTCAACTGCACCACAGACTAAAACAGTTAAATGTGGTCTATTAAACATTAGATCTCTCTCTTCTAAGTCCCTGTTAGTAAATGATATAATAATTGATCAACATATTGATTTATTCTGCCTTACAGAAACCTGGTTACAGCAGGATGAATATGTTAGTTTAAATGAGTCAACACCCCCGAGTCACACTAACTGCCAGAATGCTCGTAGCACGGGCCAAGGCGGAGGATTAGCAGCAATCTTCCACTCCAGCTTATTAATTAATCAAAAACCCAGACAGAGCTTTAATTCATTTGAAAGCTTGACTCTTAGTCTTGTCCATCCAAATTGGAAGTCCCAAAAACCAGTTTTATTTGTTATTATCTATCGTCCACCTGGTCGTTACTGTGAGTTTCTCTGTGAATTTTCGGACCTTTTGTCTGACTTAGTGCTTAGCTCAGATAAGATAATTATAGTGGGCGATTTTAACATCCACACAGATGCTGAGAATGACAGCCTCAACACTGCATTTAATCTATTGTTAGACTCTATTGGCTTTGCTCAAAATGTAAATGAGTCCACCCACCACTTTAATCATACCTTAGATCTTGTTCTGACTTATGGTATGGAAATTGAAGACTTAACAGTATTCCCTGAAAACCCCCTTCTGTCTGATCATTTCTTAATAACATTTACATTTACTCTGATGGACTACCCAACAGTGGGGAATAAGTTTCATTACAGTAGAAGTCTTTCAGAAAGCACTGTATCTAGGTTTAAGGATATGATTCCTTCTTTATGTTCTCCAATGCCATATACCAACACAGGGCAGAGTAGCTACCTAAACTCTGTTAGTGAGATAGATTATCTGGTCAATAGTTTTATATCCTCTTTGAGGACAACTTTGGATGCTGTAGCTCCTCTGAAAAAGAGAGCCTTAAATCAGAAGTGCCTGACTCCGTGGTATAACTCACAAACTCGCAGCTTAAAGCAGATAACCCCTAAGTTGGAGAGGAAATGGCGTCTCACTAATTTAGAAGATCTTCACTTAGCCTGGAAAAAGAGTCTGCTGCTCTATAAAAAAGCCCTCCGTAAAGCTAGGACATCTTACTACTCATTACTAATTGAAGAAAATATGAACAACCCCAGGTTTCTTTTCAGCACTGTAGCCAGGCTGACAAAGAGTCAGAGCTCTATTGAGCCGAGTATTCCTTTAACTTTAACTAGTAATGACTTCATGACTTTCTTTGCTAATAAAATTTTAACTATTAGAGAAAAAATTACTCATAACCATCCCAAAGATATATCATTCTCTTTGGCTGCTTTCAGTGATGCCGGTATTTGGTTAGACTCTTTCTCTCCGATTGTTCTGTCTGAGTTATTTTCATTAGTTACTTCCTCCAAACCATCAACATGTCTATTAGTCCCCATTCCTACCAGGCTGCTCAAGGAAGCCCTACCATTAATTAATGCTTCGGTCTTAAATATGATCAATCTATCTTTATTAGTTGGCTATGTACCACAGGCTTTTAAGGTGGCAGTAATTAAACCGTTACTTAAAAAGCCATCACTTGACCCAGCTATCTTAGCTAATTATAGGCCAATCTCCAACCTTCCTTTTCTCTCAAAATTCTTGAAAGGGTAGTTGTAAAACAGCTAACTGATCATCTGCAGAGGAATGGTCTATTTGAAGAGTTTTCAGTCCAGGGTTTAGAATTCATCATAGTACAGAAACAGCATTAGTGAAGGTTACAAATGATCTTCTTAAGGCCTCAGACAGTGGACTCATCTCTGTGCTTGTTCTGTTAGACCTCAGTGCTGCTTTTGATACTGTTGACCATAAAATTTTATTACAGAGATTAGAGCATGCCATAGGTATTAAAGGCACTGCGCTGCAGTGGTTTGAATCATATTTATCTAATAGATTACAATTTGTTCATGTAAATGGGGAATCTTCTTCACAGACTAAGGTTAATTATGGAGTTCCACAAGGTTCTGTGCTAGGACCAATTTTATTCACTTCATACATGCTTCCCTTAGGCAGTATTATTAGACAGCATTGCTTAAATTTTCATTGTTACGCAGATGATACCCAGCTTTATCTATCCATGAAGCCAGAGGACACACACCAATTAGGTAAACTGCAGGATTGTCTTACAGACATAAAGACATGGATGACTTCTAATTTCCTGCTTTTAAACTCAGATGAAACTGAAGTTATTGTACTTGGCCCCACAAATTTTAGAAACATGGTGTCTAACCAGATCCTTACTCTGGATGGCATTACCCTGACCTCTAGTAATACTGTGAGAAATCTTGGAGTCATTTTTGATCAGGATATGTCATTCAATGCGCATATTAAACAAATATGTAGGACTGCTTTTTTGCATTTACGCAATATCTCTAAAATTAGAAAGGTCTTGTCTCAGAGTGATGCTGAAAAACTAATTCATGCATTTATTTCCTCTAGGCTGGACTATTGTAATTCATTATTATCAGGTTGTCCTAAAAGTTCCCTGAAAAGCCTTCAGTTAATTCAAAATGCTGCAGCTAGAGCACTGACAGGGACTAGAAGGAGAGAGCATATTTCACCCATATTGGCTTCTCTTCATTGGCTTCCTGTTAATTCTAGAATAGAATTTAAAATTCTTCTTCTTACTTATAAGGTTTTGAATAATCAGGTCCCATCTTATCTTATGGACCTCATAGTACCATATCACCCCAATAGAGCGCTTCGCTCTCAGACTGCAGGCTTACTTGTAGTTCCTAGGGTTTTTAAGAGTAGACTGGGAGGCAGAGCCTTCAGCTTTCAGGCTCCTCTCCTCTGGAACCAGCTCCCAATTCGGATCAGGGAGACAGACACCCTCTCTACTTTTAAGATTAGGCTTAAAACTTTCCTTTTTGCTAAAGCTTATAGTTAGGGCTGGATCGGGTGACCCTGAACCATCTCTTAGTTATGCTGCTATAGACTTAGACTGCTGGGGGGTTCCCATGATGCACTGAGTGTTTCTTTCTCTTTTTTCTCTGTATGCACCACTCTGCATTTAATCATTAGTGATCGATCTCTGCTCCCCTCCACAGCATGTCTTTTTCCTGGTTCTCTCCCTCAGCCCCAACCAGTCCCAGCAGAAGACTGCCCCTTCCTGAGCCTGGTTCTGCTGGAGGTTTCTTCCTGTTAAAAGGGAGTTTTTTCCTTCCCACTGTCGCCAAGTGCTTGTTCACAGGGGGTCGTTTTGACCGTTGGGGTTTTTCCGTAATTATTGTATGGCTTTGCCTTACAGTGTAAAGCGCCTTGGGGCAACTGTTTGTTGTGATTTGGCGCTATATAAATAAAATTGATTTGATTTGATTTGATTTGATTTGATTTCTGTAAACAAGTACCAAAACTGGCACAAATACCCCTTCAATAAATTCATATATTCTCCCTATGTTTGTGTGTTTTTCCTCCAGGTGGTCCAGCTTCCTCTCACATCTAAAGACATGCAGGTTAGGTGAATTGGAAACTTTAAATTGTCCAGATCTCCCTTGTAAAAGAAATCTCAATCTCAATGGGACTAACCTGGTTAAATAAAGGTTAAAAATAAATAAAAGACATTATTCTTTTGAAAAAAACTGATTGGCCACTTGAATTTTCAATAGGCAGCCAGGTAGGAGTCAATTGAAAAATTACACAGGGATCAAAATTAAAAGATACTCCAATCATATTGAAAACTGTACTCCATTATTTGTCTGATCACAAAGATTCCAAAAAGGTATAGTTTGGATTATCTTTGACTATATGTAAAAACAGCAAGAATAGTGACAAAGGTCAATTTCAGTTTGTACAGGAGTCGAAAGTTAAAGTTGCTCTAATTTTGGTAAAAAGTGATGCAAATTATTGGTGAAGTTAGTAGGGTTTTAAAAAGGAATAGTTTGCACCATGTGTCATGCTTAGTTGTCATGTTACGGGGTAACATATATCAGGTCATAGAATTCAGTGGATGTCGACATTGTTTGACCTTTACTTTGCAGAACAAACATTCAACACAGTCAGAACATAAGCACTGTTGCCTCTAGGGATGGGTATAAATAAGATTTTATCGATATCTATGCCATTATCGATTCTGCTTATCGATCCGATTACTTATCGATTCCCTTATCAATACTTTTTGTGAATTTTCTGTTTACTAAAAGCAGGCTTTACAGGTTTTCTATGTCAACAACATTTAATTTAAAGTAAATAAATATGAAATTGGTCACTGGAGCTTTGATCTCTGGACATAAATAAAATCTCTACATGATAGATCCTTGATCTCTGTACATAAATAGAAATAAACAAAATCTGTAGTTTTTGTCAAAAGCATTTACTTTCAGATATTAATGACACAAATTTAACTCCATATGTCTCTGAGCTGAGACACCGGCTGCACTGCATATCAGGATGTAATTCATAAAACATGGACGACGTCTCATTTTGGGAGAAAAAAATGTTTTGGTTTATTGTCGGTATTATAACATTTGGAAAGAGGTGTCATTTGATTTAAAACAGTGATTCGCTTTGACATTATTAATTTCGACCGGAATCTGTCTTTCTAACTTGACTTGGCAGAGAGCGAGGCATTGTTTTGGAGCTGTGCAAACGGAATAGAAGATGATTCTCGTTTCTTGCCCGCAACAAGACATGAGTCCCAGTTAGTGACTTTAATCCGCACAAAAGTGACTCACGATGGATGTATTTTAATGGCTTTGAGAGGGGTTAAAAAGCGGACTTGCCACTTCTGAAAAGCAGTGAAGCAGAGAACCAACAGAGCAGCGGGTTGGGCAGAGCACTGCTTCATTGCTTCAAGCTTCTAGCAGAGCCACTGCAGAAGTGGTTCATTACAGACCCGCTGCAGAGTCTGCAATCAACATAGAGAAATGATCAGTTTCCCGATAAACACCCTCAAAAACCACAGCCGGTCTGAAGGACCGATAAGGGAATCGTTGAGCAAAAAGGCTATTGAAATAGGTGGATCAAATCATTTCTTAACGATTCTTGAAAAGTACTAGTTATCAATACCCAACCCTAGTTGCCTCACAGCAAGAAGGTGGTGAGATCACTTTCCACAACCAGTTTGCATGTTCTCCCTGTGTTCGTGTGAGTTCCCTCCAGGTGCTCCGGCTTTCTCTCACATTCAAAGGTTAGGTGAATTGGACACTTTAAATTGGCCATGGGTGTGTTTGTCTATATGTGGCCCTGTTGATACACTGGCGTCATGTTAATGGTGTACCCTGTGTCACACCCTATGGCTGTGGGAATAGGCAACCCCCCTGCCCCATCCCTCCACACCCTTGACTGGAGTAAGCATGTGTAGAAAAAGAATGAATCCCTTATCATGATGGCAGTGTGGGTAGCCATTGAAAGCATGGATCTTTTAGACTTAATCCAGAACAATCGCAAACCAAGACAGTCCAACTCTCCACTCAGCCTATCAACTGCTGTACGCATCTATTGATCCCACAAAGTCAAGGTCAGTCAACTTTTTTCACTAACAAAATACATACAACTGGTGAACAGAATCAGAACCAGAATCACTGATGAAAGCCAGAATTTACTGTGAAGAAGTCAGAGATTCTTCCCCGCTCTGCCCATTGCTCATAGTGCCTGTGTGTAGGCTGGCTATGAAGTTCAGCAACTTCTTGGGGATACCAAAAGCAGCCTGGTCAAGTGAATCAAAAGCTTTGTGAAAGTTAACATAGGCTGCACTGAAGCACTGCTGATATTCAGGCTTGCATTCATTTAATACTGGCAGAGCTAGGATGCAGTTGAAGGTTGACTTCTTGGTTGGGAAGACAGACTGCTCTGGTCACTGAGTAGGCAAATTCATAACTGGGACTGCACCCTGTGCACAATCATCCTTGCAAACACGTGTCCTGGCAAAGACAGCAATGTAATTGCTCAGGTGTAATCTTCGCGATCACTCCACGGTTAGCTAAGGTAAGACAAAAAATGTGATCGCTGTAAGGTTTTTTGGGGGGTGGTGGGGAAGGGTAAAACACTGGAGAAGCAGACCCATCACCCTGATGTCTATAATCACAAAGTGCCTGGAGCAATCAGTCTCCCAGCACATCAGAGACTGCCTTCCTCCCTCCCTCGACCCCCACCAGTTTGCTTACAGAGCAAACCGGTCTACGTAGGACGCCATCACCCTCACTCTCCACACAGCGCTGAGCCACCTGGAGAAGAAGAGCTATGTGAGGATGCTCTTTGTGGACTACAGCTCAGCGTTTAACACCATCATATTCACAGTGCCATCACCAAACTGCTGAAATTACACATCTCCCTCCCCACCTGTAACTGGATTAAAAACTTTCTGACAAGCTGCCCACAGTCTGTGAGACTCGTCCCCCACCACTCCTCCACACTCACACTCAGCACTGGTTTCCCTCAAGGCTGCATTCTAACCCCTCTGCTGTACGCCCTGCACACCTTTGCCTGTTCTCCAACCCATCCAACCAACTGCATTATAACATATGCAGATGATACCACAGTGTTTGCACGCATCTGCGACGGGCTATACAGTACATATCATATTCAAATAATTTTTTGAGGGGGTGTATACGATGACTTGTTTTTTTGTGGTGTACAGTAGGTCTGCGGGAACACCCCATTTTCATTGTATGCCCCCTCCACCCACCCGTACAATAACAGTAAAGACTATTCCATTCTATTCTTCACCTGTAATCTTTCAGATAAACCTCTTTTGATAAAATATGTGTGTGTATGTGCATGTGTGACCTTGTTTTCACATTTTCCTCACTTTACAGTATTTATTTATGAATGCCTAAAAGCCTTTGCAAAGAATGGATGCCAAAGAATTTCATGAAATAATAAAAAAATTGGAGCTTTAAAACTGGGTTGAGCCACTGATGTAAATATTACTAACAGTGACACTTTCCTCACACTTCCTCATCATCTCAGTACAGATCGGAACAGCTTCCTTAATTTGTAGCTCAGTGGAGACCTGACAAGCGACCATGTCGTACATGGATACTCTGCGTCAGTGGGATGAAGCCATAAGTTATGCTGACAAACAGGATTTCTCAAACGCACTCCAGATTTTTTTGTCTATTCAAGAGCCAAACTCCAAAATCTATTTTGATATTGGTTGCCTGCTTCTTCTTAAGCAAGATCTGGAGGCTGCTGAAAAGGTATGTTGTGTACATTACTACACACACACACACACACACACACACACACACACACACACACACACACACACACACACACACACACACACACACACAAAACATGGCAATATTTATTTAGCAGTGCTATGCGTTGTGGAGGTATGAATAAAATGCTGTTATTTTAACATCTGAAAGCGCAAGTCACTGAGAAAAGAGAAGCAAAGGAGGAAGTTACCACATTCTCTGTGTGTCTTGCAGGCATTCGATGACAGTATACGCAAGGATGAACATTTGGCTGTTGCCTTCTTTCAAAGAGGAATCACTTTTTACAGGAAGGAGAGGCAAGAAGCACTGATTGTCCTTATAAAACATTGCTTATATTATTCATGAGTCATCGCGGTGATCAGATTTGTGATCACGACTGCGTCAAATACAAAAGTAATGAGCTTGACCGTCTTTGTTCAAAGGTATGAGGAGGCTTCATCTGATTTCCATCATGCATTCAAAGCTTTAAGAGGGAACCAGCTCATAGATTACAAAGCACTGGGTCTCAGATACAAGTTATATGCATGTGAGGTAAGAGCTGAAGTTATTTTTCAAGTTTCGAAAAAGAGAAAAGAACAGCTTTTATTGTCTGTCTGGAGTCTGTCTTCTGCATTTAACCCATCCTAATTACAGTTAGACACAATCCAACCACTAGGAGAAGTGGGCAGCCACAGCCCGGCACTCAGGAACCAACTCCAGATGTAGAGACATTGCCTTGGTCAGGGGCAGAGAAACAGACCCTAAATAAGCCACATTGCCCCCCATCTTTCTCCCAGTCCTAAGAGGCAGCGTGGGGAGGGAGAGTGTAATGGTTAAAGTGGTTGGCTAGTGACCAAAGGATTCTCGGGTAAAATCCCTGTTGGACTGGAAAATCATTAAGGTCCCTTAGGCACAGACCTTAATTCCCAAGTTGCTCCCAGTGTGCACTTGAGTGCCTTGTGTAACAGCACCCTAACATCAGTGTGTATGTGTGAATAAGTGAATGTGAGCCATCATTGTGAAGCGCTTTGAGCATCTGCATTAGATGTGAAAGCAGTATACAACCCCTGGCAAAAATTATAGAATCACCGGCCTCGGAGGATGTTCATTCAGTTTAATTTTGTAGAAAACAAGCAGATCACAGACATGACACAAAACTAAAGTCATTTCAAATGGCAACTTTCTGGCTTTAAGAAACACGATAAGAAATCAGGAAAAAAAAATTGTGGCAGTCAGTAACGGTTACTTTTTTAGATCAAGCAGAGGGAAAAAAATATGGAATCACTCAATTCTGAGGAAAAAATTATGGAATCATCTTGCCATAGAGCTAAAACTGTGAAAAAATTCCTTGCAAAAAGACACATAGGGTCAATGTCATGGCCTGCAAATAGTCCAGATCTTAATCCAATTGAAAATCTTTGGTGGAAGTTGAAGAAAATGGTCCATGACAAGGCTCCAACCTGCAAAGCTGATCTGGCAACAGCAATCAGAGAAAGTTGGAGCCAGATTGATGAAGAGTACTGTTTGTCACTCATTAAGTCCATGCCTCAGAGACTGCAAGCTGTTATAAAAGCCAGAGGTGGTGCAACAAAATATTAGTGATGTGTTGGAGTGTTTTGTTTTTCATGATTCCATAATTTTTTCCTCAGAATTGAGTGATTCCATATTTTTTTCCCTCTGCTTGGTCTAAAAAAGTAACCGTTACTGACTGCCACAATTTTTTTTCCTGATTTCTTATAGTGTTTCTTAAAGCCAGAAAGTTGCCATTTGAAATGACTTTAGTTTTGTGTCATGTCTGTGATCTGCTTTTTTTCTACAAAATTAAACAACTGAATGAACATCCTCCGAGGCCGGTGATTCCATAATTTTTGATAGGAGTTGTATAAAAGCAGTTTTTCACCTGATGCACAAGTCATTTTTACACTGAGCCTACACCCTCTAAATCACAATAACACAAGCATTCATCTGTGTGCACATGGGTGTGCCCATCTAAAAATGGAGTGTGGTTCGGCACTGCAGTGGTAGGTTGATGTGCATTTGTGGTTTAGAACACCTAAAATCACATCTGAAGTGCAGCGTTGCATTTAAAAGCTGCAATACTCGCGCATGTTTTAGATAAGCTTCAAGACACGTTCAGAGTGGACAGTGGTACGCAACTGCACATAATAGTACATGATGAAACTAAAGCCCATTTCACACCAGGCCTGCGTACAGCTGCATTGTACTGCGTATCTAGTACGCAGGAATGGTTGCATAATTTGCGTGCAGGGAAAAAAAAATTGTGCGCAGGGGGGAGAGGCATGGCTCCATGACACTTTTTACAGACTGCCTGGAACGTGCCACAATCTTGAGGAGGTAAAAGAAGCTCCAACCGACGATCATGTGCGCGATCCGTTCATGAGGAGTGGACGGTGGCTATGTCCTCTCGCTGGCGATCGGTCTGTGAGGAGTTAGACTGGATGTCGACATGTCCTCTTGCTGGTGGTCCATGAGCAGGAGGAATTCATTTTTGTTGTCTGTTCAGTTTTGTCATACAAAATACAAAATAAATCAAACAACTGGATACATTTTGTGGTAGTTTGTTCTCATAATGCTCAGAGTGTACATCCAGGGTTTTCATGTATCCCATAATCCCCTGTGTGCCAGAGAGTCGCTGCAGTCAAAACAACATAGAGAATCCACATGATGACAATTGTAAATTAATATTATACTACAAAAATGTATTTTTTAATGCTTTTCATCACGTTAATAAGAGACTGCTGCATGATACCCTGAAAACTTGCTAAAACAATTATAACAAATAATCCGTGTCTGTTACATTTAATCTGCATGGAATTTAATAAACGCAAATCAAATTTCAGACATATTATATATTAGTCTGGAACAAAGAGGACAAACACTGTTGTAAAGAACAATAATCAAGACGTTAAAGAGCAAACTTTCCCCCAGAACGACATGATCAGGAAGCGAGCGAAGCTCACAGCAGCTCCCACTGAAAATAACGGAGAGACAGCCTGTGATTATCGCATGTTTACATAAAACAAATGCAATAACAACATCTATAAACCCAGAGAATATATTCATGAGAGGTTTAGGCACAATATAAAAATAGTTTTATGTTGCGATGTTAATGGTGTTGTCTGTGTGCAGCGGTTAAAGTCCAGCGTGATCAGAGCGTCTCAATGCAGTTCTTAGTGTTACTGAGATCTCGCAGCGCAGCGACCTCTCCGAGGTTTTGTGCGATTTGAAACATGAAAAGGGCAGATGTAGATGTAAATGTACATGTACATTTAGATATACCTTAGTATACACTAGTAGAGTTCTACCTTAGAATTGGAATATATTATAGAAGACATACCTTACTGAATTTTCATGTGTATTCAACCCACTGATGTGAGATGCAGCTGAATATTGCACCATTGAAATATCAAAAAAAAAAAAAAAAAATATATATATATATATATATATATATATATATATATATATATATATATATATATATATATATATATATATATATATATATATTCATGAGTTTCATGACATGGCAGTGGGTGTGAAAAACCGCAGTTGTGTCAGTTGTACACAGTGACATTTGCACTGTGTGCTGCTTTGCACAGGGTGGAAGATATGGCCCTATAATTAACAAATGACTAATGATTTGTTTAATGTCTCAGTTTAAAAAAAAAAAAAGGAAATATAGATGTGACATTTTAGCATGTTACATGCACTGTACATGAAAGCAAAACATATTGTTCAAATCAAGGTTCATGGAAATCCATCCATCCATCCATCCATTTTCTTCCGCTTTATCCGGAGTCGGGTCGTGGGGGCAGCAGCTCAAGCAAAAACACCCAGACCTCCCGATCCACACACACCTCCCCCAGCTCCTCCGGGGGAACCCCAAGGCGTTCCCAAGCCAGCCGAGAGATGTAGTCCCTCCAGCGTGTCCTGGGTCTTCCCCGGGGCCTCCTCCTAGTGGGACGTGCCCGGAACACCTCTCCAGCGAGGCGTCCTGGGGACATCCGGAAAACATGCCCGAGCCACCTCAACTGACTCCTTTCGACGTGGAGGAGCAGCGGCTCGACTCATGGAAATATCACAGACAAATTATTTGTAATATTTTCTGATGCAAATGAAACAAAAACCTTCCATTTGAACAAAAGTTGACCCAGTGCTATTGTTCGAAAAAAAAAACTTTTTTACAGTTGTTATTGACAAAACTATATTTGTAGAAATTGCGTCCCCCCTCATTCCATCATCAGATGAGGTAATGTGAAGAGTGGGAATCTACAGTTATGCTCAAAAGTTTACATACCCTGGCAGAATTTTTGCTTTTTGGCCATTTTTAAGAGAATATGAATGACAATACAAAAACTTTTTTTTCACTCATGGTTAGTGGTTGGGTGAAGCCATTTATTGTCAAACCACTGTGTTTCTTCTTTTTAAATCAAAATGACAAGAGAATCACTACTCTTAGCTTCATAGTGGAGTAGAGCAATCAATCAATCAATCAATTTTATTTATATAGCGCCAAATCACAACAAACAGTTGCCCCAAGGCGCTTTATATTGTAAGGCAAGGCCATACAATAATTACATAAAAAC
This sequence comes from Thalassophryne amazonica, assembly GCF_902500255.1. Lineage (NCBI taxonomy): Eukaryota > Metazoa > Chordata > Actinopteri > Batrachoidiformes > Batrachoididae > Thalassophryne > Thalassophryne amazonica. Next base: position 75,379 of record NW_022986267.1, read on the forward strand.
CCCAACGGTCAAAACGACCCCCTGTGAGCAAGCACTTGGCGACAGTGGGAAGGAAAAACTCCCTTTTAACAGGAAGAAACCTCCAGCAGAACCAGGCTCAGGGAGGGGCAGTCTTCTGCTGGGACTGGTTGGGGCTGAGGGAGAGAACCAGGAAAAAGACATGCTGTGGAGGGGAGCAGAGATCAATCACTAATGATTAAATGCAGAGTGGTGCATACAGAGCAAAAAGAGAAAGAAACACTCAGTACATCATGGGAACCCCCCAGCAGTCTAAGTCTATAGCAGCATAACTAAGGGATGGTTCAGGGTCACCTGATCCTGATTATTCAAAACCTTATAAGTAAGAAGAAGAATTTTAAATTCTATTCTAGAATTAACAGGAAGCCAATGAAGAGAGGCCAATATGGGTGAGATTGTTGTATGGCTGGGGGGCCTGGCTGCCTTTTTGTTTCTGTCTTTTGTTTTTCCTTCCAGGTGGCTTGCATTTGGGACTGAGTGGCTGTGTTGCTGAGGTTATCAGGACCTCACCCTGATCACCTGCAGCTCGTCAGGACTCACAGCTGAGGTGCATCTATATGGATTGGAACATGGTGGCATTTAAGACTGGAGTATACAGTGTGTATTTGCCAGAGACTCGACCTTGTGACCAGACGGGTGAGATTGTCGTCTCGGGAGCCATCTCATCATCAGTGGATGCAGAGAACATCCAGGGTTTGATGCACGGTCTGTGAAAGAGGAGGGGGTGAGGTCTCACGCTCGTCAGCACACTTCCTGAGGTACGTTAGATTTTGTGACTAACATTTATACAGTCAGTAAATGTGGTGTCCCTCACACCTTTATTATATTGAGCTGTATGTTAGTCATGTATCGGCTTCCACTGCAGTGGAGTTTTGTGAACTGGATGTTCCATGCCTGCAGGTTGGGAAGCTGATTAGTAATCAAGCCAGGAAGTGTTTGCTGTTTGTACACCTTTAAGTGTTCTCTCTGTGTGTAGAGTGTGGACTCACATAAATGGTTCCTTCTTTCACAGACTCAGTTTGTTGCGGCCACCTGGGGGGTGTCGGCGGGGTCCTTGGGTCCGAACAGCTTCTGGCTCCGGACAGTTAGCGCTGCTGGGAGCGCACCACGCCAGACCGCACTTTATGTTATTTTTGTATCACTGTTATGTATTAAATTCAGTTAGCCTTTGTACCGTGCTCTGCTTATTTCATACTGGGTCCTTCAAACGCTGGTCGGTTCTCCGAGCTGCGTCCGACACATAACAGAGATATGCTCTCTCCTTCTAGTCCCCGTTAGTACTCTAGCTGCAGCATTTTGAATTAACTGAAGACTTTTCAGGGAACTTTTAGGACAACCTGATAATAATGAATTACAATAGTCCAGCCTAGAGGAAATAAATGCATGAATTAGTTTTTCAGCATCACTCTGAGACAAGACCTTTCTAATTTTAGAGATATTGCGCAAATGCAAAAAAGCAGTCCTACATATTTGTTTAATATGCGCATTGAATGACATATCCTGATCAAAAATGACTCCAAGATTTCTCACAGTATTACTAGAGGTCAGGGTAATGCCATCCAGAGTAAGGATCTGGTTAGACACCATGTTTCTAAGAATTGTGGGGCCAAGTACAATAACTTCAGTTTCATCTGAGTTTAAATGTTGTGAAAGTGTAGGTACACGGACCCACAATCAATCAATCAATCAATTTTTTTTATATAGCGCCAAATCACAACAAACAGTTGCCCCAAGGCGCTTTATATTGTAAGGCAAGGCCATACAATAATTATGTAAAACCCCAACGGTCAAAACGACCCCCTGCGAGCAAGCACTTGGCTACAGTGGGAAGGAAAAACTCCCTTTTAACAGGAAGAAACCTCCAGCAGAACCAGGCTCAGGGAGGGGCAGTCTTCTGCTGGGACTGGTTGGGGCTGAGGGAGAGAACCAGGAAAAAGACATGCTGTGGAGGGGAGCAGAGATCGATCACTGATGATTAAATGCAGAGTGGTGCATACAGAGCAAAAAGAGAAAGAAACAGTGCATCATGGGAACCCCCCAGCAGTCTACGTCTATAGCAGCATCACTAAGGGATGGTTCAGGGTCACCTGATCCAGCCCTAACTATAAGCTTTAGCAAAAAGGAAAGTTTTAAGCCTAATCTTAAAAGTAGAGAGGATGTCTGTCTCCCTGATCTGAATTGGGAGCTGGTTCCACAGGAGAGGAGCCTGAAAGCTGAAGGCTCTGCCTCCCATTCTAGTCTTACAAACCCTAGGAACTACAAGTAAGCCTGCAGTCTGAGAGCGAAGCGCTCTATTGGGGTGATATGGTACTACGAGGTCCCTAAGATAAGATGGGACCTGATTATTCAAAACCTTATAAGTAAGAAGAAGAATTTTAAATTCTATTCTAGAATTAACAGGAAGCCAGTGAAGAGAGGCCAATATGGGTGAGATATGCTCTCTCCTTCTAGTCCCCGTCAGTACTCTAGCTGCAGCATTTTGAATTAACTGAAGGCTCTTTAGGGAACTTTTAGGACAACCTGATAATAATGAATTACAATAGTCCAGCCTAGAGGAAATAAATGCATGAATTAGTTTTTCAGCATCACTCTGAGACAAGACCTTTCTGATTTTAGAGATATTGCGTAAATGCAAAAAAGCAGTCCTACATATTTGTTTAATATGCGCTTTGAATGACATATCCTGATCAAAAATGACTCCAAGATTTCTCACAGTATTACTAGAGGTCAGGGTAATGCCATCCAGAGTAAGGATCTGGTTAGACACCATGTTTCTAAGATTTGTGGGGCCAAGTACAATAACTTCAGTTTTATCTGAGTTTAAAAGCAGGAAATTACACAACAGAGGCGCAAATGAACGGACAATGAAGGAAGTCAAATAACAACACTTTACTGTTGTGAAAAAGCACAACCAACACGGCGAATGTGAAATTTAACAGTCAGTCAATTACAAGGGTGACGTGTGGGCAGGCTCGAAGATAAGAGACGTCCGTCCAAAGCAGAACCGGAACCACACGATTTCCTCCGCCACCGAACCCCGGGAATACTGGAGCCGCCAAGTCCCGAACACCCAGGTGGCCACTGCCTCCGCTTGTCGGATCTGGTACTGCTGGCAAGGAACAAAAACAGTTAGATGTGGGTGCGTGTGCACCCAGCAACACGTATGGTGGGAATGCCACCTCCACCTCTCGTCGAAAAAAGAAACAGAATATCTGCTGTCCAACACACACAAGCAATAGATATTCCTGTCAGAGAATCAACACAGTCAGCTGAGATCGTTACCTCCTTGGTAGAGCGATATCTCGGCAGAGAAGTGGAGATGACGTCTTGCAGATATACCGCTGCGGATCAGATGATTGGTAACAGCTGTCGTAGGTGACAGCTGTCACCCCAGCTGCTCCTGTGAGATGGCAGCGCCCTCTGGTGCCTGGAGCCCGCACTCCAGGCAGGGTGCCCTCTGGTGGTGGTGGGCCAGCAGTACCTCCTCTTCAGCGGCCCACACAACATTAAAAGCAGGAAATTAGAAGTCATCCATGTCTTTATGTCTGTAAGACAATCCTGCAGTTTAGCTAATTGGTGTGTGTCCTCTGGCTTCATGGATAGATAAAGCTGGGTATCATCTGCGTAACAATGAAAATTTAAGCAATACCGTCTAATAATACTGCCTAAGGGAAGCATGTATAAAGTGAATAAAATTGGTCCTAGCACAGAACCTTGTGGAACTCCATAACTAACCTTAGTCTGTGAAGAAGATTCCCCATTTACATGAACAAATTGTAATCTATTAGATAAATATGATTCAAACCACTGCAGCGCAGTGCCTTTAATACCTATGGCATGCTCTAATCTCTGTAATAAAATTTTATGGTCAACAGTATCAAAAGCAGCACTGAGGTCTAACAGAACAAGCACAGAGATGAGTCCACTGTCTGAGGCCTTAAGAAGATCATTTGTAACCTTCACTAATGATGTTTCTGTACTATGATGAATTCTAAACCCTGACTGAAACTCTTCAAATAGACCATTCCTCTGCAGATGATCAGTTAGCTGTTTTACAACTACCCTTTCAAGAATTTTTGAGAGAAAAGGAAGGTTGGAGATTGGCCTATAATTAGCTAAGATAGCTGGGTCAAGTGATGGCTTTTTAAGTAATGGTTTAATTACTGCCACCTTAAAAGCCTGTGGTACATAGCCAACTAATAAAGATAGATTGATCATATTTAAGACCGAAGCATTAATTAATGGTAGGGCTTCCTTGAGCAGCCTGGTAGGAATGGGGTCTAATAGACATGTTGATGGTTTGGAGGAAGTAACTAATGAAAATAACTCAGACAGAACAATCGGAGAGAAAGAGTCTAACCAAATACCGGCATCACTGAAAGCAGACAAAGAGAATGATATGTCTTTTGGATGGTTATGAGTAATTTTTTCTCTAATAGTTAAAATTTTATTAGCAAAGAAAGTCATGAAGTCATTACTAGTTAAAGTTAAAGGAATACTCGGCTCAATAGAGCTCTGACTCTTTGTCAGCCTGGCTACAGTGCTGAAAAGAAACCTGGGGTTGTTCTTATTTTCTTCAATTAGTGATGAGTAGTAAGATGTCCTAGCTTTACGGAGGGCTTTTTTATAGAGCAACAGACTCTTTTTCCAGGCTAAGTGAAGATCTTCTAAATTAGTGAGACGCCATTTCCTCTCCAACTTAGGGGTTATCTGCTTTAAGCTGCGAGTTTGTGAGTTATACCACGGAGTCAGGCACTTCTGATTTAAAGCTCTCTTTTTCAGAGGAGCTACAGCATCCAAAGTTGTCTTCAATGAGGATGTAAAACTATTGACGAGATACTCTATCTCACTTACAGAGTTTAGGTAGCTACTCTGCACTGTGTTGGTATATGGCATTAGAGAACATAAAGAAGGAATCATATCCTTAAACCTAGTTACAGTGCTTTCTGAAAGACTTCTAGTGTAATGAAACTTATTCCCCACTGCTGGGTAGTCCATCAGAGTAAATGTAAATGTTATTAAGAAATGATCAGACAGAAGGGAGTTTTCAGGGAATACTGTTAAGTCTTCAATTTCCATACCATAAGTCAGAACAAGATCTAAGATATGATTAAAGTGGTGGGTGGACTCATTTACATTTTGAGCAAAGCCAGTTGAGTCTAATAATAGATTAAATGCAGTGTTGAGGCTGTCATTCTCAGCATCTGTATGGATGTTAAAATCGCCCACTATAATTATCTTATCTGAGCTAAGCACTAAGTCAGACAAAAGGTCTGAAAATTCACAGAGAAACTCACAGTAACGACCAGGTGGACGATAGATAATAACAAATAAAACTGGTTTTTGGGACTTCCAATTTGAATGGACAAGACTAAGAGTCAAGCTTTCAAATGAATTAAAGCTCTGTCTGGGTTTTTGATTAATTAATAAGCTGGAATGGAAGATTGCTGCTAATCCTCCGCCTCGGCCCGTGCTACGAGCATTCTGACAGTTAGTGTGACTCGGGGGTGTTGACTCATTTAAACTAACATATTCATCCTGCTGTAACCAGGTTTCTGTAAGGCAGAATAAATCAATATGTTGATCAATTATTATATCATTTACTAACAGGGACTTAGAAGAGAGAGATCTAATGTTTAATAGACCACATTTAACTGTTTTAGTCTGTGGTGCAGTTGAAGGTGCTATATTATTTTTTCTTTTTGATTTTTTATGCTTAAATAGATTTTTGCTGGTTATTGGTAGTCTGGGAGCAGGCACCGTCTCTACGGGGATGGGGTAATGAGGGGATGGCAGGGGGAGAGAAGCTGCAGAGAGGTGTGTAAGACTACAACTCTGCTTCCTGGTCCCAACCCTGGGTAGTCACGGTTTGGAGGATTTAAGAAAATTGGCCAGATTTCTAGAAATGAGAGCTGCTCCATCCAAAGTGGGATGGATGCCGTCTCTCCTAACAAGACCAGGTTTTCCCCAGAAGCTTTGCCAATTATCTATGAAGCCCACCTCGCAGAGAAAGATTTTTTTTTCACCAAAACAGATCAAATCCAGGCAGTGGTGGGCACAGATAACCAAAAAATTAACTTCGATAACAGATAACCAGATAACTGAAAAGTTATCTTTGATAAAGATAAAACAATAAACCATCCAAAAATGTATCGGAAGTTACAGATAACCGATAACTTCCAGTATTGTCTTTGGTACATTTATAACTACTATTAAACTGAATTTGAGTTTTAACACCACAATCGCTTCTAGTAGCATTAAAAACAACAACAGACCCAAACAATGAGCCCACACGTCTGTCTTTGAACAGCCTGCCCCCTGCTGGAAGCTCTTGTTTACTACACAGCCTCCAGCACAGAAGCACCCTGAGCGCAGCCACAAAACCAGCTCTCTACCAAGCACAATGCTCCGGTCAGTCAGAGGTCTTGGAAAATAAAGTCATGCTGACTTATGGTTTGGTGTGAATACTGATAGAATAACTCCATTAATGTCAATTCTGTCATTTGTATAAAATTAAAATATACATTTTATTATATTGTAAAATGTGCACTCAGTATTGTCTTGACACATAAATGTTGGCTTTACACTGTGCGAGTTTTGGCCCTTTTTCAGATGATTCAGGTTAATCGCACGCCCTGCATTGTGTAGTGTAGATGGAGTAACAAGCTGCGTTTAACATCTCACGACCACCTCCTGATCGCCGATCGTATGGTCAGATGAAAATCAAACCTGTTTGATATTATTCTGGCCGGCCGTCGTGAGGGTATCCTGCTGCTGAAGAGCAACAAGCGTCCAACCGCTCGCACTGTGCATGTGCAAACACAGCAGAGCTGTCTTGTAATGTTTTTTTTTTTGTTGTTGTTGCTTTGTTTTGTTTTTAAACTTTGATGTCTCCCATCGAGAGTTTTTCTAAATTAAGTTTGAAAAAAAAAAGCTTACGTTTTTCTTCTGGAAACACGAGTTCGACGTTTGGTTTTTGAACATACAATGTGTGTGAGAACATAAATCGTGCACTCTGAACTTTTATACCATGCGGTTCTGTGGTACAGTTTGAACTGAAACTGAGTACAGTGATTAAATATCATACAGTGTCTGCCCAGCTTCAGGACGAATACTGTCATGACCTGCCATGAACCCTACTGGCCAGTAGATGGCAGTAGAGGCCTTGAAAACTTGCCAAAACAAAATTCCAGATAATCCGTGTCTGCTACATTTAAGATGCATGGAATTTAACAAACGCAAATACAATAACAATGTCTATAAACCCAGAGAATATATTCACGAGAGTTTTAGGCACTAGAGTTTGTCAGATCCCGCTTCATATATAGACCAGCTCTCCGTCTCTGGGGTCCGACCTTCGTGTCTTCCGCGGGTATTACCCGGCGGGGCTGCACAAAGGCTGTTTAAGCTGGTGGCGAGGAGATTCGTCTAGCCGCTCACTGCCTCCATCCGGACGTCCACCCCGCTGACGCTGATCTCGCACCCCGGTCGAATAGCCTCCTTCTGGAACCAGGATACGAGCTGGCCACGCCCGTTAACAGCAGCTCTCCTCTTATGGATCAGGGCTCTTGGAATGTTGCTAGATTTTAAATTTAGTGACTCGTACAGCGAGTCCCCAGGATGCGTTAATTTCGTTAAAAACCAGACTAACCTTTTAGAGCACTTTTTGATGTTATACACCCAAAAAACTTTAACTTTTACACCTTAAGAAGAATCAATAAATCCAATGTCCGAGCCTTAACACTTTAACTGCATGCTTGGAAATTTATTGCAGGTTTTGCAAGTGCTGACAACATAATCAAAATCGGTTATATGATGATAATTTCACAACAGTAATTCAAATATAATCAGAATAATAATTGGCAGAGATTTTTGTTTTTGATTCAATAATGCTATCTGATCTTACTCTGACTGGACTGGATTAACTTCTCAACAAATTTCCTAGGAGTGAGGGAAGGAGGTTTTTTGATGTTAAAATCCCCAGTTCGATGAACTTGGTCTCCTCTTCATCAGCTTTTAGTTGTTAGCTGACCACGATCCTTGTGATGTTGTAATCCTTCAGGAAATAATCCACATAAGAGTTTATATCCTTCAGGAAATAAATCCACATAAGAGTTTATTCCTTCTTCAATCAACCAAAAGTTGATCTAATCCATTCTGGAAAGATGTGATGTTCCATGAGAGAGAAAACGTTGAAACTTCCCCACTCAGACTTAAGGCCAGTGATTATTCTCCAATGCTCTGCTACTCCATGACTGGACGGCCTGAGTGGGAGTTGAAAACTCTCTCAAATAATCTCTTATGTCTCCAATCCTCTCGCTCCTCGATTCCAATTGCAGCTCACAAGATGGTCAAGTCTTGTGATCTCCTCGTAGCAGCGGAGAAGTGACAACAGCACCTCTCCCTGGAAGAATAACCCCGTTTCCTGTTGTACAGTTTTTATACGAAAAATCTTGTTGTTGATGAGGTGATCTTGGTTACCATGGGGATGATGATGAGTCCAAACCTCCTCCCTTACCCCCTTCTTTTACTGGAAGCCATCTGGAGAACATTTCCTGACTGACGATAACTGATGTCCCGATTGTCAATAAATCTATTGCGCAAGTTTCCTGTTTTTCTGAACACATCTTTTCCGAGAAACACATCTTTTCTAAATCATGTTACATCAATCACATTTAATCATATTCAATCATTTCATTTCAACTCTTTTTCACATAAAAGCAATTCATATGATCATATACAACATTTCATTCATTATTATTCATTTCATATCTTATTACATCTTATTGTTCTGAACAGTTGTTTTTATTATCAGCTCTTCTGGCCTTGCTTGCAACATAATTAACTTCCTTTTCTGTCTCTGCCTCTGCACAAAAACAACTTTTCCTCAGTTCCTCTTTCTAACTGCCAGAAAAACAACTCATATAATCATTCATTTTACTTATTTGTCACATATATTTTCTAATCAACTCTTACTGTTATTACATTAATAGTTCATTTGATCATACTTTGTCATTTTAAAATCATCTTAGACATATTCCATCGTCTTCACCACTGAGTTCATCCCGTGGGCCTCTCCATCTGCAATGGAAAAGTCCGGTATGACCTCAGTCACTCCAGGAAAGTACCAAACACTGTTCAGTTTATTCCAACAACGTGTGTATTAATCCAATGGCACGTATTATATTCCAAGATGAAAACAAGCTGAAAGCAAGCTTAAAGTCATCTTTCTTGACACCCCCTCCATGACTTGAAGCTCTGCCGATCTCTTTATACTTCCATAAAAACATCCCCGTCGTCATCGATAGGGTGAAGGGTGAGCACTTCTTTCTCATCCACCATCGGAGACAGAACAGGAGGCGCTGGAGTTGAACGACACTCGTCCAGCACCACGTACTCCTCCTCGCCCATCTGTAGATTGCTGTCGCCGTCAGAAGGCTGCTCCTCCATCTACGATGCTTGTGATGGTAAATCCAATGTAGATGGTGTTGCCTCATATTCCTGAGATGATAATCCGTCATGGAACGATGGTGCACATGGTGAAGCGGGGGTTACAGGTGTATAACACGGGGTGACTGGTGTATTCGGTCGTGGTGGTGATGCATCCTTCGATTGAGGTGAAGCTGCAGCGTGAATATCCTCAGGCTCGGGCTGTTGAAGGTGGTCCTCCAGGAACACCTGCGTAAGGGCCTCCAAACACCAGTTTATATCCTCGGTCTGCACTCCAACCTCCACAGTGTGCTGTGGAGATGAACGTGGAACTGGTGGTGGTGAATCCGGCCATCGGCAAGATGAGATGTGGAAAATCTTATTCCCGTAGGGTACATCCACATTTTGGAAAACACGGGGCAATACGTATATCCTTCTGAAGACACTATAGTGTCAGCTCGTATTTGATCAACCACAAGGGAATGCCAAATCACGGTTGCCTCAGCCTCAATTTTCAGGTATGTTGCTGTTGGTACCTGGGGCACAAAAGATGTATCCTTCCGTCCCATTATTCCTCGCGCCACTTGGACAGCGAAGCTGTTGCTGTAACACGTCGGGCACCACAGAGTCGGTGTTACCTCCCAGAGGTAGATCACTTGTTCCAGGGTGGCTTGACAATTAATACATCTTATATCCCCCTACAGTGTAAGAGGAAACATTAGTCTTTTAATAATTATATTGCAAGCAAGCAAAAGAGTTTGTCGGGATTATTCAGATGCACGCCAGAGCTGCCTCATGATCACCGTAGGAGATTGGGATGGTGATGACGTTACCATTCCCGTAGTAGCTGAAGAAGCTGTAAGCGGGAAGCAAGCATCATAGGTCGTAAACCATAACAGCAGGAGTAGTTGACTAACCATGGACAGCCAGTATAAGGATGATAACATTCCCCATCCTAAGGCCCAAATTATGATTAGTCCAAGTTTGTAGAGCCAAGGTTTCTTGCGTTGTACGGCTCCAGTTAACGTAGCTATGTACGCCAATAGGGTCAGGACCATCACAGCTTCGCACACAATGTCAGCTATTACTGCCGGGGCGTAAAAGATTGCTGTCATATCTATCACCATCCAAATTGTAATCGATGTGTACTGCCATATTCCCCAACAGTCAAATTGGAGATTAAAGCGACCGAGGACATGAGTGATGAATAAGGACAACCCTAAGTCACTTTGACCGTAGTGCAGATTGATGATCGCCAATCTGACACATCCATGTAGTAGCGTTACTATTCGTAGTGGTTGTCGTAAGTCCCGACGGCCGACACAGCAGTATAGCAGCCAAATTAACAGTAGTGCAATAAATTCCACTCTACTCACTTTGAAGATGGTGTCAGTTATGCCGCCAGTATTGTTGGACATTGTGCTCTCTTATTTTCTTTACTTATCTCCTTAAGTTGGTGTGCTGTTATGTAGATGCTTCTTCCTCCTTTGCTCCCCCACGGCAGAATGAACAGGGCGTGTCTCGGCGTCGAGCTTTATAGGTTCCATAGCTCCTCCCCTAACGGAGGAGGGGCTCCGTTTCACTGCGTTGTGTGCTCCTCCCACACAAGCGCAGGGCGGCTGCGAAACTTCCTTTTAGCAAAACATATCCAATTACTGCAGCAATAATTAATCCTATTATGGTTAACAGATAGGGCCAAAGATATCCAAATAAATGTCCAATCCAACCAGTCACTACTTCGAGACCTTCTTTGATAACTTCTCCAGTCTCTGCAGCGAAAGTGGTGATGGCTTCTCCAGCGACTATTTGCGTTCTTTCCCACCAAGAACATTCATACCGACTTCTTCCTTCTCCACAGCTAAGCCAATGTTCTGCAGGCGATTCACATGTACCATTATTGTAAATCAGATTGGGCCCCAACCATTCGTAACCAACAATTTCTTGCCCTTCACACAGACCTTTCTTGAAAGCATATCCTTCTTCAAGCATTATCACAGGATCTCCAACAAATGGCACTATGTGACCTAGGATTTGCCTCCTTTTCAACATTCCATGTCCCAGGACAGCCTTGGCACAGCCAACGTTGGGTGGAAAAGCTCTTATCCATTCGCCCGCATGGTTCTTCTCCCAAACTGTTTGATGGCCATAAGTGTCATACTCGCCGTCATAGTAAGCATCACATTATCCCTCCCAGCCAGGAACATTTCTACAATTTTGACGGGCAAGACTTATTGTGCATGTAGTGTTAAGCTCATTACAAATCATTTTCCATGGCCGTGGCGTAACATAAGGATCTGGTCTCCAGAGTAAACCAGACCAAGTATCTCTATCTCTGGAGTAGACCGTGGCGATGTATTGATATCTAACCCAATAATTATCACTTTGATCTAAACAGGGGAACACCCAATCTTCAATTTCAAATTTCTCCATTCCCCACCAGGTAAGGTCCTCACTACGCTTAAGTCCTTCCTTCCATGCTTGAAGGGTCCCCTTAATGGTTGGAATCTGTAATAACTTCGTACAGTTATATACCCATCTTAGCCAATTGTCTATCTTAATTTGGTCTATGGAACATCGGGGGGATTTACCAGAACTTGCAGCCAAACTACTATGGTATTCTGTCTCATGTAAGCTTACATAAATTTTATGCGCCACGCATTGATCAATTTTGTCAAAATCATCCTGAGGTACTAACCTTAGCTCATCAGGTTTTGGTAGTTTTTGCACATAAAAATTTGCTTTATATGGACCTTTCAAACTATGCCCAGTCCACATGTATCCTTTTGGAAAATTCCCCTCGAAGTGTCTCAGCGAAACGCTCCAGACCCACGGAAAGGTGTCGTTAAGCCAATCATCATGTTTTGCCTCTTGTATTTGTCTCCAAACAATCCTGTCTATCAAATCAGTAACTGGTGTAAGCACCATGTAATTTTGAGATTTACATCCAATAGGTCGATTCCAATAACATCTATTTAATTTTGCTATTTTTTCTTTTACACAATAATCATTAAGCTCCTTCCATCTCTTTCTAACTTCATTATCATTAATTTTAACTTTTGGTTCTAATACTCGCTGTGTATCTTGTGTTGGCGATGCAGGGAGTAATTTAGTTCCTCTCTGGGTTGGTGATATCTTTGTGGATCCCACCGATCCTTCTGGTGAGATGACGGTAGGTTTGGAGTATGATATTCCTGCTTCTATGTCGGTAAAGTTGTTCAACGGAGGGATTATTGTAGATGTAGTATCCACTTTCGGCACTCTGCTGCGGGTGTTGTCACAGGTGAGGTTATAATTTCCCCAATGTTTCCAGGTAGGCATTATCATTCTGCAAACATCATGTCTTGGTAATGCTGGAAAAACAGCTTCTTTCTCCCAATATCCTGCTCGATAGCCCAGTAGTACTCTGCATCCCCATGAGCAATACCAGGCTGGCTCACCAGGTTCAGGTCTTATCCAAGTGCAGCCTACTTCTCTTCGCTCTTTTTGTTTTAACCGTAAGATGGTTGCCACGATGATCTCTTTATCCCTCACTTGTAGGTCTTGAAGGATTTCTGCTCCGGTGGTCAGGTTGTAATTGGTAGTGACGGTTGGAAATTCTCCACTGTTGTTCAAGTATTGCAGCCACTTGTTCTTCTGCATGTGCTGAGTTAGGTTCTTCATCTTTGCCCATTTTTCTGTAGAATTCTGGTCCCATATCATGTAGGTGTTTCTTGATTCAACTCCCCAACATGTCTGTTGAAAAGTTTTAGTTGTTGCATACTGGACCCTGATATGGGTTAAGGTCCAGGGCATACTACCATAATGGTACAGGATAGCTAGAAGTACAGCAATGCCGACTAATAATGCTGTAAGTCGGGCCATCCAACTCCAACATTGGAGGCACTTTTTCTTCCACGGCCAGCTTTGTTGCTGCTGTTGCTGCTGCCTTATTCCAACATTTTCGTAGTAGAATTCACTTGGTACTGGTGGCAGCGGCTCCTGCCCTCGAGGTTGTTGCAGTAGTGGCATTTCTATGCCAGATTCTCTTTCTCTTGGTCTGTCGTTGATCCTTCGGGGTTGCGTGGTGATCACGTTGTCTTCCTGTGGTTCTCCCATCTCGGAGATAGATGATCTTAGGTGTTGTTGTTTGTCTCGTGCTCTCACCAGGGACACTTGATGCTCGTTGCTGAAGAAGAGTGTTTAACAAGGGAGATGGCCACAGGAGTCTAATATCCAGTCCTCGCCACGCCCATTGCCAAGTGACAACTGTCACTTCCTTCATTTCAGGCGGTGGTCCCTGGGGTGTGAAGAAACATTGTGAAGATGCAGGATTCAATTCTCTACGTAGGTGCAAGATGTCTTCATAGGCATTCCAATATGCCGCTCCATTGTAGAGATACTGCGCTATCACAGAGTACAGAGGAGTTGATCTTCGAAATAATCCTCTTCCCGACTTTATGCCAAGTCGTATCAGTACAGCCTTTGGGGGTTGCCAAAGCCCCACTAGTGCTCTGGTTCGCCATCCACTTCTAATAGGCGGAATACTTCCACCTTTTTCGATGTCAGCGTACTGTACTGTCGTACATATTGGCAAAGTTTGGTTCTCAATCAAATAAAAAGCTGATTGTGCTTCTTTTTTCTGAAGTCTTTTAAACATGTAGGGACTACTGGTCCAAATCTGGAAAGATCCGAGCCAAATATCCACATACATTCCTTGTAATGGATTGACATAATTAGGTCCCCATCTTATTTTAAATCTGTAGCCCCTTTTCTGTATATATACCACGTTCAAGATACAGGGGTATATGTTTGGACACCGGGGAATTGGGTAAAACTTCCATCGACCCCGGGGCAATTCCAGTGTTGTCCAACTTTTTCCACGATAGGTTCTAGAGGAGTATATATTCCAGGCGCTTTAAGATCAGCAGTTCTTGTATATGAGTCATTATCTACAAAGTATCCTCCTGTTCCCAGCAACCATCCTTTTTCTTTGTAATCCTTTTGCGGCCAGCTTAAACATATTTTCTTGTAAGGTAATTCCAAATATGGTGTAAGTCCTTTCGGCCCGGAGCGTAGACTATTTACATTATTTTCATCCAATTTGAAAGTCCGCAGCATGATTCGGAGTGAATCGTTACTCTGCCTTCGGTCTCCTTCTTTTCTTGCCAAGATACACCACCATAGGAGCCAGTCGTTGTCTCTTAATAATATGAGTGTAGATGGGAGATGGGTGTTCAAGTTCAGAATCCATTCCTCTCCACGCCCATTTCCACATTGTAACAATCACTGTCAGGTTTAGGGAGGGGTCCCTCAGGGACTCTCCGTGTTCGAGTTGGGGGCACATAGCTCCATAAATCTTGCCAAGACTGCCAAAAGTTATATCCAGAATATCTGGATTGGGTTAGGGCCACATAAAGGGGAACTGTAGGCTTGTCCTCTTGATCCATAGGCTCAATTTGAAGCTGAATCTTCATTGCCTGATTACAGTTCCAGATCCCTCTTTTGTAGAGGAAGATGAAGTGTTGGTTTTCAAAAATTGGTGGTACAGTTGGGGGCATGAAGCCCTCACAGTCCAGAGTTTTTTCAACAATTCTCAAATTTAATGTCTGGTTATCTAATACGGGATATCTGGGGTCTTGCTGTCGTCTGTCCAATTGACGTTTCATGCTGGGGCTTGTCGTCCAGATCAAGTACTGGTTAAGGTATATTTCAACGTAGACTCCTTGGAGTGGCTCCACGTAATTAATCCCCCATCTCACTGTGAATCTTAGGCCGTTGATTTGTAGGTAAACCACATTAAATATCCATGGGTATGTATCTGGACAACTTGGAATCGAGTGGGACATCTTTCGGCGTCCGTATATATACCAATATCGCAGACTTTGATCGCTCAGCACTCGGTTAGAAAGTATTTTCTGTCCTGTTGTGTCTGTGAATACGGCATCTCTTTTATATTCATAGTGTGAGACAAAATATCCTTTAGATGCTAGTTTCCAGTTTTCTTCTTCAAAATCTTTTTCTGGCCAATGTAGGTATAATTTTTCAGCACCGAGGATATGTTGTATGTAGGGTCCAAATCTTCCTCGATTATTAATAACGGGTACTCTATTTACACTTGGTCCTTGCGACATTTTGCAATCAGCCGCTTCTTCTTACTTCTTCCTTGTCCCGCGGAAGATGGAGGGAAACATCCAGCGATTCCGAGACTTTCTTGATTTTTCCTCACCTTGAGTCGTTTGGTCTGACTGCTGCTGTTCCTCCAGGAGTTCAACGTGTGCTCCGACAGAATAAACCCCCACATAGGGAACCAGCACCATCAGCACTGTGAGCCGCACCCTAACTGTTTGGTCCGGCCTACTAGGAGTGTCCACTCTGCTAGCCACTCCCCCTCTAGATTGTATCCTCCTTTTCCTCACCCATTCTTCGGGTGTCACGTGATACTCGGCTGACTTCTTCTTTGGTTTTGCTGCTTTATTTCCCCAGGCGTCTAATCCAGTGGTAAAATAAAACATGAGGGTTTCTCTCCCCCCTTTTTCTTGTGGCACCTCTTCTGCATCTTCCAGTAGAATTTCTGGGTTTTTTAGAACTTCCTCTATCAATTTTGCCCAAGTTGTCAATTCCCAAGGGCCAATCCATCCTTCTTCTTGGGCTTTTTGCTGTTGATCATCTGTCAGTCCTTCCATCATGTCTGTATATCCGGGTCACTCCGGATCTCTGTATACTCTGAACACAAGTGGAATTTGTACTGCATCTATTGGAGGGTCATAAGCTTGTCCGTACTCTGGACCCTGGGACCAATTTTGCTGTATAGCTTCATGCAACAAAGACGGCTTTCGTTCACTACCTCCTGCAGCTTGGTCACTTCCTCCTGCTCCAGTTGTGTCCAACATCAGATAGACACTTGGGGCCGTTGGACTCACGTCACCGCCGCCTTGATTCCCCTCAGCTTGATCAGGCGCAGTTGTTGCTGCAGGATTAGCCCAGCAGGTTTCATTGGTGTGACAGGTCCTCAGAGAGTCTAAAAACCTTCTCACTTGCCATCCTTCTGCTTTTACCACATGCAGTAGTCTTCCCATATGAGTTCTTGCTTTACACACCAGGCAATATTCCATGTTTTGTCCATTCCAATAGCATGAACACACCTGCATATCCACATGGTCTCCACGTAAGTCCCACTGGGTGTAAAAGACCATTCTTGGCAAGTGGGTTAGTCGGCATAACCCACACACCAGTGCATCCAAAACCTTCACCAGCTTGTGAAGTAATTGCTTGAATTCATATTTTGCCCCATTTGGAATTGGGGGTTTTCTAAGTCCAGGTCCTGACCATTGGACCGTCAGCTGTACGTCTCCACGACAAATCACACAGTGATTCTCAACTTTTTTCCATTGTAATAACTCCTTTTTATTAGATAAAAATCCTTTCTTTGCATGAGATAGAATCCTCAGGGCTCTGCCTGCCCAGAGGCCTTCTCTTGTTCTTCTTAAGGCAACCACCCCATTGACAGTGGCCATTCTGACGAAGGGTGGAAGTTCTTGGGTGTTTGTGGCCATATTTAGCTCCTGGTTTTGTCTAGTTAGGAGTTGGCTTCAGCTGCTCCACTCCTTGGATTCCTTTCCTCTTCAATTCTACTGTGTTACTATCCAGTATCTTCACTACTGTATCTGTGGTCTCATACTTAGGTTTAACAGCAGTGTTGGTTGGGTGATCTCGTGCTCTCACCCACACCTTCTGTCCAACCTTGAATGGGATCTTTGGTTCTGGTTCTCTGTCCCTTTCAATCTGACTCCTCCCCACTTCCGGTGTCGAAAATGGGCGTTGGTTCAGTTCTTGCGAAGGGGTGGGCCTGCCGGCACGTTGGCGGTCATTCAGGGCCTGTCCAATTTCCAGGGCCTTAGTACTCCATTCCTTCGTGTTAGCATTTTTTCCAATCCAGTTTTTCACCAGTCCAATAGCCCTTTCTACAACTCCATTTGCTTGTGGAGTGTATGGGGGCGAGTAAATTCTCATTACTCCATTTTTCTGGCACCACTGGTCGACCTGAGCGTTACGAAAATGTGTTCCATTGTCCATTCTCAGCTCCTTAGGTATCCCCAGATTTGAACACACTTGATCCAACATGCTGCTCACACTGCTGCCGTTGGCTTTTCTCACAGGCTTAACAGTCACATAGCCTGACATAGAGTCCACAAGCACCAACAGATACTTTTCTCCTTTCTTACCGGTCACCCCCATGGGCCCGGCAACATCCATGCATACTGATCCCCATGGAACAGTACTCTTTATGGTGAAACCATCCACCCTTTGTCCTCGTCGTCCTGCATTGTATCGACCACATACGTCACAGTCTTTGAGAACTCGGTAGACTTGGTTTCTCGGAATCCAAAGTTGCAGCTTCTCCAGCTCCTTCCGTGTGGGAATGGTGCCTGCATGGCCAAGCGCTTCATGTACGGCCAGCACCACTTCTTTCACGGACTCTTTTGGAACTACCCTTCCCTTGGGTGTCTGTTCCCACTTCTCGATCCCGACAACGACGACTTTTCTCAGCTGCACATAGCGGTCCACTTCTTCGTTCCCGCTCCAATGTGCTCCTTCCTTTACATGGGCTTTCTGATGTACCACATCTAAGTCCATTGTTAGCCTCAACTCGGCTATTTTCTTCCATAAATCCATATGAGCTACAGGCTTCCCCTTAGCTCCCTCGAATCCATTTTCTTCCCAAATGGATAAGTCCTCTTTCAGGGCTTGTGCGCAGTAATGACTGTCTGTAGCCTTTTTTTACTTTCCTCTTGTTTAACTCCAAGAGTCCTTCCAGTATTGCTGTAACTTCTCCCGCTTGAGCACTCCCTGGCGTTTGACCTTTTTGACGATATTTCTCCTTATCTTGATACTTCAGAATATAGCCCCAATGAGCTACATTGTCTGTACCTTTCTTTGATCCATCAGTGTACATAGTCCAGTCGTATGGTTCCACAGGGAGTTGCGTTTCCTTCGGTAACTTTTTTGTCGCCGACTGGTTTGGCCCAATTTCCAGCTCAGGGTCTAGCAGGATGTCCTCCCACCTTCCCCATCTGGCATTTGTGGCTTTAGTACTCTCAATTGTTCCTTTTCTTAGGAACCGGTGGACTTGGCTTTGAGTAATGACTTTTATCCCCTGTCCTTGTGCAAGTTCTTTCAATGCACTCCAATATCTAGCCAGGACTGCTAGTTCTTTTTCTTCCGGTGGATATTTTCTCTCAATAGAAGACAGAGTATAGCTCCACAATGTTACCATACCCCCTCCTTCATTGCTTACTTTTACCACCGAATCCTCTTCTTCACAGCTTATTTCGGCTAGCAGACGAGTAGTCAGACTACGCGGCTCCAGCCTAACTGCGTCTTGAATGGCTTTCTTTAGCTTTTCCAAGCAATCCTGATCTGTAGCTGTCCAAATCCATTGCTTTTGCTCTTGTCCATCAGGTTTCTTCTTGAGACGAGCATAAAGGGGCTTTGCGTATTTCTGATAATGTGGAACGTGATCTCTCACATAGTTACACAGTCCCAATATTTTCTGTAGGTCATTCTCAGATTGAGGTGGTTTAATCTGACTCAATTTTTCTCGGTATCCTTCTGAGAGTCCCAAGTCTGATGATACCTGGAATCCCAAATAGTTAACCTTGAATTGTCCAAATTGACATTTCTTCAGGTTGAGTTTTAATCCAGCTTCTGTGAGCTTCTGTATCACCTTTTGCAGCCGCATTAGGTGTTCATTTTCATCATCATCTGCGATAAACACATCATCGATATAGACTGTTACTCCCAGATCTTTCAATATTTCCATTACTGCTGCTTGGAACACATTTGGTGAATTTCTGTATCCCTGCGGTAGTCGTTGCCACACATAGCTTTTCCCCTTATGTGTGAATGCGGTTTTCCCTTGTGACTGTTTTGCTAATCGCAGGGAAAATAATCCATTTGCCAGATCAATGCATGATTTGTATTTCTTAATTTGGAGAGTTTTTAGTGCTTCTTGGGGATTTATCAAACTCGCTCTATTGGCTATTGCTCGTCGATTGAGAGCCTTGAAATTGATTACTGGTCTCCAGCCTCCTCCTGCCGACTCTGGCTTCTTAACTGCTTGGATGGGGCTGTTAGTGATCAGGTTTAATTCCACTCGAATGATCCCCAGAGCTTCCAATTCTTTTACTATTTTATCCATTTCCTCAACCGCTCCAGGGTTCAAGGGATATTGTCGCACTGGTGGATGTACTCCTCCTTCGATGACATGAATGTGTTTAGTCCCCAAATCTCCACAATCATTTTTAAATCGTGCCACTTCAGCTTCGGAAATAATTTCCCTCAATTTTTCTTTCCCTACTTCAGAGAAATCACTTTCTTCAATTTTTTCTTCTGTGACAGCCGGTACATCCACTTCTTTGTACCAGCTTACCGGACTCTTTCCAGTTGGAGTTATACCCATTCGTACAACTCTTGCTTGTAATTTTTTCACTCGTCGTCTTATTAGAGTTCGAAGTCTTTTGGGCCGATGCAATTCTTTCAAATCTCTGACTGATATCAAATTAAAGGGGCCTTTTAACCAAACTATCCCCTTCCATATTCCAAATGGTGTTCTCTCCGTTGCCCCATTTGCATACTGGATTAATAGGTATCCTATGGTAACGAGGTTTCTGCGGGTCATGGACACCTCCGCTCCCGTGTCCACCAGGTACGGTTCTCCATCCACATCAGTGTAGATATCGTCCCCTTCCCAGTAGGCATGGTCTAGCGTGACCCGCTCCTCCAAAGCCATTACTTCTGTTGCCCTCCAGCCGCCGCTGTAGCTTGGCGGACTTCCTGGAGGGCTTTCCTTTGTTCCGGAGTTAATTTGTCGTACTCCTCTTTAGGGAGATAGCCACCACCACGAGGTGCAGGTGTAGGTCGCAATTGTGGTGGTGGAGGTGGTGGACCTCTCGGCCGAGAGCTCCATTGTCCGGCTGGAGGTCTTTGATTATTCCTCTGTGGTGTTTGATGTGACTGAGGAGGTGATGGTTTGGACACTGAATTTCTTTTCTCCACTCCCCCCGGTTTTTGTCCTGATTTCGGGGTGCTCTCCTTCTTCCTCTTTTCTTCATAGAACTGCTGCTCCAGATCCCAGCTCTTTACCACCGCATCCATTTGTGGGACTGTAGTGCCGTCTATAGGCATTTTTACAAAAGTTATCTCCCCTCTTCTTCCTTTAGTGACCTCTCTCAGAGCCCTAACATAGCGTTGTGGCAAAATCGTCTGTTTCAGCCCATGCCAAACTTGAACCAATGTTTGACCTTTGTCTAATCCAGCTTTAGCTCGAGCAATATGGGAATCTTCATCGTTAGGATCTTCCAACACTAACCTGGCATAATGGTTTCGTGCTGGTTCACCCCGACTGATGGGTTGACTGGTAACTTGGGCTAGCCACATAGATTTACCCTCTGCACTGTTCGAAGCTCTGTCAATAAGGGGCCACACTTCTTTCAAATAGTCCTTTAGGTCTTCATTTGGTTCTTTCTCTCTCACCAGCATCTTTAATTTCTTGAATTCACGGAATTCCCTGCCGTCTGCTTGAATTTCAGCTTGAATTGCTGGCAGTCTTTGCCCTCTAGATCCAGCAGGAAAGTTCTGATTTGGGAGGCTCGGTTGTAATCCCAACGATGGTGGAATTGTTTCTTCCTCATCATCCAGATTTTCTTCATTGATTTCTCTCAACACTTGCCGTGACCAGCGTAAAGCTGCTGTTTTTAGTTTTCTCAACATCACATCATGGGCAACGCCTAAATAGGCGACTCTGAAGTTATTTGTTAACTCTTTACAGGCAGTGAGTGTAGGATAGAAAGGCCACATTAGTATATTAGCCCACTCTCCAACAGTAGCTGTTACCTCAAGAGTTTTCTTTTCATCTTGTCGCTCTATCCACTCTTCTGGGATGTCATACCCAGTTTGTCCAACTTCTGGAGCATAGGTTTGTCGCTTATCTCGGGTCTCCACTGGGTTGACTCTGACATCTCTTGCAATTCTCTCAGAGGCTACACGCACATTATACACCCCAACTTCTTTCTTTTGTCCTCTGTAACGTCCAGTTCGTAGTTCTGGGTGCGAGACTTCTCTTTCTCCTACCACAGATAGCGGTTCATCCTCTTCTGAGTCTTGTGGATTGATCTCCTCTTCAGACTCTCTTTCCTGGTCCTCATCCATATCAGATTCATGGGGAGGACATAGGTCTTGTGGTTGTGGGTCCCCGTTCTGTTCTGGCTTTCGGGGTGTCCCCGTTGCTTCAGTAATTCCGACTGGTAAAGGAATGAATATAGGATCCTCTTCTCCATTATCTGGTGGAGGAGCCTGGAAAGGCTCTTTCATCAGTGATTGGGAGCCTGTCGGGTGTATGATAGTCTGGAGCCCACTTGCAACTTGTTTGAATGTTGGTCGTGGGGTTTTAATCCTTAATTGCTGCACTCCCACAGCATGTGCTGATCTTTTCTCACTTGTCGCCATGGGAATGGGCTGCATCACTAACGGGGGACTAGTTGACACTCCACTTGCTCCAACTGCACCCTTTTTTGGACCTGCTCTATTTGGTCCTAAATTCACCGCTTCAAGTGCCCTTCTCACTCGATCTTGCTCATGCTCATTGCTAGTGACCACCACAATCTCTCTCATTGATCCCCATACTCCTGGGGTACGCATGTGTAGGTTCACGGCTGCCATGGCAACCTTTTCTGCCTCTTCCCATGTCATTTGTCCAGATCGTAATCCGTCCACACATATCACCACTCGCCGATGCTGGTGTTCTTTGGCCATATCAGTAGCTATTCCCAGAGTTTTCAACATTTTTACCGTGTATTCGATTGAATTTTCCCTCCCTGGGTAGCTTTCAAAGGGCACATGTATGAGTGCATGATAATTCATTCGTGGTGCACTTGTTATCACCATCGATTTTCCCTCCAGATTTCTCCTCTTTATGTCTTTTCAATTTGGGATTTGTGAAGACAATGAGACTATCTCCATCTATATCCCAAGGACTGCCAAAATAATGATATGCCTGTCCTCCATCTTGGGTCACCATCTTTTTGGTTCCTTTGGGCATAGGGTTCAAGTCTTCCATGTAGTCAGATTCACTGTATCCATGGTGGGTTTTTGCTTTGGCTTTTCTAAAGATTTCCTGCGAGGGCCCTTCCTCTTTACTATGGTAACTCGGTCCGGGAACACATTCTTCAGATTTAAACTGTCTCAAGCTTCTGGGCCCACATTCCGGCGACCGACGGAATATCTGTCCAGAGACTCCCTGAAGGCTTCTTCGTCTTTTTTCCTGTTCAATCAGGCGTTCTGTATGTTTTTTAACTGTTGAGGTTGTTCCTCTCACACTTCCTAAGGGCAATTTTTGCCACTCTGGGTCGAAGCTTGTGAGGAGCTGGTCCGGGCTTTTATCTTCTTGACCATTTATTCCAAAATTAGGACCTCCCTGGGTTGTTAATTCATCTTCACTTTCTTCTGGCTTGTTTTCCTCATCACTTGGTTCAGAGTTGGCCTGGGAATCTGTTTTGCTCTCGTCTCCAGTGTTGAGGATCTGACTTCCATCCTTATCATCCATCATAGGATATTGTTCCTTAAGCATTCTTCCTACCCCTTTTAGTCGTTCTGCCATGGACTTACATTCGGCATATACGGACGCTGCTTTTGCCTTAACATCAACCAGGACCGTCTCTACTCCCAACAACCCAGCTGTCATTTTTACTACGGGGTCATAACTTTTCTCAGGACTTATTAAAGTGGTGATTTGTCCTCTTTGCCACCCTTCTTCAAGAATTTTGCACCACCACTCAAGCCAATCTCTGGTCCCCGCCTTGTCTTTTGGGACTGGTGGGCTTGCCAATACGGCCAGGATCTGCCCCTCTTTAAGCTGACCTGGATAATATACCCCTAATCTGTGTACCGTGTCTGCCATAGCTTCCTTGAAACTTTCTTCATCAGTTTCTACACTTTGATCTCTGACATAATTTTGAACTGTTTCTGCCCAAAAATCATATCCTTGTCCATACAATACTACTCTGTGTGGTTGAATATTCACTTCTTTTCCCCCGTCTGGTTCGGATCCAGGGGTTGCTACAGGTCCTGACTCTTTTTCAGCCATATTTTTACTGCTTGTTTTTACACTAACCTTACTGTTTCGTAATGATTATCCTTTCTTTATTCTCTTGGTTGCTGAGATTGTCGATTCCACCACTGGCGTCTCCTTGGACTTCAGCTATGGTCCTTGTCGTCTCGAGTCGTCTGCCTCTCAAAGCCTCTCTTGGCGCCTTGAGTCAGGGATGAGTGACAAACTGCTTGGCTATTCAGCGCTAATTCCAGAAGTTAACTCCAAATCAGCTGCTCCTTTTCCCGCTTCTCCCCTCAGGAACCTCACGGGTTGATGATCCTACTCTCTCTTGTAGATCACCATTTTGCACGGTATACTCTCATACCTGCTCTCTTTTTGACGATCCGATCCAGCAGGCTCCCTCGTCTGCTTCCCTTCCTCGTCGTTTCGTGACGATCCAGCAGGCTATCTCCGTCTGCTTCTCGTCCCAGTTTAGACGATCCAGTAGTGACACGTCTACTTCTCGTCCCAGTTCAGACGATCCAGCAGTGACACGTCTGCTTCTCGTCCTTGATCCCAGCTCCCTGGGATGCTTACTCCTGTTGTCTTTACGTCGTCCTTCTGGTGGTCGCCTTCAAATTTTCACCTCTCTGGAAAACAGATGTGTTTCAAGCCGTTACTGGACCTATACAGGCCATCAGCCGACACTCTCCACAACACCGTCTCCCTTGGCGATCCACTCAGGAGCTTCCCACCTATCCAATGGCAAAAGACTCTCCTTTGGCCAGGATTCTTCCTCGGACCCGACTACACTTCGTCAGGTCCCTGTTCGGGCGCCACGTGTCAGATCCCGCTTCATATATAGACCAGCTCTCCGTCTCTGGGGTCCGACCTTCGTGTCTTCCGCAGGTATTACCCGGCGGGGCTGCACAAAGGCTGTTTAAGCTGGTGGAGAGGAGATTCGTCTAGCCGCTCACTGCCTCCATCCGGACGTCCACCCCGCTGACGCTGATCTCGCACCCCGGTCGAATAGCCTCCTTCTGGAACCAGGATACGAGCCGGCCACGCCCGTTAACGGCAGCTCTCCTCTTATGGATCAGGGCTCTTGGAATGTTGCTAGATTTTAAATTTAGTGACTCGTACAGCGAGTCCCCAGGATGCGTTAATTTTGTTAAAAACCACACTAACCTTTTAGAGCACCTTTTGATGTTATACACCCAAAAAACTTTAACTTTTACACCTTAAGAAGAATCAATAAATCCAATGTCCGAGCCTTAACACTTTAACTGCATGCTTGGAAATTTATTGCAGGTTTTGCAAGTGCTGACAACATAATCAAAATCGGTTATATGATGATAATTTCACAACAGTAATTCAAATATAATCAGAATAATAATTGGCAGAGATTTTTGTTTTTGATTCAATAATGCTATCTGATCTTACTCTGACTGGACTGGATTAACTTCTCAACAAATTTCCTAGGAGTGAGGGAAGGAGGTTTTTTGATGTTAAAATCCCCAGTTCGATGAACTTGGTCTCCTCTTCATCAGCTTTTAGTTGTTAGCTGACCACGATCCTTGTGATGTTGTAATCCTTCAGGAAATAATCCACATAAGAGTTTATATCCTTCAGGAAATAAATCCACATAAGAGTTTATTCCTTCTTCAATCAACCAAAAGTTGATCTAATCCATTCTGGAAAGATGTGATGTTCCATGAGAGAGAAAACGTTGAAACTTCCCCACTCAGACTTAAGGCCAGTGATTATTCTCCAATGCTCTGCTACTCCATGACTGGACGGCCTGAGTGGGAGTTGAAAACTCTCTCAAATAATCTCTTATGTCTCCAATCCTCTCGCTCCTCGATTCCAGTTGCAGCTCACAAGATGGTCAAGTCTTGTGATCTCCTCGTAGCAGCGGAGAAGTGACAACAGCACCTCTCCCTGGAAGAATAATGTTGGAAGAATGTTGTTGTACAGTTTTTATACGAAAAATCTTGTTGTTGATGAGGTGATCTTGGTTACCATGGGGATGATGATGAGTCCAAACCTCCTCCCTTACCCCCTTCTTTTACTGGAAGCCATCTGGAGAACATTTCCTGACTGACGATAACTGATGTCCCGATTGTCAGTAAATCTATTGCGCAAGTTTCCTGTTTTTCTGAACACATCTTTTCCGAGAAACACATCTTTTCTAAATCATGTTACATCAATCACATTTAATCATATTCAATCATTTCATTTCAACTCTTTTTCACATAAAAGCAATTCATATGATCATATACAACATTTCATTCATTATTATTCATTTCATATCTTATTACATCTTATTGTTCTGAACAGTTGTTTTTATTATCAGCTCTTCTGGCCTTGCTTGCAACATCATTAACTTCCTTTTCTGTCTCTGCCTCTGCACAAAAACAACTTTTCCTCAGTTCCTCTTTCTAACTGCCAGAAAAACAACTCATATAATCATTCATTTTACTTATTTGTCACATATATTTTCTAATCAACTCTTACTGTTATTACATTAATAGTTCATTTGATCATACTTTGTCATTTTAAAATCATCTTAGACATATTCCATCGTCTTCACCACTGAGTTCATCCCGTGGGCCTCTCCATCTGCAATGGAAAAGTCCGGTATGACCTCAGTCACTCCAGGAAAGTACCAAACACTGTTCAGTTTATTCCAACAACATGTGTATTAATCCAATGGCACGTATTATATTCCAAGATGAAAACAAGCTGAAAGCAAGCTTAAAGTCATCTTTCTTGACAAGTTTAATGCTGTTGTCCGTGGACCCTGAACAGAGTGTCTGAAATGCATTTGTCCTGTCGTGAATGTACTAAGATTACTCTATCCTACCCATAATGCACTGCTGGGCACAGCATGTACTCACTAAAACCTTAAAAAAGTATCACATTACTTTAAAACTAAAACATATATCTGATATTTTAACTTTATAAAACTTCAGACATGACAGTAATTTTAAATAACTTGCCCGAAATTATTTTGGTTAAAATTTGAACCATAAGTTAAAAATGTATGCCTCTGGATGACTTTGGTGATATTGTCAGCGTATCAGTATGGTGTTAAAGGAAATGTTTTTTTGTTTTTGTTTTTGTCACCACTTCTCTTTCGCCTGCAGAGGATAGAGCAGCTCTCTTCTGTTTGCAGAGGGTAGAACTATACATCTGTTAGAAAAATTTTAACAGGTAGATGTTTAATTGGTTTTAAATTGTAAAAACGTTTGCCGTTGTTCAGCTTTGTTAGCAACGTTATCGGTCTAAAAGTTATTGGACAAAAATTTATCGGAAGATAATTAGTCTGATAATGGTTTTTAAAGTTATCTAAAAAGATAATCCGATAATGAAAACATTATCTTCGATAATTATCTGTTATCGAATTACTGGAACTGTGTCCGCCACTGAATCCAGGCTTGCATCTCAGATGTACCTTCTGGCAATTTGTAGCTAAACTTTCAGGTCTTCTTTTTAAGAAAATCCTCCTCTGTACCATTTCATCATGAAGATGGATAACTGGTGATACAAAATGCAAAGCTTGCACTGTGCATAATTTCTCCAATCACAGCCACGTAAGCCTATAACTTCTTCTGGGTTGTCTGGGTGTCTTGGTGGCTTTCTTCTTCTTCTTCTTCTTTATTTCTTTCTTTCATTTAAAAGAAAAAGACAGAAAAGCAGAAATGAAATTTACAAGACTTTGAATGAAAAGGAGCAGAGAGAAGAACAAGTCTTATATTTTCTGCCCCTTTTTACAATCCAGTCTTTCAATTTTAAGTATCATTATTCAACATTATTAAACAGATTACATTTTTGTCTTGTCACATACCACTGACTTATTTCATAAGTTTAACCATTATTTAAAAGATTACATCCATAACAGGTTACATTTTAAACTTAAAACATTCTAGACATCACTAATAGATCACACCCTAGGCTTTGTCATAGCCCACTGACTTATTTCATAGTTTCATACTTACTTAATACATCTAATTTAATACGTTTTTTAAATAATTTGAGTGACCTTGATTCTTTGATTTCTTTGTTGAGGTTGTTCGATAATTTTACACCATTCACTGCAATACTCCATTCCTTTACTTTGGTTCTGAATCTTGGTTTTTTAAAGACTTCTATTCCTTTCAAATTATAACTACTACTACTATTTCCTCTCTCTTCTACTTTCTGCACAGTCACTCAGTTTTTGAGAACTGTCTACTCCATGCAGATTTACCATAGTGTGCCTTATTGTTTGTATTTCTTTGTAATTGATGTAAATAAAGTCCAAGACATATTCAGTGGCAGCTTCACCACCAGAGAGCCTCATCCACAACTACCACAAAAGACTCCAAGCTGTCAGTGATGTTAAAGGGGGCAATACACAGTATTAAGAACAGGGGTATGTAAACTAAACTGATTTAAAAAGAGGAAACACAGTTGTTTAACAATAAATGGATTCACCCAACCACTAACCATGAGTGGAAAAAAGTTTTTGTGTTGTCATTCATATTCTCTTAAAAATGGCCAAAAAAAGGCAAACATTCTGCCAGGGTATATAAATGTTTGAGCACAACTGCATATTAATTCTGATCAAAGAAAGCAAGAAAAAAAAAATTGCACCTAATTTTGTGGTTACACTCAGTTCTGTCAGCATGAGCATTAATAATGAATTAAAGCTTCTCTCATGAACGGTGTGTGCTGTCACAGGTTCTCCACAACATGGCTCTGAGTGAGGCTCAGCTGGGCCACTGGCTGAAGGCTCAAGAACACCTCGTGAAGGCTCTCGACTATAAGACTGAAGCCAAACTCAGCATCATCGACAAAGCTCTGCAATCCACTCTGGTCAGTTAGCACCATTTTATTTGGTCAACTTTTTTGTCCAGAGTTGGAGCTGAGTGTATTTTGTGGAGTAGATGGATCAGTGGGTAAGTGGTTTGACTGTTGAAGCCAACAGCGTTGGGTTCAATTTCAGGCACGACAACGTGATGGTGTCACTGCCAGGAAAGGGTTTTATGTTTGACAGGAAATGTCATTATTTTCAGTACAATAAATTAGTACATACATTCATCTTTTGTGTTCATTTTATAAATAAAAATGTATGTTGTGCAGTTGCTGTGCCATTGTGTGTGTGTGTGTGTGTGTGTGTGTGCGTGTGTGTGTGTGTGTGTGTGTGTGTGTGTGTGCGCCCATCCTTTTTGTAGTTTTTGTACAGCATTAATTGTGCGATTCTAAGTGATGAAATCTCACCAACAGAAACAAAAACTTTTCAAACCAGTTGTGTTTCCATCAAATGTGCTGTTTATACCAAATAAGCACTATGTTGCTGAGCTGGAGAAGAAGGACTACCTGGGCAAAGCAAAGGTAATATATCGGGTGTCTCAAAAAATGCACCCCAAAGTATTTTGACAGCACAGAAAAAACAATCAATATTATCAGACATTTTCTGCATGACCATGTGGCCGAAACGTGTAATTTTTCCCGCCGATGCACAGTTTTTAGTTCAGTCTTTCCTTTTTGATGTTTTAACCCTTCATCTTTTACACCACATGATCAATGTAACCTCCTTGTCTGAAGTTTCCTATGAAACAAATCATGTCTCCAGTTTTCCGGAAAACCACCTACCAAATTCAAGTCTCCTTGCTATTTGCTGGGGAGTTAATTCGCTCTGAGACTGAATTTTGTGTGGAAATAGATGCAAGTCAGCCATTAGGATGCGTTACACAGAACTCAGTGATTTTTGTTCTCTGAATTAGGGTCAACTGCAGCATTTTCCTGGACTTTAATGTCTTGCAGTACAAATTTTAGGGTTTCTGAAATGAGAAAAACACCATTAATTCCCAGTAAAACCATATTCTGGTATTCATATTTCAGAGTACTTTTGGGTACATTTTGTGAGACACCCTATATTTTTAATCTCATGACTTATCAGCTACATTATTAATTAGTGTGATTGCAGAACATTAAACCCTGTGTATTTTATTTTATTTATTTTTTTTAACACGTGTCTTTATGAAGGTGTTTTTAGAGAACAGTAAAATGGAAGTTGTTTTAATGGAGCCAATTTAATATGCTGCTTTTTTTTCAGATTACTGAATAACTACAGATCCTTATTAATATTTTCAGGTCGTTGCTTCTGTGGTTCCTCAAGATGAATTTTCTGGCTTTGCTCCATTGCAGCCACAGGTAAAAAATATATATCATGTTCAGCAACACATGAAGCACAAAGACTTTTTTCCCCTCCGTCAAACTGTATTTAGTTTGATATTACACTGGACCATTTTTGTATTATATTGTGTTCATTAATAACTACTTCTGTGCTGCAGAATGACAGGGAGAATAACATTTGACACACGGCCTCAACCACAATTGTGCAAAAATGTTGTCCTTTTGTTTCTGTCTGATAGGTTCAAGATGGTCCAGCATGTCCTAAAGAACCTGAAGTTTTGAGGTACAGCAAATTTCATTCTTTGTGTAAATTTTTTCTCCCCCATTTTGATTACCTCCACAAGTGTAGCCTTATTTTAGCTAAATATGACAGCGACAACCAGTAGTACTTCCATCCATCCATCCATCTATTTTCTTCCGCTTTATCCGGAGTCAGGTCACGGGGGCAGCAGCTCAAGCAAAGCCGCCCAGACCTCCCGATCCACACACACCTCCCCCAGCTCCTCCGGGAGAACCCCAAGGCGTTCCCAAGCCAGCTGAGAGATGTAGTCCCTCCAGCGTGTCCTGGGTCTTCCCCGGGGCCTCCTCCCAATGGAACGTGCCCGGAACACCTCTCCAGCGAGTCGTCCAGGGGGCATCCAGAAAAGATGTCCGAGTCACCTCAACTGACTCCTTTCGACAAGGAGGAGCAGCGGCTCGACTCCGAGCTCCTCCCGAGTGGCCAAGCTCCTCACCCTATCTCTAAGGGAGCACCCAGCCACCCTGCGGAGGAAACTCATCTCGGCCGCTTGTACTCGCGATCTCGTTCTTTCGGTCATGAGCCAAATCTCATGACCATAGGTGAGGATCGCAACGTAGATCGATCGGTAAATTGAAAACTTTGCCCCCCCTACTCAGCTCTCTCTTCACCACGATGGTCCGATACAGCGACCGCATCACTGCAGATGCTGCACCAATCGGTCTATCGATCTCACGCTCCATCTGTCCCTCACTTGTGAACAAGACCCCGAGATACTTAAACTCCTCCACTTGAGGCAAGTACACTCCACCGACCTGAAGAGAGCAAAGCACCTTTCTCTGGTCGAGAACCATGGCCTCGGATTTGGAGGTGCTGATTTTCATCCTGGACGCTTCACACTCGGCTGCAAACCGCCCCAGTGCATGCTGAAGGTCCTGATTTGATGAAGCCAACAGAACCACATCATCCGCAAACGGCAGAGATGAGATTCTGTGGTTCCCAAACCAGACCCCCTCTACACCCTGGCTGCGCCTAGAAATTCTGTCCATAAAAATAATGAACAGAACCGGTGACAAAGGGCAGCCCTGGCGGAGGCCAACATGCACTGGAAACAGGTTTGACTTACTACCGGCAATGCGAACCAAGCTCCTGCTGCGGTCGTACAGGGACCGGATAGCCCTTAACAAAGGACCCCGGACCCCGTACTCCCGGAGCACCCTGCACAGGGTGCCCCGAGGGACACGGTCGAACGCCTTCTCCAGATCCACAAAACACATGTGGACTGGTTGGGCGAACTCCCATGAACCCTCGAGCACCCGATGGAGCGTGTAGAGCTGGTCCAGTGTGCCGCGACCAGGATGAAAACCACACTGCTCCTCCTGAATCCGAGGTTCGACCATTGGTCGAATTCTCCTTTCCAGTACTCTGGAATAGATCTTACCGGGGAGGCTGAGGAGTGTGATCCCCCTATAGTTGGAACACACCCTCCGGTCCCCCTTCTTAAACAGAGGGACCACCACCCCGGTCTGCCAATCCAGAGGCACTGTCCCCGATCGCCACGCGATGTTGCAGAGGCGTGTCAGCCAAGACAGTCCCACAATATCCAGAGACTTAAGGTACTCAGGATGGATTTCATCCACCCCAGGAGCCTTGCCACCGAGGAGCTTTCTAACCACCTTGGTGAGGGATGCCGTCATGCTGAAGAAGGAGTCCTACTTATCTTTGTTGGTAGGTGGGACCCCGGAGGCAGCTGACAGGTACCGGCAGGCCAAGCGTGCCGCAGCCCGTGTGGTTGCAGAGGCAAAAACTCGGGTCTGGGAGGAGTTCGGGGAGGCCATGGAGGAGGACTATCGGTTGGCCTCAAAGAGATTCTGGCAAACCGTCCGACGCCTCGGGAGGCGGAAGCAGTTCTCCACCAGCACTGTTTACGGTGCAGGTGGGGAGCTGTTGACCCTGACTGGGGATGTTGTCGGGCGGTGAAAGGAATACTTCGACGATCTCCTCAATCCCATCGTCACGTCTTCTGAAGAGGAAGCAGAGACTGGGGACTCAGAGGCAGTAGTACCTCTACTAATAAAATAATCTGACACAGTTCATACTGCAATTTTGCCAAAATAAACATTTTCCATCAGGTCCTGAATTAACCACAAACCCCTGCGGTCGGCCATCTTGACAGGCAAGCCTTTGTTGTTATTAGTGAAGCGAGACACAAAGCGAGAACTGCTCAGTTGAGCATGAATTCGAAGTCCTGGAAGAGGACACAAAGCGACACGGTGGAAAAATCTTAAAGTATCGAGAATATCTAAAAGGGATTGCTTCAGCATGTCATATCTTGACAAGTTGAAAGTTATTAGCGATAGAAATCCCTATGAGAATGCTGAAGGAGAGTGGACTAGGAACATCACGTCTCTCTCTCTCTCTCACTCTCTCTCTCTCTCTCTCTCTCTGTTGAACCAGATATGGTTACACAATATAATATAAATGTTTATATGAAAAATATGTACAAATTGGTAGTTGCGGATGAAGCTCTCTCATGGTAAAGCTGCCACTGAATATGCAGATTTTCCACAGAGTGCCATATTGTTTGTATTTCTTTGTAATTGATGTAAATAAAGTCCAAGACTTATTCAGTGGCAGCTTTACCATCAGAGAGCCTCGTCCACAAACTACCACAAAAGACTCCAAGCTGTCATTGATGTTAAAAGGGGCAATACACAGTATTAAGAAAAGGAGTATGTAAAGTTTTGATCAGGGTAATTTGGGTAGTTTGTGTTGTCATTATGATTTAAAAAGAGTAAACCTGGTTCCTGTTCCCCTTGTGACATCATAATGCAGGGTAAGATCAAAATTCTCATTAGTAACTTGCACTTGGCGTAATTGTTGACTTTTGTCAATAATACTCATGACCGTGTAATAACCTGTGCAAAAGCTATGCATGGCACAGAAGAGTTCATAGTCTGACAGATCCTCTGTCCAGACCATTGTGTAAAAGGTAGGTAGACCTGTGTTTTCTTATGTGTGTGATGAACTGTGCACAGTGCAATGTTTGCCTGTATAACTGCACTACCAGTTACACAGCTCCATGGTGGAGAGGCACAGATAACGATTTGTTCTATTCTACCATGGAGGTGTGTATTTGGTGATGAAACAGAATAAAGTTACACTATCCACACTTTCACTCATCACAGCCACAGAAACCTACAGCTCTTTCAGAGGTGTCATTGGTGTCTTGGTAGCTTCCCTCACTATTCTCTCTGCCTACTGGAGACAGAGTTAGCATTCCACAGTGTTTGTATTTATTAATGATTGATGGAAATCAATTTTGAGATGTATCCATCCATTGACTTGACTAAAGAAAACTGGCTATAAAATGATGGTTGCACCCACCAACAGTTGGTTATCTTGTTGATTTCACCTGTACACCTTGTGCCATTTAACAAAATATAACAAATTTTGTAGATTAGTTCAGTCACACCCAAAGATGAACCCATTAAGTTTCCAGGTTCAGGGGTCAAACCCTGTAGGTCATAGCATAAGATCAGTCTGTTTGCAAATAGATAGGTGGACATCTATCTGAAGTTTATAACTCATGAATCACAGGCGACAGACACAGCTTCATCACTCAATATGTCTCTGCATGTGTGTCTGTGTGTCTATGACAGTGAGGTGTCCAGAGTCCCATTTTGCTCATACATGACAAATCTCTTTGAAATTCTTGGATAAAACTTAATCTCAGTGTTTAATGTGATGTGACCCAAAAAGTTATTGGGGTTTTTAAAAATCCTAACAGAATCTAATTGCAGAAAAATCTGAATTTTTGCATTGTATATGCAAAGAGTGTGGAAAATGTTTGTGCCTCCCCCTTCTTCACAGGGCTTTGGAAGGAGAACCCCACACTGTCCTGTTTGAGTTTGTTCCTGAGACCAGTGACGAGTTGGCTGTAGTTCCTGGAAACATTGTGTTTGTACTGCAGAAAGGTGCTGACAACTGGGCCTCGGTGATCTTCAATGAAAGAGTAAGCACCTCTATGAAGATAATCTGCTACTGTGCACATTAAAAGAAATAAATAAATCTGCTTTTGGCTTTCTTTGTATAAGATTTGCTTCTCAACTATTATTATTGTCTTGAAATTTACACTTAACAATTAACTGAAGTAGTCAATATTTTTTACAGCGAGGTCTTGTCCCTTACAATTACCTGGAACGTTTGGAAATCTCATTAGCCTCCAAAAAGAATTGGGTAATTATGATTTTTTTTACAAATCATTTCATTTTCATGTTACACTACTGTATTAATGTACGGTGCATCCACAAAGTATTCACAGCGCTTCACTTTTTCTACATTTTGTAAAATGGAGTAAATTAATTTTTTTTCCTTCAAAGTTGTACTCACAGCACCCCATAATGACAACATTTAAAAAATGTTTTGGAAATTTTTGCAGATTTATTAAAAAAAAAACACAACAAAAACAAGAAATTACATGCACATAAGTATTCACACCCTTTGCTCAATACTTTGTTGATAAACCTTTTGTCATGGTGCAAGATGGCATGGCACTGAACTGGAGGTGGACACAAAATGCAGATTCGCAGGGTGAGGAACTGAGGTAATCAAAAAGGCTTTATCACAGGCAAGGATTTGGTGCACAGTTTGCCAGTCAGTGGTGCGGAGGTAACAGACAATCATGAGGCAGAAGCGTGGTCCTACAGACAAGCAGAGTTCAAGTACATGGCATGGTGGAGATCAGAAAAAATAAGCAAGGTCAAAACATGGTGAGGCAAACATGACTGAGGCAAAAGGCTGGGATGCGAATGAAATTAAAGAAACTGGCAGAGAGAACAGAGGGACAGTGAGGGCTTAAATACAAGGCAGGGGAATCAAGGTGTGCATGTGAAACAGGTCCAGGGAAAGTTCTGGAAGGGGGCATGACAGCAAGACACCAAGGTGAGTGAAAGCAGGTGAAAGAGAGTGCAGTGAGAAAAAATAAAGCAGACTGAAGCAGGAGAAATTAGTGACAAAAAACCCAACGGTGAATAACATAAAATAACAAAGAAAGACAAGACCCAAAAACCAACAATAATTAACCTGAACAGAACAAAGAGGCAAGCTAGGAAATAAAATGACAAACCTATAAAGAGGACACCAAGAAAATTAAAGATTATTACTAAATTAGGGTGGAACTCACAATGGCAGAAGTATAACAGATAATGCAACTATGACTACGTAAAAAAATAAATGATAGAGTAAAACCAATAACCAAAGTATTACACACAGAAAAGAGATAAACAGAACCAAACTATACTTAAGTGACAAAAGTATAATCATATGAAAAATAAAACAGTAGAATAATCAGAAGGAACCTGGACCTAAACAGGGGACAAACCCAGATGCGAAGCCTGGGTCGGGGCCAAACCTGACACCTTTGGCAGCAATTACAGCCTCAAGTCTTCTCAAATATGATGCCACATGCTTGGTGCACCTATCTTTGGGGAGTTTTTCCCATTCCTCTTTGCACCACCTCTCAAGCTTCATCAGGTTGGATGGCAAGAGTCAGTGCACAGTCCTTTTCAGATCTCTCCAGAGATGTTGAATTAGATTCAGGTATGGGCTCTGGCTGGGCCACTCAAGGACATTCTCAGAGTTGTTCTGGAAGCCAGTCCTTTGATATCTTGGCTGTATGCTTAGGGTCATTGTCCTGCTGAAAGATGAACCGTCACCCCAGTCTGACGTCAAGAGCACTCTGGAGCAGGTTTTCACCCAGGATGTCTCTGTACATTGCTGCATTCATCTTTCCATCAATCCTGACTTGTCTCACAGTTTCTGCCACTGAAAAACATTCCCACAGCATGATGCTGCCACCACCATGTTTCATTGTAGGGATGGTGCCTGGTTTCCTCCAAACATGATGCCTGGCATTCATGCCAAAGAGTTCTATCTTTGTTTGATCAGACCAGAGAGTTTTGTTTCTCATGGTCTGAGAGTCCTTCAGGTGCCTTTTGGCAAACTCCATGTAGGTTGCCATGTGCCTTTTACTAATTAGTGGCTTCCGTCTAGCCCCTCTACCATACAGGTCTGATTGGTGGATTGCAGCAAAGATGGTTGTCCTTCTGGAAGGTCTCCTCTCTCAACAGAGGAATGCTGGAACTCTGACAGAGTGATCATCGGGTTCTTGGTTACCTTCCTGACTAAGGCCCTTCTCTCTCGTTCGCTCAGTTTAGATGGGAGTCCTGGTGGATTCAAACTTCTTCCATTTACAGATGATGGGGGCCACTGTGCTCATTGGGACCTTCAAAGCAGCAGAAATGTTTCTCTACTTTTCTCCAGTTTTGTACCTTGAGACAATCCTGTCTCTTAACTCAGCCACATGGGGTGTGCAGCCACTACATTCTGAGTGCCGGTCCCAAGCCCGGATAAATGAGGAGGGTTGCATCAGGAAGGGCATCCGGCGTAAAACAAGCCAACCCAACTATGCAGACTCAGAATCGAATTCCCATACTGGATCGGTCGCGGCCCGGGTTAACAACGTCCGCCACCGGTGCTATTGCCCAATAGGGTGCCGGTGGAAATTGGGCTACTGCTGGGCAAACACGACGAAGAAGAGGAGGAAAACGTTGCCACGAACAGCGGGAGAAGAAGAAAACTAGAAGGGTGGAAATGAGATTGGGGACTTTGAATGTTGGTAGTATGACTGGTAAAGGGAGAGAGCTGGCTGATATGATGGAGAGGAGAAAGGTAGACATATTGTGTGTGCAAGAGACCAAGTGGAAGGGAAGTAAGAGCAGGAGCATCGGCGGTGGGTACAAGTTGTTGTACCATGGTGAGGACAGGAAGAGAAATGGTGTTGGGGTCATTTTAAAGGAAGAGTATGTTAAAAGTGTGTTGGAGGTTAAGCAAGTGTCTGACAGGGTGATGAGTGTGAAGTTGGAAATTGAAGGGGTGATGATGAATATCATCAGTGCATATGCCCCACAGGTAGGTTGTGAGATGAAGGAGAAAGAAGATTTCTGGAGTGTGTTAGATGAGGTGGTGGAGAGTGTACCCAAGCATGAAAGAGTGGTGATAGGAGCAGACTTCAATGGGCATGTTGGTGAAGGTAACAGAGGTGATGAGGAAGTAATGGGTAGACATGGTATCAAGGATAGGAATGGGGAAGGGCAGATGGTAGTTGATTTTGCAAAAAGGATGGAAATGGCTGTGGTGAATACCTACTTTAAGAAAAGGGAGGAGCACAGGGTAACATATAAGAGTGGAGGAAGGTGCACACAGGTGGACTACATTCTTTAGAGGAGATGCAAGCTAAAAGAAATCACAGACTGTAAGGTGGTAGCAGGAGAGAGTGTCACTAGACAGCATAGGATGGTTGTTTGTAGGATGACTTTAGAGGTAAAGAAGAAGAAGAGAGTGAGAGCTCAACAAAGGATCAGATGGTGGAAGCTGAAGGAGGAAGACTGTTGTGCAAAATTTAGCGAGCAGGTGAGAGAAGCACTAGTTAGAGGGGAAGCAGTTTTGGACAACTGGAAAAGTACTGCAGATGTGGTGAGGGAGACAGCTAGGGCAGTACTGGGTATGACATCTGGACAGTGGAAGGAAGACAAGGAGACTTGGTGGTGGAATGAAGAGGTCCAGGAAAGCATAAGGAGAAAGAGTTTGGCGAAAACGTTTTGGGATAGTCGGAGAGATGAAGAAAGTAGACAGGAGTACAAGGAGATGCGGCGTAAGGCGAAAAGAGAAGTGGCAAAAGCAAAGGAAAAGGCATATTGTGAGCTGTACAAGAAGTTGAATAGTAAGGAAGGAGAAAAGGACTTGTACCGATTGGCCAGACAAAGGGACAGAGCTGGAAAGGATGTGCAGCAGGTTAGGGTGGTAAAAGATGCACATGGTAATGTGCTGACAAGTGAGGAGTGTGTGCTGAGAAGGTGGAGGGAATATTTGAAGAGTTGATGAATAAAGAAAATGAGCGAGAGAAAAGGCTGGATGATGTGGTGAGAGTAAATCAGGAAGTAAAAGAGATTAGCAAGGAAGAAGTGAGGCCTGCTATGAAGAGGATGAAGAGTGGAAAGGCAGTTGGTCCAGATGACATTCCAATGGAGGCATGGAAATGTCTAGGAGAGATGGCAGTAGAGTTTCTAACCAGATTGTTTAATAAAATCTTGGAAAGTGAGAGGATGCCTGAGGAGTGGAGACGAAGTGTGCTGGTTCCTGTTTTC
Source organism: Thalassophryne amazonica (assembly GCF_902500255.1). Taxonomy (NCBI): domain Eukaryota; kingdom Metazoa; phylum Chordata; class Actinopteri; order Batrachoidiformes; family Batrachoididae; genus Thalassophryne; species Thalassophryne amazonica. The sequence continues at coordinate 113,519 of NW_022986267.1, forward strand.
AAGAACAAGGGTGATGTGCAGAGCTGCAGTAACTACAGAGGCATAAAGCTGATCAGCCACAGCATGAAGTTATGGGAAAGAGTAGTAGAAGCTAGGCTTAGAAAACAGGTTTCTGTGAGCAGCAATATGGTTTCATGCCGAGAAAGAGCACTACAGATGCAATGTTTGCTCTGAGAATACTGTTGGAAAAGTACAGAGAAGGACAGAAAGAGTTACATTGTGTGTTTGTGGACTTAGAAAAAGCTTATGATAGGGTGCCAAGAGAAGAGTTGTGGTATTGTATGAGGAAGTCTGGAGTGGCAGAGAAGTATATTAGGGTAGTGCAGGACATGTACAAGAATAGTGTGACAGCGGTGAGATGCGCAGTCGGAATGACAGACTCATTCAAGGTGGAGGTGGGATTACACCAAGGGTCAGCTCTGAGTCATTTCTTGTTTGCAGTGGTGATGGACAGGTTGAAAGATGAGATCAGACAGGAGTCCCCATGGACTATGATGTTTGCAGATGACATTGTGATCTGTAGTGAGAGTAGAGAGCAAGTTGAGTCTAGTCTGGAGAAGTAGAGATATGCTTTGGAGAGAAGGGGGATGAAAGTCAGTAGAAGCAAGACTGAGTACATGTGTGTGAATGAGAGGGAGCCCAGTGGAATAGTGCAGTTACAAGGAGTAGAAGTGGTGAAAGTAGATGAGTTTAAATATTTGGGGTCAACTGTTCAAAGTAATGGAGAGTGTGGTAGAGAGGTGAAGAAGAGAGTGCAGGCAGGGTGGAGTGGGTGGAGAAAGGTGGCAGGAGTGATTTGTGACCGAAGAATATCAGCAAGAGTGAAGGGGAAAGTTTACAAAACAGTAGTGAGACCAGCTTTGTTGTATGGTTTAGAGACAGTGGCACTAACAAAAAGACAGGAGGCAGAGCTGGAGGTGGCAGAGCTGAAGATGTTGAGATTCTCTTTGGGAGTGACAAGAATGGACAAGATTAGGAATGAACATATCAGAGGGACAGCTCAGGTGGGACGGTTTGGAGACAAAGTCAGAGAGGTGAGATTGAGATGGTTTGGACATGTGCAGAGGAGGGACCCAGGATATATAGGGAGAAGGATGCTGAGGATGGAGCCACCAGGCAGGAGGAGAAGAGGGAGACCAAAGAGGAGGTTCATGGATGTGCTGAGAGAGGACATGCAGATGGTTGGTGTGACAGAGGAAGATACAGAGGACAGGGTGAGATGGAAACGATTGAACTGCTGTGGCGACCCCTAACGGGAACAGCCGAAAGACAAAGAAGAAGACAATCCTGTCTCAGAGGTCTACGGACAATTCCTTTGACTTCATGCTTGGTTTGTGCTCAGACATACACTGTCAACTGTGGGACCTTATATGTAGACAGGTGTGCAGAATAGAATAGAATAAGATTCAAGATTCAAAGATTCAAACAACTTTATTGATCCCTAAAAGGGCTATTCATCTTCACACTCAATTACCTCAAACAAAATACAGCAATTAATCCACAATTATTACTAGTTGAACATAATAATGGCACACATCAGAATTAAAACAACCGCACATATACATTTGATTTGTTTATGTGCGCTAAGCTTTGAAACAATCCGTCATCCGAATTGAAGCAACGAGTGTGTTGGGGCTGCAGCAGCATCTCCGCCGCACAGCCAATCCGGGCTTGGGGGGTGGGGGCGCCACAGCTTGTGCCACATGGCCTCCTGGTAGTGGCAGAATGTAGGCCAGGGTGGGGTGGGGGTGGGGGGGTAGGAACAGAAACAGAAGGGGGGTGGGAAGGTGGGGAGAGGCATGCGCCATGTGTGCAAATGAGTTCATATCAGTCTCTGTCCGTGTGTACATTAAGTCTGGAGTTGCCTTGACAACAGCAGACTGTAAGGGAGGGCAGATAAGAGGGGAACCGAATGCTTCACCAAGGCCATTGAAATCCTTCTGGAGGAAAAACAAGAGGGGCGTTTTGACCTTTGGTCGCTGATAAGGCTGCTGTGTTTTGAGTTAGGCAGAGAGACACAGAAATTTCATTTGCGGCTCCTGTGACCGTTGGAATCCAATTCATGAAAATTCCCTGGTCTCCAACATCTTCCTTTGCAAGGCAGATATTTGCTCCGGGATGTTTTCCAACTTGCGTTTGAGTTCAGACGTTAACACAGTCTGAGATTGTACCGCCTTGCCCACTTCATTAATCATGATGGACAGATGTGGGGTTGTGGTTCTGGTAGCAGCCGTCTTGCCAATTTTCCGGTAGGTCAGGGCAGCACATAACCCAATCAGCCCCAGCCCTCCTACCATAAAAGCAAATAAGAATAAATCTTCGACATCTTCCACGGAAAGTGGTGCCAAGCACGCAATGCGCCACTTCTCCCAGGCATTGAGAACATAGCCCGCAGGATAGGTTCCATCTGGGCACGCAGGGTCCCCCAGCCCTGATTTCTTTGTTGAAAAGTGGTGTCAATAGCGTTGAGAGACCAGTTGACCAATTCCATGGTTATTCCAAATATAGCATGAAGAATACACAGTCTGGTGAATTTGGGACTTTTAAAGGTTGGAGCAGAGATAGAAAAACACAGAGAGGAGAGAGAGGAGATGCGACTGCCCTCGCTGAAGTTACAAACAAGAAAAATAGAATAGAATAGAGCCTTTATTGTCATTGTACATATTATGTATATACATACAACGACATTTGTCCTCTGCATTTAACCCATCCTAATTACAGTCAGACACAATCCAACCACTAGGAGCAGTGGGCAGCCACAGTCCGGTGCCTGGGGTCCAACTTCAGAAGTAGAGACACTGTCTTGGTCTGGGGCAGAGAAAGGAGAAGACCCTAAATAAGCTTGTTGTTTTGTGTGCCTTTCTGAATCAGGTACAATCAACTGAATTTACCCCAGGTGGACTCCAATTTAGCTGTAGAAACATCTCAAGGATCATCAGTGGAAACAGAATGCACCTGACCTCAATTTTGTGTGATTTCCTATTTTTTTAATTTTTAATAAATTTGCAAAAATCTCAAAAAACCTTTTTGACATTGTCAATATGGGGTATTGTGTGTAGAATTTCGATGAAAAAAAAGTCATTAATTTTGGCTGCAACATAACAAAATGTGGAAAAAAATGAAGCGCTGTGAATCCTTTCCAGATACACTGTATTGTGAAGCCATTATAACTAATCACATTACTCTGACACAGAAAACAGCAGCTGTTAAGATGCATTATTAATATTAATGCAATGACCAGATCATTTCATTATAAACACAATTTCCATATGTACTTCCTGTGTACAAATACACAGATATAAAATAATTTGTATTTTGAGCATCATAATTGTGCATCAACTTTTATAGGGAATATCGGAGCCCCCAAGGCAAGAACCACCAATCAGACCTCAGAGGAACCCAGGTACAGTTGCAAAATTAAATTCATACATTCAAGGCTTAAATGCACAAATAGAAACCTTATGCCCATGTTCTGTTCCTTTGTGACATTCAAAATATACATATTTTGGCACTTCCTGTCAGATTTCAGACTCAATTGGACTGCAAGTGGTTGAGTCACCTAAAACAGCCAGAAAAGTTTCAGTACTCCTTTGCACAAGAATGAACACCTTGTTTTTAAAAATCATCGACGTGCCAGTCTGCAGGCTTTCACTCAAAACAGTTACCTTAGTGGATCTCTGAGAGATCACCTACTGTTGGGAAGGTGTAGTGACACGGACCCACAACAGGGGGTGTTAATGAGCGGACAATGGATGAGCCAAAAAGTAACAATTTAATGTTGTGAATTGCACAACGGAATACAGACAAAAACAAAATAGAGGAGTACAGTCAATCGTATACAAGGTGACGTGTGGGCAGGCTCGAGGATAGATGACGTCTGTCCAAAGAAGAGCCGGATCCCACACAGCTTCCACCGCCAGCGGACCTGAAGAACACCGGAGCCGCCAAGTCCCGAGTCCCAGGTGGCCACTGTCTCCAGCTGTCAGACCAGGTACTGCTGGTAGAAACAGAAACAGTTAATGGTGGGTGTGTGAAGACACACCCAGTAATCGTCCCCTGAGTAGTTCCTCCAGGAGGGAGAACCTCCACCTCCAGAAACAATGTCACCTGTGCAGCTCCTGTTGGTCTCTTTCCTGGATGGAGTGAGAGGCGAAGAACGTCGCCCTCTCACTGTCCGCCAATCCAGCCTCCGACAGAGCCTGCAGGAACACGGCTGCACACAGAACAATATTTTAATCTCAATATAAATCGCAGAGAAGGTTACCTTGCTTGGTAGCTGATTTCTCGGCGGGGAGGTGGAGTTGCAGTCCGGCCTTTATGGTGATGGTGTTGAGTGGTGGATGAGTGACAGCTGGTACGGATGATGAGTGACAGTTGTCACTCCCGGTTGCTCCAACGCCCTCTCGTGCTTGAAGCCCGCACTTCAAGCAGGGCGCCATCTTGTGGTGGTGGGCCAGCAGTACCTCCTCTTCAGCGGCCCACACAACAACCTACCCTGCAAACATGTGAATAGCTGATCACTAGAAGTACTCACTGAGAAACACACGAGTGAGAACTTGAGATGGAAGGACAGTCTGGCAGGGGACACATGAAATAAAACACCTTTTAAAAGATGCTAGTCGTTACATTAGAAAAGCTGAGAAACGGGAGGACAGAGGATGACAATCTGGGGGTACGCGACGAAACTACATGACAGTGACTTACAACAAAGACCAGAATCCCAAATGAACTAATACTAAAACTACAATCTCTGAGAGAATGATATTAAAAAAACACAAAAGGTGTGGAAGAAAAAGACCCACATGTGAAGAAAATGAGTGGCGAGAGCACATCAGACCAAAAATAAAACTAGAGAGACACCTGTACCTTGCTCCGTGCATTGAGGGAAATAAACATAGAAAAACTACTGGAGTGCTCTGTGGGGGAAAAACCTAAACCAGAGAACATGATTAACTGTGAGGGAGAAAATATCATAACATGGAGGGAGAAGGAAAAACCATAACTGAACAAAGAAAAGCTTCTCGACAGCGTGTGCATGCATATGTCCGTGATCCGAGACACCTTAGGTCACTGGTTACATTCTAAGGATCCTGTCTTGATAATGTACAGCAGGGATCATCTACCCTGCACATTTTCCATCTGTACCTTCTGCAGCCACAGGTGATTAGTCAAGTCTTGCGTTTCCTAAGTATTGATTGGCTGAGCACACCTGGCTTAATTAGAGATTGTTGCTTGTGAAGTTGAGAAACCTGCAAGGCAGGTCACCTCCAGGAACACAGTTGGTGACAAGTGATCTTCTGTGTAACGCTCAGTTAAAAGCACTTAAAACAAGTGCCTTTGGGGGTGGGGGTTCAACTTGAAGTTGCTCCTTAGACGGCATGTAATCTGATTCCTGTAGCATTAGCTTTCACCTCTTCCACCACCTTTGTGATCTCACTGACATTTGATGATGAATATCTGACTGTAAAATTAACCACCAGAACCATAGTTGTACATCATGGAAAGATGATCAGCTTTATGCAACTGTTCAAAGTAGTATTCCAATGGGTTAGTAGAGCAGAGTCATCCACCAGGACTGTGCCATCCATGGAAATAGAGACTGGAATGGACGTCACGTGACTTGCGGCGTGCCGCACGGCAGCCATTACTAAGGGTGGACAGAGCGCCTTGAGCCAGTTAAACAGAAACGAAATGAGGGAAAAAAGGCAGCCAGTGCTTCACCATCAACTGCACCAACTACAAAAACAAATTTTCGAATACTAAAATGAACTGTACAAGAGCCTTAATGTAATTATGTAAAACAAATGTCTATTTTAAAGTCGTTATGTTGCAATTTAATATCAATATACTGAGACTATAACTCAATGCCATAAGTTATTTTCATTAAGCTGCGTTCACATACATACAAATACGGAAACAAAAATGTTTAAATATATTTATGTATATATACTTGAAGTGTTGTTTAATATGATATGTACAGTACATGCTGGTCACGGTGGCATTTAAATTTTACCAGTGTGGTTGGAGGGGATGGAGGAGGTACTTTTGACCCTGACTAAGGGTCAAAAGTCATAAATTCTGAATGGCTTTTTATCTACTTGTAATAAAATGTTAGTAAAAATCATATATATGTTGTTGTCATTAAAAGAATAGCAATAATATTACTGTGGAAAAAGCAGCAAGGTAAATGAGCACAATGGCAAGGCATACTTCAGATTTACATTTTAATATATAAGAATTGTTTATCCAGGCATGTATGGGTTCATTAGAGCTTTTAATCAGCTTGAATACCACTTACAAGGCCTCATTTATAAAAATTATTATGAACTGTGAATTATGATGACAGGAAAAAACATCACAGTAAATGAACAGAATGGCATATTTTCCCCCATATTTCCACACTTTACATAACACATTTTTTTTCTACCCAGGCATGTATGGGTTCATTAGAAAGAGTAATTAAAGGGCTTTAAAACAAGTGTACTTTTATTAAAATCTGTTAACAAATAGCGACAATAGAGTGAGAAAAGCAGCACAGTTTGTCATAATTTCTCCAAATTTCTGCATTTTACCTAAAAAGTTTTTTTTCACCCACACATGCATAGGTTCATTGGGAAGAGCTTTCAAAGGGCTTTAAAACAAGCCTGCATTTATTAAAATCCGTTAAGAAATAGCGACGCTAGTGCAAAAAAAGCGGTCAGTTTGTTATTGATGATCTGCACATCTCCACCCTTAGTAATGGCGCCTTCCTGTCCTGAGCGACATTAATAGATTGAGGCGCGCACGTCCATTCCAGTCTATATTTCCATGGTGCCATCACTTGCCATAACTGTGGCAGTGCATCCCCACATCAGCCGCCTGACAAAGACCCAGACTCATTGCTTGCACTAAACAAGAGCTGAGACTAGATGAGAGACTAAATATGTATAAAAGTTGAATTAATATTATTTATGTTAAAATGTGTTAGCTATGTCAAAGACGTTTAAAAACACAGATATGTTTAAATGTTAAAAAAATGATGTTTAAAATATGACAAAAGGTAAAAATAGAAGAAAGTTTTTTTTAAAAACACATTTAAAATGTTTGAAAAGGGTGTAAAATGTGTGAAAGAATAGAAAGTTCTTTAAAACTATGTTTAAAATGTTTACAAAGGCTGTAAAATGTGTAAATGCATAGTCAGTTCCTTAAAAACACATAAATATATTTAAAATGTGTTTTAAAGTGTGCAAAAGAATAAAAAGAAACACACAAAGATGTTGAAATTGTGTGTACGTGTGTGGTGGGGGTGCAGCTATTCATTTGTTCTCTGAGGGGGGGCTCACTCTCCCACACTTTGAAAATCCCGGGTTTAGAGGAGTGCAGTGTCTTGATTCCTCTGTAAGCAGGCAGAAGGTCATGAAACCACAAATATAGTCATCTGCTCATGGATATGACACCTTGCCTATCCTCAGTGCCATCAAAGCCTGCTTTCTCAGTTCCCCATACATCTTGGAAATGCCAACAAGGATTCCTAAAACACCTTTTGAGATGCATTGTCTCCTCTTATGAACCCCGGTGACTACGCTGCAATTCCTGACAGCTTTTATGGTCTTGTCATGGAAGAACTCTCACATTCCATTCAAGTCATTTGTTGTGTCCATGATTGCAAGTCCTTCATTGAGACTGTGTGCAAACTTTAGTCAAAGTCCGATCTTGAAGACGAGACAGATCAAATCTGACGATCAATCATATTAACCCTTAGAGTTGCTGAAACAGATTTTTTCTTTTTTGGGTTTAAAATCAAGGAGTATTGAGACACTGTGACAAAAATGTTGCTCTTTTGTCAACAGTCATATCAATCAATGGAACATAAAAGACACATTTGAGCAATAAAACGTGTCATATAATAAATAGACATTATTTAGTAATCTCATTCATCATAATTTTCATGAATGTGTTAACAATTTTCATTTTCCTTACCCTCAAATTGCCAAATTATTTACATGTCATTTTGTCATTAAAGGACGGGACAGTAGTTGAAATTTGGAAGTACATAATTTCTTCTTGAGTTAAACTAAACGGGGAAAAAGTTTTGGTAATATATCATGTTCAGTGTTTGGACAAAACAGTGACATCAGTGCCTGGAACGCTAGTGAATCAGTAACTTACAAAGCGCCCATGGAACACTTTTGCAGGATGTCAAGGTCAAAAGTGCTTGTTTTTGTTTGCCAGTTGTATGTGGGAAGTGCAGTCCTACATCTGGAAAAAGAAACATCTGAGCACTGTTCAAAGTTGTTTATTAATTGTCTCCCTTAGGGTGCATGAAGGGGGTTTTACTGCACAAACAATAAAACAAGATCAACATTTAAAACAATAAAAACCACAAAAGATAAATACAACCAACAATAAAATAACTTTTAAAACAGTGAAAAATGAACATGAAAATCACTACAACCAACCAGCTATAAGTTACTAAAACAACACAGCTGTTTTACAGCTTAACCATTCAGCCAACAAGATGTGAAAAAATTAGCCTATGACTGAAAAAAGTGCAGTTTTAAGCTTGTTCATTGATAAGCTTAATGGACAACAGAACAAATGAATGTTTGTACCGGTTATATTTGCACAGAGGAACGTGATACCTCCTCCCTGAGTTTAGCAAAGTTATACTGTACTCTGAGTGCAGAACATGTGAGCTGTCCGTTAAGATGTTTGTTTGGTCAGAGAGTTCTTGAAAACTGGGAGGAGTGTGGCCCATGATCTTACCCGCGGTTTTAATGAGGGAATGGTTCTGTGCCTTCAGTGTGACTGTAAGGTTCCCAGACCAGCCGGTGATACCGTAGCGAAGAATGAACTCAATTGTTGCTCTGTAAAATAAATGGAGTTTGCGCAGGAGGTGAAGACGTTGATGAATTCTGCTACAGATGGAGGTAACCTGTGTCTGCCATCTTAAGTTACTGTCAATGTGAACACCAAGGTATTTGTAAGAGGTCACCTGGTTAATTCTAATCCAATTACATGTTTTCTGCAAATCTGATTGGTTTAATCGTGTGAGATTTCAGAGCGTATAATATCGGGGTAACAGTCGCAAAATATTTGACTGTTTCACATATAGATGTATTACTCCATGCCCTGACCAGTGTTCTGACGAGATGTTATTCCTGTTGACAGGCCAGCCCTCTGCGCAACTGCGCATTATAACATGCGCAATATTGTTGGGATGCGGAACTGTCATTTTATGCGACGAGACACACAATTCAACAGAATTGAACAGCATCCTAGCAGATGTAGCGGGCTTTTCAAGGTGCTGTAGCGTGACATGCAGCATGCAGGGTTGTTATAGCATCACTTGCAATGTGTTTCCTTTTATAAGCAAACTGGTAACTGCCTAAAAATGGCTCCATGTCATTTCAAAGTGCATCTGTCATAAGCCAAATTGTAATAAAAGTTATTCAGCTTATTTGCCCTCTTAGTCTCATTGATGACAGACAGAGGCTTCCTTTTTGCCTGCATATTGGTCATGGCTTTGATAGAGCCCCACAGTTTCCTGGAGTTGGACATAGAGAGGTCTTCTTCCACCCGCTCTTTGTATTGAAGACTGGCTAGTCTAATCTGATGGTTCCGTTCCTTTCGGGCTGCTCTGACACCACCAGTGTCACCAAATTTGAAAGCATTCTTCTGCCTCCTAATGCAATCCTTAATAGCTCTTGTAATGTACGGTTTAGTATTTGGATACCTTTTAACTGTTTTATGAGGTACAATGAAGTCAACACAAAAGGAAATATAGGCAGTTATGGATTCAGCAGCACAATTAATATTAGTATCATTGAGGAAAATATCCCAAGCTGTAGACAGGAAACACCCTTTCAGTTCCTCAGTTTTTTCCCTTGACCACAACTTTACAGTCTGGATTTCCAGTTTATTAGTTGAAACCTGACTGATATATGGGTAACAGATGAATCACATTATGGTCAGAGTTGCTAATAGGAGTGTAAGCCTCCTTAATGTTCCATAACACTTATCCAGGATGTTAGCTTTGCTCGTGTTGCACTTCACATATTGATGGAATCCAGGCAGGGTCTTAGGGCCCCTTCACACATAAGATGATTGAAACCGACTAGCGCATGAAGGCGGAATTGCATGCCAGTCGTGAAAAATCTGAGCTGCCTCCAATGCCTGTTACACGTGTCGCTACAACTATTCGCGCACACCAGCAGCCAAAAGACAGAAAGTGCCCTGTGAGAGCCCATTTGATCCCTCTCGCAGCAGGTGTCGGCTAAATTCCAGATTACACACACGAACATCGAACACCGCTCACTGGGCACTTAGAAAATGTAGTGCCGTACACGCTTTCAGAACGAAAATAGTGAACAGACGATCACTTTCGAGCTGGCAGTGAAATTTGTCTAAGTGCCCCTATGACTGTGGAGTTGCCAAGCAACACACATGTGGCACGCGTGGTTGTTGTGCCCCCCCCCCCCCCCACACACACACACACATGTGGCATGCAGGGGGAGAGCACACTTGCATGACATGCTGATATGCATTTACAGACATGATTACATGGGATGGGGGTCAGACAACCTCATCTGAGCGCACACATCCGGGCTGCAGTGGCTGCACACAGCATACGTCGGCAGGCTGCTCCCTGTGAAATGGACTGTCAGATCACGCAGCAGGTGATCTGAATGCCACGAGTGTCCGGCCCGACATGTGTCCGGCAGAACACACCCGTAACAAACACCGTTTTGTCAGTTATTACGGCGCTTTTTTCTCTTTTTTTTTTTTTTTTAAATACGTTTATCTCCTTGTTGATTTTAGGCATTTTGTGGTAAAGTTTCTGTCTGTTAATCATAGCTTTTGTAAATTGCAGGTTCGAATCCCATGAGTGACATTTACTTTTTATTTAACCAGGGTTATTTAACCACAGGGTTCTGTATTGCGTCCCGTTTTATTTATTATTTATATCAACCCAGTAATATTCACTAATTATAAAGCTGGTTTTTATTTTATTTTATCCACATAAGCGACGCGATGTGGTGCAACATGTTCCAGCTGCTCGCACTGTGTTCGTGCACACCCACGATGGTTCTTGGTTACCCATTTTGTGTTTGGTTTGCAGATTTTCTTCTGGTTTCTGCATCTTTCGTTTTATGTGTGAAGGGGCCCTTATTCAGTTTGCAGTGGTTGGAGTCCCCTAAAACTAGCATAGGAGCCTCAGGATTGTTCTGCAAGTGGCGGTGAACACAGTCAGCAATTTGATTAGCTGGTCTGGTAGCGTTCCCATCGGGTGGGATGTAAACAGCACACACAAATATATTGGTGAACTCACTGGGAAGGTAACTTGGTCTCAGTGTTAAACGGAGCAGTTGCAAGTCAGGGTTACAGATTTGATCTCTTACAGCAAAGTTTGAACAGTAAGAAATGTGTATAGTGCAATTAACAGCATTACTTTATGGACACAAATTAAAAGTGTCAAGCTAAGGACACTTTGAAAGCCTAAATAAGCGGTATTTTGGTAATTTTTCTATTGGTAATTTACTATGCTTTTTAATCTTTTAGTAGTTTATTAGGAAACGGAGCATGCTGTGGCCTTAACTTTATTTAGATTTTGGGTCTTTAGCTGAGGCTTGGGGCTGGTGGTCGGCAATCACCTTAATTTTTCTTGTTGCTTAGTGCTGATGGGTTGTGCTGTGTTTGTTGTCTTTGTGATGCCTGATTTTTATTTTTTATTTGTGTGAAGTGCCTCGAGACAACTTTGTTGTGATTTGGCACTGTATAAATAAATGAAATGAAATGAAAATGAAATGAATCATTTTACACAACTGTTTGTATCTTTAAGTCACATTCAAGATAATTTTATCTGCACACTTTTTATCTTGATACACTATATTTTATCTATTTTTACATTTACACCTGTTACATTTCACAGTGTGAATATATTAATTCGTTCATTCTCTATATCCGCTTACCACAAAGATTTTCAGATTTTTTTTTTAGATTCTGTCTTTCACAATTGAAGTGTACCTATGATAAAAATGACATGACCTCTCCATTCTTTGAAGGTGGGAAAACTTGCAAAATAGACAGTGGCTAAAATACTTATTTGCCTCACTGTATGTAGACAGGTGTGTGTCTTTCTAAATCATGTCCAATTAACTGAATTTGGTGGACTCCACTTAAACTGTAGAAACATCTCAAGAATGATCAGTGGAAACAGGAGGTGTCAGGTTTCGGGCCTGCCCAGGTTCCTGTCATCATTTGTCCCCTTTCCCTTATCCACTGTCTGCCCTGGTCGTGATGTAATAGTATTTTAAAATTTGATTTTTGTCACTTGTTAATTCTCATCCTAGTTTGGTTCTGATCATCCCGTTTCTGTGTATTATTCTTTTGTCTCTGGTTTTGTTTTTGGTTTATCATGTATTTTCTGTTCAGTCATTTATCTTATTCTGTAGTCTCGGCTTTTGTTTCTGTTCGTCATTTATTCTCTGTTTGACCATAGAGAGAGAGTGGAATGCCAACTCAAGATCTTGTTCCATTGAGTTCTGTTTGCGACCCTGATATTTCAGCCACTCGGCCACGAGAGTTGGGGTAATTTACTTCTGGTCGTCTGCCAGCAATAACACCAGATGCGCTTGTAAAGGACACCTTCTGCGTGATTTCTTGTGTTTTCTGCTGTGGCTTCAGCAAGTTATCCCCTTGAAGTATGTTCAAAGTGTAGCTTGAATGAAGTTCTTGTTGATTTTAAATCATATTCAGGACAAAACTGGCTAATATTATTGATAAGAGCATGCAGACTGTCAGCAACTGAGGCAGAAAATCACGGTCAATGATCATTAGTTATTCATAAAACGTATAAAAATATAATAAAAGTACACATTCGTCATTTAAAAAGCATCATAGTAAAACTCATAAATATAACCATATAAAACTCATAAATAGCACAGTAAAAGTCATCAAACACCATAATAAAATTGTCAATCAATAAAAATCAAACACCATAAAATAATCACAGTATTCTTTTGAAGTAATAACACTTGGAGCGTTTACCACATGATGAGGGAGGCTGTTCCACAAAGTTAACACTAAATATAAAATATTTTCTTCAGTCATATCTGCATCTGCATCTCTCAAAAATGTGAGCGTGACCTCTCAAACATAAATAAACTCTGTTTTGGGGAAAAAAAAAATTACGGCCTGAACAAATGTTATATATATATGTGTGTGTGTGTGTGTATATTTGGGGGGATTCTTGTCAGTCCAACAGCAACATGCAGAGATGTGTGCGATATCAGAAGGTTGCCGGCCTCAGGATTTCAAGGAAATATTGGCTGGCATAAGTCTTGAAGATCCTGATATTGTTCCAGAAGAACCACATTCTTTTGCTGAACAACAAAACTCATTACTAAGAACAATTCACATTCTATTTTCAGTCATAAATTATTTTGATATCGCTGAGGCATCACACAGTCAATACGATGAAATATGCATCTTTTATTTCAGTCCACACAAATCAAAGAAAATTTGAGAGGCATAATGAAGGACCTGACACCTGCCGTCAGTTTCTATCAAGCTGCCAAAACTGTGGAAAAATCACCAGCAAGCCCAGCGGGTTTGTATGATATTATACGATTTAAATTGACATGAAAGGCTGGTAGTTTTGGAACTGTGCACATTGCTAGTTCTTGCATCATGAAGTCCAGGACATGGAAATAGAGACCTGGAATGGACGTCACGTGACTAGCGACATGCCGCACGGCGGCCATTACTAAGGGTGGACAGAGCGCCTTGAGCCAGTTAAGGCACCTGTTAAACAGAAGCGAAATGAGGGAAAAAAAGGCAGCCAGTGCTTCACCATCAACTGCACCAACTACAAAAACAAATTCTCGAATACTAAAATGAACTGTACAATAGCCTTAATGTAATTATGTAAAACAAATGTCTATTTTAAAGTCGTTATGTCGCAATTTAATATCGATATACTGAGACTATATAGATGTGTGTGTGTTCTCCACTCAGATTGCAATAGCCAATCACAGATTAGCCTTTCTGTCCATCATTTACCTGTATTTTGGCATGCTTGGCGCCAGAAAGTTATGTTGGATCCAAAGGGATCCAAAAAGGATAGGACCAAAAGTTATATTGGATCAGCTCCCACTGACCAATAGCGTTAGAGCTTACTGCCAACAGCTAGTCAATCAGAGCGCGGCATACGAAGGTCAGGAACTAGCTGACAGACGCTGGTTGAAAAAAAATGGCAACAAACATGTCAACAACAGCAGAAAATCATCTGCCAGTGAGGTTTGCTGAGAACAAAATAAATTGATCTAATTTACTTGACTCTTTGTTGTTGCCTTAATTTGGGAGGGGGTTGGAGAACATAACAATCGATGGATGGCAAGTTGTCCAACATACAGAAATATTGGATTCAGAAAAGTTATATTGCCTCATCCAATATAACTTTTCTTCAAACAATATTTCTCTATGTTGGACTCCTTACCACCCATTATTTGTATAATATATATATATATATACTTGCAGTTGTTTGATATAAAAATTCAGAAGGTATATCTTGTATATTATAATCCAATTGTAAGGTGGAACTATGCTAGTATATAAAGGTATATCTAAAAGGAAGAGTAAAATAGGAGATTAGAAAAGAGTAGAGTAGAGCCAATTAGGTGCCTGGTCTTGAGAACCAGGGATGGTGAATGGCTTTATATCTACTTGTAATAAAATGCTATTAAAAAACTAGCAGTAATATTACAGTGGAAAAAGCAGCAAGGTAAATGACCACAATGGCAAGGCATACTTCAGATTTATATTTTAATACATAAGGATCTTTTTATCCGAGCTTTTAATCAGCTTGAATACAACTTACAAGCCTTCATTTATAAAAATCCATAGAGAATTATGATGACAGAAAAAACAAATAGCGACAATAGAGTGAGAAAAGCAGCACAGTTTGTCATAATTTCCCCAAATTTCTGCATTTTACATAAAAGTTTTTTTTCACCCACACATGCATAGGTTCATTGGAAAGAGCGTTCAAAGGGCTTTTAAACAAGCCTACATTTATTAAAATCTGTTAAGAAATAGTGACGCTAGTGCAAAAAAAGCAGTCAGTTTGTTATTGATGATCTGCACATCTCCACCCTTAGTAATGGCGCCTTCCTGTCCTGAGTGACTCTAATAGATTGAGGCGCGCACGTCCATTCCAGTCTATATTTCCATGGTCCAGGATATCTGGGATCAACCGCGAGGCCTCACAGGTGGCATTCTACCAGACAGCGGCTAACAGGATGACACAGGTGACAGGAGACCACCAGCTGACTCTTGGATGTTGAATCGAGCAGTTCTCAGTTTAGCAATGTGGACAGGCCTGTTCAGACAAAATACTATTTACAGTAAAACTAAAATCAACAGTATTTACAGAATTGATTGAGTTCATTTTCTAAAATCAATATAAACACAGAAAGGTGAATATATCAATGATACACAGATGACACAATAAATCACTTATTTCCATTGTGGTCCATGTGAGGCTAAAACTTGAGCTCAATTAAACATGTAAAGATTGCATTATAAGAAGAAGACATTATAATCTCATCAATTAATGTAAGTAGCAGTGAATGTGTAGTTTATATATTTAAAATTTACGCTGGGATACCAATAAAATAAAATAAGTACAAATTGAACAGAGAACAATAAGATCTCAATAAATTAGAATAAATAGCAACCGTATCCCTGTAAAAGTGTAAACAACAAATTTAGCACCATGTTTTGGACAAGAAAATAATGGACAAGATGATAAGCTCGTCTTTTGGCCCAGAAATCACATTAAAAAATAAAAATGTGGCGTGTTCCTCTTCCCTTAGCTGACTGAATAAACTTAACTTTAACTGTCTTTTAAAACTTGCCTTGTTGCTAATCGTCTTCAAGATCTACATTTTATATAAGATATATTTTAGCTGAATAGTTCCGACGTGTGGGATACGTGGGTTATATCTTGATCTTTCAACCTAACCGGTTCTTCACAAACCTTCACAGCAATAACAGTTCAGCACCGACAAAGCATTTTTATTTTGAGAGCAGCGTGACTTTGTGAGCGATAATCGGGGCAGCTACAAAATGTAAGGCTCTGTACATTATGCAGATTAACTGATCAAAACCTTTCACCTTATTTTGTGGTGTTTGATATCGCTGATTCCCAACAGAATATTGGAGTTTATAATACCCGTGAACAAAGTGCTGGCTGCAGAGCAAACGACTGGAAGTGAAGAACCCAAACTCCCCTCGCGCATGCGCGGCACAACCTCAGCCCCTGACATCAGGAAGTGCCATTCCATCCCTCTACTTCTATGGTTGGCCTATAGTTTTGTTTTGCCATTTCGTTATCTTTATTACCTTTTATACTTTAGCCATTGTCAGTTCCGTTCTAGTTTTTGTCCAGCCTGTGTGTGTTTCCATTGTGTAATCATTAGCTGAATTGCTTGTTTGTTTTGTTTTTATTGTGGCGACCCCTACAGATCACCAACAAAAAAAAAGAGAGATTCTCAAACTAGGGTAAGAAAAACAAGCAGAGGCGTGGTCCCAAGTTACAATAACTCACAGTTTTTATTTTCAAATGTTTAAAATGGCCAACTTGTGTTGTGGTTAAAAATTAATTAACAAACACAAAGCATGGAGGGTCAGCAGCAAGGGCTCACCGGTGAAAAGGAGACACCAGCAGTGATGGTCCCTAAAGAAAGAAATAAGCACCCCAGTCACACGTGACACACACACACCACAATCACACTGTGAAGGTCCAATCCTGTGGGGTGGGTGAAGCACAACACACCAAAATCGAGGGATCCAACACCCTGGGCCCCTACACCACCACCGTTGCCCCACAACTGAAAAACAGATAAAAGAGATCAAAACAATCCCCCCAATGAGACATAATTAAAAAAAAAAGATTTAAAATTAACCACAGACTAGACGCAAAAGCCTTCCACAAACCGGCGGTAATAGCTGGCAAAACCCAGAAATGACCGCAGTTCAGAAATTGTGGTGGGAGGCTGCCAATTAGCCACCACTTCGACCCTTATGAGGGTCTGTAGCAACACCCTTGTCAGAAATCACATGTCCCAAATAACACACTTCCCTCTGAAAGAAGGAGGCATTTGGAAAGCTTTGCTTTAAGGCCCTCTCGCTGTAACCGCTCGAGCCACCACCCTCCAACCTTTGCAGATGTTGATCAACAGTCGAAGAGAAGACCACAATATCATCCAGGTAGAGCAGCAATGACTGGCATTGCTGATCACCAAAAAGCCTCATGCATCAATCTCTGAAAGGTGCTCGGAGCATTACAGAGCCCGAAGGGCATGCGATTCCACTCAAACAAGCCAAAAGGTGTACAAAACGCCATTTTGGCTCGATCTCCCTCTGCAACTGGAACCCTGATTATACCCGCTAGCGATGGGTCCAAAGTCTGAAAACCAGCGAGCCCCAGTCAGAGCATCTAAGACTCCTCAATACGAGGCAGAGGGAAAGCATCCTTCCTGGTTTTACTATTTAACTGTCTGTAGTCCACACACCATACGGAGGCTGCCATCCTTCTTTTAACAAGGACAATGGGAGAGGCCTACGGACTGCTACTCTCCCGAATCACCTGAGCCTCCAGCGTTGAGTTATGTGGCTTTTACCACCTCATATTCAGATGGAGGAATGCGCCTGTAATGCTGCCGAACAGGAGCATCATCCAACAAAGGGATGTCATGGGTGATCAAATTGGTACAGCCAAGGTCACCATCATGAGCGGCGAATACAGACGCATACTTTGTGAGGAGAGCCCTGACCATACACTGGTCTTCAACAGACAAAGAAGCCAAGGGAAGGGAGGCGATCTGCTCAGAAACAGAAGTGGAAGCTGACTGAGATAAGACTGTGGCCACATTAGATGGTACTTCTGTGACCCCAGCAGGGAGACTCAACGTCTACCTCAGTTAGGCTGCCAACTACAGTACGAGGATAAAGCAGTGCCTCGGTGGTACCTACATTCACTATAGGAATGTAGGCTGTCCCCCCGACAACCCGAACCAAAGCTGGCGAGGCAAGTAGTCCAGCAGGGAGACCAGATTCCAAAGGCTCAAACAGTGCGGCAGTGCCTGAGTAATGTTCAGAACAGGTTGCTGCAACAATCCACATCACCCCACCAGGAATTCGCCACATCCTCCCACCACACACCTTGACCTCACCAGAGGCAGACCAACAGGTTGACACACTAGCCTGATGACACGAATGTAGTGCCCGCACAACCGCTTCGGGGGCCTCAAACACAGATGGCAAATCGAACAATGCGGGACCATGTTGGCCAAACAGCTCCTGGTAGCACTTGCGTATGACGTTCATCCCCAAAACACCGGGAGCTGGCGCAAACCCACCACCAGGAGAATCCCGGACCACAAGGACCCCACATTGCGGCATCAGCTTGCCACAAAACTCAACCGGAAGCTCCAAATAGCCAATATAGGGGATAGCCAGGCCATTGGCTGCTCTAAGTTGAAGCCATTGGCAAGACCGAAGTCTCTCCTCGCCCCATGGCTTAAAATGTTGAAGGAAGAAACTCTCTGTAATTGTAGAGACCATAGAGCCAGTATCCACTAAACAAGGGACACTGACTCCACCCATGCTCACAGCTAAATGGGGACAAGATGACACCAATTTTGCAACTTCAGAATTGCCAACGGCAAACTTTGAGCCTGTGGCTACATCCTCCGAACTGTGGCTCTGCAATCTGGCAGGAACTAGAATGGGTCGGCCGTCTGGTCATCCGTTGCAGAAAGGACAAAACTGAGTGCCTGAGGCCACACGAACCCCATTACACTCCCTAGCAAAGTGACTGGATTGCTGACATCGGTCACAAATAAGAGGGCCACGATGGGGAGCGACTACGCTGGCGAGAGCTTGCGTAACTGGAGATACTCTGAGTGAGCTGATTAAGCTGCTCCTGCTGGAGTCTGAGCCATCTCCCTCATCTCAGTCAGCTCAGACCCATCGGATGGATTAACTGTGGGGCTACCGTGATACAATACTGAAAGCCAAGCAGTGAATGGACAAAAGAACTATGACCCCAAGAACCCCCAGACAGACCCTCCCGTTCCCACCGAATTGCCTCACCCTGGACCTCAAGCAATGTAGCAGTCGGCTGCCCGCACACATATTGTTTCAACTACCGACGAAGGGAGCCATCACTAACATGCTCTACAAATTGATCGCGTAGCAGGGTGTCAGCATTAGGCATGTCGCCCGGGGCACGCTGTTTAACAGCCACCATTAAACACATTAATGCTAACGAAACTCCTGCAATGTTTCACCTCTTGTTGTCGTCGGGAGAAGAACGCTTCCTGCAGAGCAACATAGGAATCACAACAACCATACAACTCCTGGCAACACTGCAATGATTTCATCTGGATTTTCCCGCTCTATTGCCTCGACCGAAATTTAATCTCTTCATGTGCCTCCCCCTCAAGATGATCAAACAAAAGAATGCCCTATCAGATGTGGACAGGTGATGCGCTCTCATACAAGCCTCTACCTCCTCAATCCATTCGCTCAGTCCCCTTCCCTGATCTTCCCCTAAACATAGGGCATTTCCGGTCCCGAGGTACCAAAACTAACCTCTCAGGAAGGGGGGCCTCAGGAGGTCCAGCAGACACCGAAGTGCTAGGTCCCAACCCAACTTCGGCCCGCTCCTGTTGTAACCCCTCATTGTCTGCCTTCAACTGAGTGACTAACTCTCTTAATTCCTGTAACTGTTCCTCCATGGCTACAACTCACCCAAAAAAAAGAAAAAAAAAATGATGATACCTTACCAATTGCAAGCCCACTGCTGCTTTGCCTCAAAACAAAAACAGACACAAGTTAAGGAACACAGGTCTCTGCCCCCACCCTATGAGAATCCTGTTCGTGACGCCAGAATGTGGCGACCCCTACAGGTCACCAACAAAAAAAGAGAGAGATTCTCAAACTAGGGTAAGAAAAACAAGCAGAGGCGTGGTCCCAAGTTACAATAACTCACAGTTTTTATTTTCAAATGTTTAAAATGGCCAACTTGTGTTGTGGTTAAAAATTAATTAACAAACACAAAGCATGGAGGGTCAGCAGCAAGGGCGTACTGGTGAAAAGGAGAAACCAGCAGTGATGGTCCCTAAAGAAAGAAATAAGCACCCCAGTCACACGTGACACACACACCACAATCACACTGTGAAGGTCCAATCCTGCGGGGTGGGTGAAGCACAACACACCAAAATCGAGGGATCCAACACCCTGGGCCCCTACACCACCACCGTTGCCCCACAACTGAAAAACAAATAAAAGAGATCAAAACAATCCCCCCAATGAGACATAGTTAAAAAAAAAAGATTTAAAATTAACCACAGACTAGACGCAAAAAAAAAGCACATCAGCCAATATTAAAAGAAACACAATATACAGTTAAAAGAAAAAGGATAAAATAAAAAAACAAAAATTACTAGACTCTAATCCAAACCCCCACAAGCGCTACTGCGCAAAGAGGTCTGGATATGTTGCGGGTGTCTAAGTTAACCACCAGGGGGGTATGCTAACATTAACACGTGCAGACAACACGCTAAAACCAAGTAAGGCAAAGCAGCAGCGGTCTCATGCAGCCGGTCCAGAGCCGCTGTCCACACCAGAGATCTGCCATGACATCACAAATTATTAAATTACTACAAAAAAAGCCAGAATATATGCATTGCTAACACGTTGAGCTACATACCAATGAAGGAGCCGCTTAATCACAGGAAGGGAGGGAGGAGCGCCACAGCTGCTGATGCCGCCGTAACGACCTACGGATCACGTTTCCCCCCACAACACGATAACCACAGATTTCCTGCCTGCTGTAAATTTACAGATATAATAATAAGCTATAGCCTCATTTAGCCGTCTTGCAGGCAGTGTGATTACAGCAACGTACCTGAGCTGCAGAAGACGAGGCGCACACCCAGATAGCGCACAGAAGGAGGCTGGCAACTCGCTGCACGATGACGTGCTGCAGAATAAAATCATTAACGACAAACACCAAAACAATAAAGTTGATACACAGCACAGCACTGCTACATACCTGCACCGGGAGTGAGGCAAAAGAAACCAAGTGGTGGAAGTGGAGCGGCTAAGAGTGCCCGCTCAATACCATGCCGAACCAGGAAGGGCCCACCCATAAGGCACCACTCCTTTTGAAGTGCGTCCCTAACGAGGACTGGATGAACCAAATGACAATCAGGGGAGAGACAGGGAATACTCCTCCTGCTACATTATCATATGTTGAGTTATCTGTTTATTTTACTTTTGCCACTTGTGAGTACCATTCTTGTTTGTGTAGCAGGGGGTCCTGATTGAAAAGATGTTCCCGCTAGCTTGGCTAACAGGGAATTCCCCTTTGGCTGACCTGGTAGAGGAATGGTCTTTAGTGCGAGCTGTCCGGGGCTCAATCCCACCGCCGTCCTGGCCAAAAAGGTCCTTCGGTCACATTTGTTTTTAGCATTTATTTTTTTGTGGTTGTTCCCTTTTCAGTTCTTATATTTGTTTCTTAGTGCAATTCTTTTCATATTAGCATTTTATTCTGCCTTTGGTTTTTGATTTATCTTTGTACTCGTTCACGCTCGTCCCATTTTGGTTGTTTTGTCACTTCACTCTCTTGCCATTGCTCTTGTGTCTTTCATCGCTTCACTCTGGTTCTGTCTGCCTTGTGTTTTCCTTACTTCCCTCTCTTTCACCTGCTCTGCCTTCATCGTCATTGTTCTGCCACGCTCCGTTCCAGATCCTTCTCCCGCACGTGTTTCATTACCTAATCAACACCTTCTCTATTTAGGCTGCTTCAGTTTGCCGCTTCCTTGCCAGTTTGTTGAACCCGCTTCACTTACCAGCTCTTTGTCACAGTCCTGTTTTGCCAAGCCGTGTTTCGACCCTGCTCTGTTTTTCAGACCTTGTCTTTTGCCTCAGCCCTGGTTACTTTGTTTGCATGTACTACCAAACCCTGCTTGTTTTTGGGCCATGTCTTTGCCTTGCACCTGCCTTGTTACCTTTGCCCCACAGACTGCTTACCTGTGCACCAGCCAGTATAAAAAATTAAGTCTTTTTTTACTTCCATGCCTTGCCTGAGAGTCTGCATATTGTGTCCAACCTCGTTCTGTGCCACGCATCCACAAAGCCTGACAGAAGGCACCTGAGCTAATCTTGAGTGTCATGGCAAAGGCTGTAAATACTTATGCACATGTGATTCTCTTAGTTTGTTTGTTTTTTGTATTTTTAATAATTTGCAAAACTCTAAAAAAACAACTTTTTCACATTGTTATTATGGGGTATTGTGTGTAGAATTTTGAGGAAAAACATTCATCCATTTTGGAATAAGGCGGTAAAAAAAAATGGAAAAAGTGTAGTGCTGTGAATACTTTAAGGACCGTATAATAAAAATAATAATAATATTAATAGTAATAATAATAATAATAATTATTATTATTGTTATTATTATTATTAATTGCAGGGGGGGTGGCCAAGTGGTTAGTGCACTTGGTTTCGGGGCGGAAGTGTTGGGAAGGTGTCGTAGCACGGACCCACAACAGGGGGCGCAAATGAACGGACAATGAATAAGCCAAAAAGTAACAATGTTTAATGTTGTGATAATACACAACTAAATACACAAGATTTGCAAAGTCAATTAACACCAGGTGACGTGTGGGCAGGCTCAAAGATAGAAGACCCCGACGAGAGAGAAGCCGTGTCCCACACGGCTTCCACCACCAACGGCCTGAAGAACACCGGAGCCGCCAAGTCCCGAGTCCCCAGGTGGCCTCTGTCTTCGGCTGTCGACCCTGGTACTGCTGGCAGAAAGCAGAGACAAGATGAATGAGTGTGAGTCCGCCACACTCAGTAATCCACAGTCTGCACACAGTTAGGAGGGAGCACCTCCACCCCCAATCACACACTCGTGCAGCTCCTGATTAACCACTTATCTGGTTTGGGGTGTGAGGCGAAGCCGTCGCTGTCACACCAAACGCCAATCCCACAGATAAGGAAAACACCAGGAAAACGGCTGCAACAGAAGTTCAGATTATTACACAATGTATGAGTCAGCAGAGAAATTACCTCTTCAGTAGTCGATTTCTCGGCGAGGAGGTGGAGTTGCAGTCCGGCCTTTATGGTGATGATGATGATGAACGAGTGACAGCTGGTGCAGAGGATGAATGACAGCTGTCACTTCTTCTGGGTCTGGCGCCCTCTCGTGCTTGGAGCCCGCACTCCAAGCAAGGCGCCCTCTGGTGGTGGTGGGCCAGCAGTACCTCCTCTTCAGCGGGCCACATAACAGGAAGGCTCCTGGTTCAAATCCCACCCCTGCCACATTTCTCTATGTAATGTGGAGTTGCGTCAGGAAGGGCATCCGGCGTAAAACTTGTGCCAATTCAACATGCAGATCCACCTTGGATTTGCTGTGCCAACCCCAAGTACAAACAAGGGAGCAGCCGAAGGGACTTACTTTATTATTATTATTAATTATATATCTATATGTTCTCCATGCAGAATAAAATAGCCAATCACAGATTAGCCTTTCTGTCCATCATTTACCTGTATTTTGGCATGTTTGGCACCAGAAAGTTATGTTGGATCCAAAAGACTCAAAAAGGCTAGGACCAAAAGTTATATGGATCCGTTCCACTGACCAATAGCGTTAGAGCTTACTGCCAACAGCTAGCCAATCAGTGCGCAGCATACGAAGGTCAGGAGCTTGCTGACAGATGCTGGTTGAAAAAATGGCAACAAACATGTCAACAAACAGCAGAAAATCATCTGTCACTGAGGTTTGCTGAGTTCACAGAGGAGGAACTGGTGGAAATATTTAACTCCAAGGATGCCAAAAACACTAAGAAGGTAGACAAGCACGCTACTGATGTTTTAGAAGCATTCATCGCATCAGAATCAATCATATGCTGTTCACAACAAAATAAATTGATCTAATTTACTTGACTCTTTGTTGTTTGCTTAATTTGGGAGGGGGGTGGAGAACATAACGCCTACGCCTCGTCCAATATAACTTTTCTTCATGCAATATTTCTCTATGTTGGACTCCTTACCATCCACTATTTGTATAATGTATACATCTCTTTCTCTCTTCATATATCTGTATATATATCTATCTCTCTCTCTCTATTTCTCTCTCTCGCTCTCTCTCTCTCTATATATATATATATATACACACGAGGTCTGTTAGAAAAGTAACAGACCTTTTTATTTTATGCAAAAAATATATGGATTTGATTCATATGTTTTTACGTCAGCCAAGCTTGAACCTTCGTGCACATGCGTAAGTTTTTTCACGCCTGTCGGTTGCGTCATTCGCCTGTGGGCAGGCTTTGAGTGAGCACTCGTCCACCCCCTCGTCGGATTGTAATTGTCAGGGAAATGGCGGAATGATTTGTGCTTTGCTCCATCAGAATTTTTTCAGAAACTGCTCAGAGCACAGCGCGCCGTGCGCCATTGTGGGCCATCCTTAAAGCTGTAGTAACACTCATTCTCTGTGAAGCCCGTAAAATTTTCACCGAAAGCCAGATAAATTTTTTGAATGGTTTCCAGCTGCCTGTCTCTAACAGTTTCTGAAAAAATTCTGATGGAAAAAAAGCCCAAATCATTCTGCCATTTCCTCGCAATGAAACAAGGATGAGACAGGTGGAGCAGTGCTCACTCAAAGCCTGCCCACAGGCGAATGACGCAACCAACAGGCGTTGAAAAACTCACGCATGCGCACGAAGGTTCAAGCTTGGCTGACGTAAAAACATATGAATCAAATCCATATAGTTTTTGAAAAAAATAAAAAGGTCCGATACTTTTCTAACAGACCTCGTATATGGACAGAAACCACCTAGGCAGGCACAGGCCCGGTGCCAGAAAAAAAATATTAAGGGGGCGATGAGTTTATCACAGGGGGTGGGGTCACCCCCCCGTGCATAATGAATTGGGTGCGCTCCTAGAAAGCTTGTGTATTTAGGCTACACCATTGTAAGAGACTGACTGAGTAAGAGTAAAGAGTGATGACTATTTTTTTAATTATTATTTGAACGTATAGACCCTCGGTCAAGTGATCTCCTGCATACCACAAAACCAAACCAACAACTGATCTGACAAACGACACGAGACAGTAGATTAACCCCACATACAGCCCTCCATCACAAGCTCAAACACAGCGCAGTTGGGTATGACAATCACACAACGGGTCAAAGATAAACCTTTCATATACAGTGGTCCCTCGTTTATCGCGGGAGTTACGTTATAAAAATAGCCTGCAATAGGCAAAATCCGCGAAGTAGACAGCGTTATTTTTTACAATAATTATAGATGTGTTAAGGCTGTAAAACCCCTCACCACACACTTTATACACTTTTCTCAAACAGGCATTAATATTTTCTCACTTTTCTCTCGTGTGTAAACACTCTCAAAGTTAAAACCTTAGTAGAAAAATAAGACCAACCTGTTTTCAGGCCCAAACATTTGTTTGAGAAATAAAAATAGAACGTTTTCCTATAAATAATTATGATGGCTTTTAGAACTAACAAATTTAATTTTAACGATCAACCTATGAGGTTGGAGACATAAGAAATTATTAATAGTGACTGACCAGTATTTCACAGTTCCTCTGATCGCGCCTCTTCGTCGTGGCGCCGCTCCACTGAAGGCCTCGCTGCAGGTGTCTTTTTCCGAGTGAAGAACATAGTTATGGGTAGCTGTTGGCGCTCTTTTTTCTTCTGGGCGAGATTATAAACAGACACGCAGAACACAATGCG
Organism: Thalassophryne amazonica; assembly: GCF_902500255.1. Taxonomy (NCBI): domain Eukaryota; kingdom Metazoa; phylum Chordata; class Actinopteri; order Batrachoidiformes; family Batrachoididae; genus Thalassophryne; species Thalassophryne amazonica. The sequence goes on from NW_022986267.1 coordinate 139,333, forward strand.
CGTACTCTCCCTTCGCGGTGCCGCAACAGGTGTCCCGTCATCTCGACAGAACACCAGCCTGCTTGATGAGGACGCAGAGCATAATGCGCTGTAAAAAAAAAAAAAAAAAGACTGCAAAATTGGACTAAAAAAATCCGCGAAACTGCGGGGTGCTATATTTTCCAGTATTTCTTTTTCTTTCTTTTTTATTTTTGATAACTCTCACATCCGAGGGGGCGAGGTTGATGACATGAGGGAGCGTCGCCCCCAAACGGCCCCTCGTGGCGCTGGGTCCGGGCAGGCATCCCCACATCTCTGAAATAAACATCTATTTGTTGCGGCCTCTGGTCCTCAACATGGCTCCATGTATGTGAGATGTATCCCAAAACCCGAATTCACACTGGCTGCACGTGACAACTTCCGTGGCATCCACTTTGGCATCCCTAACCCTAATCCAAACCTTAACACTAAGGGACACAAGTTCATCACCCTGTGAAAACAAACGTTTGTTGTAGCTCTGTACTTCTCATATCCAAGGTTGGGTAGGATTACTTTGAAATGTAATCCAAAAGTAATCAGATTACAAGTAATCCAAATGTACACTCAACAAAAATATAAACGCAACACTTTTGGTTTTGCTCCCATTTTGTGTGAGATGAACTCAAAGATCTAAAACTTTTTCCACATACACAATATCACCATTTCCCTCAAATATTGGTCACAAACCAGTCTAAATCTGTGATAGTGAGCACTTCTCCTTTGCTGAGATAATCCATCCCACCTCACAGGTGTGCCATACCAAGATGCTGATTAGACACCATGATTAGTGCACAGGTGTGCCTTAGACTGTCCACAATAAAAGGCCACTCTGAAAGGTGCAGTTTTGTTTTATTGCAGGGGGGATACCAGTCAGTATCTGGTGTGACCACCATTTGCCTCATGCAGTGCAACACTTCTCCTTCGCATAGAGTTGATCAAGTTGTCAATTGTGGCCTGTGGAATGTTGGTCCACTCCTCTTCAATTGCTGTGCGAAGTTGCGACGACGAACTGGAGTCAGGTCGAGACCCCGATGAGGACGACGAGCATGCAGATGAGCTTCCCTGAGACGGTTTCTGACAGTTTGTGCAGAAATTCTTTGGTTATGCAAACCGATTGTTTCAGCAGCTGTCCGAGTGGCTGGTCTCAGACGATCTTGGAGGTGAACATGCTGGATGTGGAGGTCCTGGGCTGGTGTGGTTACACGTGGTCTGCAGTTGTGAGGCTGGTTGGATGTACTGCCAAATTCTCTGAAACGCCTTTGGAGACGGCTTATGGTAGAGAAATGAACATTCAATACACGAGCAACAGCTCTGGTTGACATTTCTGCTGTCAGCATGCCAATTGCACGCTCCCTCAAATCTTGCGACATCTGTGGCATTGTGCTGTGTGATAAAACTGCACCTTTCAGAGTGGCCTTTTATTGTGGGCAGTCTAAGGCACACCTGTGCACTAATCATGGTGTCTAATCAGCATCTTGGTATGGCACACCTGTGAGGTGGGATGGATTATCTCAGCAAAGGAGAAGTGCTCACTATCACAGATTTAGACTGGTTTGTGAACAATATTTGAGGGAAATGGTGATATTGTGTATGTGGAAAAAGTTTTAGCTCTTTGAGTTCATCTCATACAAAATGGGAGCAAAACCAAAAGTGTTGCGTTTATATTTTTGTTGAGTATATATACATACATACATGTAATCCACATGTATTCTTTCAAAGTAATCCTACCCAACCTTGCTCATATCATAGCTGTAGAATTCATGTTCTGGGATTACAGTGGCGATCTTCCTGTCCTGATCTGTTTTTCCCGCGCTGGAAATCTTGCTAACTGGAAGTTGTCATTGTTTGACTTCAGTTTGGCCTGGTGACAATGGCATCATGTGGTACATGTTGGTGCAGGTTTTCAATCTATTAAGTTAAGGTTAGGGTAGGGTCAGTTTATATATTATATTTTTCTGTCAGGTATGAAAAGGTAATTTGATCAGAACCTGGAAAAACAGACACGATAGCCACTGCTTTTTGGGATGTGTCTCCAGAACCTGTAGCTACTTTGTATACTAAACATCATTTCAGTTATCCAACTCTACCCAAGTAGCAATGCAAATGCTGTAACACTAAAGTTCCAATACATGTTAATTCATATGCGAACAGTAACAAAAACTGTTTCCTCACTTTGTAAGGTGCAACTATGAGAGACAACAGCAGGGAAGACACCACACATAAGGTAGGTTGAGTCGACTTTTATAAAAATATGCTGACATTCAGATTAAAGGGAAAATCCACCATTTGACCTCTCTGTGATATTCAGTACATTTTCCACTTTGAGATTTGCTGTGGCCACACAGCTATCCTTTCGTTCAAATCGAAAATTCATTTGAATTAAAATGTCAATAAGTCTGGGGTCCCCTGCTGGAGCCACTGCCCCCGCGACCCAAACCCAGAAAAGTGGTTGATGAGTGAGCGAGTGAGTGATATCTGTCACTTAGCCAATGTTGTAAAGAATATGAAAAATATATATTTCGAAACAAAACAAAACAAAAAAATAAAATCAAATATGAAGCAGAAACGTAAGTTGGGATGGACATTATTCATGGTTTCAGGTTTCTGCTTTGTTTTTCCAGGACGTGCTGTGCACTGATAATTTATGTGTTGTCAAAGTTCGTTTCACATACAACTTTGCATTTTCTATAACACTTGGATCTCCGTACGTTACACTGATGGACACGATCAGTAAGAAACTGAAACTCCCACCGACTTCCATCTCACTGAGGTATGACGCACACACACACACACACACACACATCATGTTTATATACTGTGTGTGTGTATATACGAGGTCTCTTAGATAATAAACCGACCCTTTTTTTTTTTTTAACTATATGGATTTGAATGACATGCGATTACACCAATCATGCTTGAACCCTTGTGCGCATGCGTGAGTTTTTTCACGCGTGTCGGTGACGTCATTTCCCTGTGGGCAGGCCTTGAGTGAGATGTGGTCCCGCCCTCTCGGCTGAATTCCTTTGTTTCACACGCTGCTCGAGACGGCGCGCGTTGCTTTATCAAAATTTTTTCTGGACCTGTGAGGAATATCCGAGTGGACACTATTCGAGAAATTAAGATGGTTTTCTGTGAAAAGTTTAACGGCTGATGAGAGATTATGGGGTGTTTCTGTCGGTGTAAGGACTTCCCACGGAGCGGGACGTCCTGCAGCGCTTCCAGGCGCTGTCGTCGGCCTGTTTCGAGCTGAAAACATCCTAATTTAAGGCTTAATTCACCCAGGACATCGTGAGAGAACAGAGAAGATTCAGAAGAGGCCGGCATGAGGAATTTATGCGGACATTCCACTGTTAAGGACATTTTTTTAATGAAAGACGTACGCGCAAATTCGCTGAGTCGTTTCCGTGACGACTCGGCAAATCTGTGTGCGCCGCGACAGGAAAAACACCTCCGTGTTGAAAACCATTTGTAGAATTCAGGCGGCTTTTAATGGCTTTCAACAAGTGAGTAACTGAGAAATTGTTTAACAGCTTGGGCATGTTCCAACTTGCCCGTTAAGATTTCCAACGGAGGTGTTTTTCCTGCCGCGACCCCCCGCGGTCGGGTCCAGCCCGACATGCGACTCTGCCCGCACGTTCTTTCATTACAAAATGACCGTTAACAATGGAATGTCCGAATAAACTCCTCATGCCGACTTCTTCTGAAAGTTCTCTGTTCTCTGATGACTTACTGCGTCAACAGAGCCTGAAATGTGGACGTTTTCAACTTGAAACGGCGAGGCGCTGCCGCCTCGAAGCGCAGATCGCCGTCAGGCGCCGTGGACCGTCCTTAAAGCGACACTACCAGACCAAAATCTCTCATCAGCCGTTAAAATTTTTACCGAAAACCAGCTGAATTTATTGAATGGTGTCCACTCAGTTGTGCCTTACAGTTTTGAAAAAAATTTTATCAAACAAAGCAACAGTCTCTGAGCCATTCCTAAACAATGAAAAAAATCGACGAGCGGGTGGACGACTCCTCACTCAAAGACTGCCCACAGGCGAATGACGTAACCGACAGGCGTGAAAAAACTCTCGCATGCCCACGAGGGTTCAAGCATGTCTGATGTAATCACACGTGATTCAAATCCATATGGTTTTTGAAAAAAATAATAAGGTCGGATACTTTTCTAATAGACCTCGTATATATATATATATAATTTCTACCTCATTTACTTATTTTATTGTATTGTTACAAGTATTATTGTTATTGCTTATCTTGCACATGCTGTTTGATGCACATTTTCTTCTACTCGTACTCATCTTGTGTGTTTATTAAGAGCTGACGTAACGTGAATTTCTCCACTGTGAGATCAATAAAATCTTATCTTACACACAAAAACATGAATCCATGTGTTTTAACATGTCAACCCTGAAACTCAACATTCAATCTTTTTCCCTGATCTAGTTTGACACCCCAGGTAAACGGGCACAGCGTAATTGACACAGACACAGAAATGAACAATGTGTGGAGTCAAGCCAAAGGTGGCCGCATCACTCTGTGGTGTAAGGAGGTAAGTCAGAGGAGTATGGACTTATTTTTGTGTTAATGTCAAAATTATCATTCACTCAAAATGTCAGAGTTCCCATTTAATATAATGACATAAGAATATTTGCATAGGAGATACAATTTGGGGACATATTTTAATTACCGTATTTTCCGTACTATAAGTCGCACCGGAGTATAAGTCGCACCAGCCACTTTATCCATTATAAAGAAAAATAAACCATAAATAAGTCGCACTGGAGTATAAGTCGCACCAGCCACTTTATCATTATAAAGAAAAATAAACCATAAATAAGTTGCACTGGACTATAAGTCCCATGGACATACAGGTATGTTAACTTAACATGAAAAGTTCAGATGATAATATTGTGACGGCTACCGTTTTCAGATGCATATTTCACCAGTCGTAACTTACAATCTGCAGAGTATGATTTTCTTTTTGGTGGCATTTTTTCGGGCCTTCTCCGTTGTCTTGTTAAGTTATCAGTAACGTTGAAATTTTTATTTTTCTATGGTAGTCAGAAGTTGCAGGAACAGTCACACAAGCCTTGAGTGCCCTCTCGTGAGCTGCATTTTACCTACAGATATGTTTGTATTTTGCGGACCACATTGCGAGCCGAACCATGCAGCACCTACCTGCGCAGCTCATGACCACCCAGCGTTGTCGATCCAGCTCCTTCCAAGTGCAGACGCTAATCCTCCGCCGTCGCTCAGTGCTCCCATGCAGCTCTCAGCGTCAACTCTGCTCACACTGATATCCAAGGGTTGAAGCTGTTTTGTTAGCCGTCCCGGAATAAACACCATGTTCGTCTGCTTCAAACGCTATTCACAATCTTCGACGCCAGCTCCTTCCAAGTGCACACACTAATCCTCCGCCGTCGCTCACCCGGTGCTCCCACGCAGCTCTCAGCGTCAACTTAAACACTCTGCTCACACTGATATCCAAGGGTTGAAGCTGTTTTGTTCGCCATGCCGGAATAACAGCAAGCACCGTATTCATCAGCTTCACACACTGTGGGTGAGGTGAGGAATACGCGTCCAACGTTCTGTTCTCTGATTGGTTATCGCGACCAGCGTGACTTATAGGACGGCCGCCATACTACAGTGTCCATGATGCATTGCATTTCCTTTTCTGGTGGCCATTTTAAAACATAGATCGACTCTGTCACGTAAAATTGTTTTGTTACAGTAAATTAATTGAGATCCTACCGGTATATTTTTCATTTATAAGTCGCACCGGAGTATAGGTCGCACCCCCGGCCAAAACATGTAAAAAAGTGCGACTTATAGTCCGGAAAATACGGTAACTCATGAGCATGAGACACAATTATTGCCCGCATTTTGATTAATTAGTTCCCTTGAAATAGTAATCAGTAATAGTAATCAGACTCCGTTTGGAACCATATCAATTTATTTATTATTCTTGATGTTTAAAGTTAGTTTGACTGGAAACATAACCTGTTCCCCAGTCTGCATTATATAACACCTAAATAGATCCTTGTCGTTTGATTGATGGTTTATATGTCAGATGATGTTGATCATTTGTCCCATTAGCAATTTTGTTCCATTTACTGTGCAATTTTGGTTCCATGTTTTGCACCATTGCACGTCCCAACCAAAACAAGATGTATTGCATTTGCATGCATGCAGCAATCAAGCATTGATGGGCCGCGTGCTCACACTCGCACTCTTGCAACCTTTATTATGATGACGGCACTTAGTTTAAAAACAAACATGGCGGGGTTTGTTTTGGGACCAAAAATAGAAATAGAATGATCCGCACCACTACAGTGCTCGCATACAAAAAAGCTTTATTTAACAAGACGTGACATTTTTAACAAAGCTTTTTTGTATGGGAGCACTGCGGTGGTGCGGATCATTCTATTTCTATTTTTAGTGCAGTTTTTCTTGATCCAGCACGCCTTCTTATGTGTTTTGGATGTGCGTGTCTTTGCTGCATCACGGGGTTTGTTTTGGTGACAGATGACAATTTGAACAAGCTTATTGACGGTGCTCATTCTTCTAACACACACACAAAAAATAATCTGGAGGTATTTGCAGTATTCACTGGACATCTCTAGCTGAAGTATAAGTGCTGTCAGATGAAGAACTTGACAAATTTCTGTTGAGATTTTTCACTGAAGTGAGGAAAGCAGACAGCAGTCTGTACACAAAGAAGTCAATGCACGGCATCAGGTATGGACTACATTGTCATTTTAAGACTGTGAGAGATGTTTTGGAACCTCTTGATCTCAACGGACCAGTGACACACACCAAAATGTCAAATGACAAGGGCCTGTTTTAGCTGTTATATAAAACAAATGAATGCTTTTTTCATTCGTGCAATGGTAAGAATATTTCATTCGGTAAAAGATAAAATGTTCCATTCAACTTGGCACATTGCACTCACACTCACTATTTGTATACTATTCCATCTTGCTACTTCCAGCAATGTAAACACACAAGGAGACGCAGAAGAATATTTAAATAACTGCTAGTTTGATGGAGACTTTGCCTTTGACCATGCACTTGACTGCTGTTCCAGACTTTTTCACAAAGTCATGAAGTTCACTGCAGCCCCAAGCCAATGTGAAGCTTAATTAAAGCGTGTCATATTGTATGAAAAACAGAAAAAAGGGGAAATTTCACACTTTTATAGTTATCTTTACAATGAAAGTGTGTTGAGAAATTTGTTCTAGTAGTCTATGATGACTTTCACTTTTTTTCAGCATCATTATATGCAAATATTTTGTGCTTGTCCCACACCCAGACTTTTGATCTTCAATGATAAAAATGAATGGTAAAGAAACGTTTTTTCTAATGTTTTAAAATCTCTGAATAAAATATCAGTAAAATAATCAAAACATAATTGGGGTATTCAATGTCATACAACTGTTGTGATTTTCTTTAAACAAAATGTAGTTGTCCCACACTATTGTCGTAATTTCCACCACAACACTGTAATGTCCCTAAACAGTTTGTATGAAAGATTGTTTGGGTAGTTTCTATGGAGATAAACAGTGACATCAGAGCACATGTATATAGCGCCAAATCACAACAAACAGTTGCCCCAAGGTGCTTTATATTGTAAGGTAATGGTGTGGTGGAAATTACATTTACAAGGCCAATAGTGCCCGTAGTTAAAGAATCACCCACATAACTATTGCTAAATGCAAGTGCTTTAAGCAGGAAAGACAGGATGTATAGTACAATGGAAGTGGAGAGGAACAATCTTAATGTTCACACTTTTTGATACACCAAGATTTGAATGTAGTTTGGGGTTATCCCTCTTAAAAGTGGTGGGAATTTTATGGTATGGGGACATGATAGTATAGTCTCAGCCACACGGGGTGTTCAGCCAGTACATTCTGAGTGCCTATCCCATGCCTGGATAAATAAGTAGGGTTGTGTCAGAAGGGCATCCGGTCTAAAAAAGCTACATTATTCATGCAGGTCACAAAATGAATTACCATCCCAAATCGGTCAAGTCCTGAGTTAACAACAACTGCCACCTGTGCTGTTGCCAAACAGGGGGCGAGCAGAAATTGAGCTACTGCTGGGTGAAAAAAAGAGGAGAAATGTAGACATATTATGCATACAAGAGACCAAGTACAAGGGAAATAAGAGCAGGAGCATTGGAGGTGGGTTGAAATTGTTGTATCATGTTCTGGATGGAAGGAGAAATGGTGTTGGGGTAATTTTAAAGGAAGAGTGCTGGAGGTTAAGCGGGTGTCCCACAGAGTTGATGAGTGTGAAGTTGGAAAGTGAAGGGGTGATGATGAATGTCATCAGTGCATATGGCTCACAGGTGGGTTGTGAGATGAAGGAAAGATTTCTGGAGTGGGTTAGATGAGGTGATGGAGAGTGTGTCCAAGCATGAAAGAGTAGTGATTATAGCAGACTTCAATGGGCATGTTGATGAAGGGAGGTGATAATGAAGTAATAGGTAGGTATGGTATCAAGGACAGGAATGTAGAAGGGTAGATAGTAGATTTTACAAAAAGGATTGAAATAGCTGTAGTGAATACTTTAAGGGAGGAAACAATTTTGAGCTTCATGGCAAAGGCTGTGAATACTTACGTACATGTGATTTTCTTACCTTTTTTTTATTTTTTAACAAATTTGCATAAATAAAAAAAAATCCATTATCCATTTTGGAATAAGGCTGTAATATAACAAAATGTGGAAAAAGTGAAAGAGCCCTGTGAATGCACTGTGCATACAGCATGCACTAAATATGGCAATCGGCATATTGTGTGAGCAATGTGCATATTGCTGGGGCAGCCGTATTTCCCAGAAACAAAGTAGTATGGCCTCTAATAAACCTAAGGTTCTTGCTGTGCAGTAGGGTGCCACTCAATCAAGTTTCCAATTTTATTGCCCCCCCGATTTGTTCATAATGTGAAAAGAAAAAAACTGACAAAAATTGAATGTATTATAATAATGACTGGTAGCTCAACAGCATCAAAGTTTTGTCATTTTTTGTAAAATCTGGATATGATAAATAACACTTGTTTTAACATAAACATAAGAATATTGTAGAAGTACAACCCCAGTTCCAATGAAGTTGGGACGTTGTGTGAAATGTAAATAAAAACAGAATACAATGATTTGCAAATCCTCTTCAACCTATATTCAATTGAATACACCACAAAGACAAGATATTTAATGTTCAACCTGATAAACTTTGTTGTTTTTGTGTAAATGTTTGCTCATTTTCATTTGGCTGCAACATGTTTCAAAAAAGCTGGGACAGTGGTATGTTTTTCCACTGTGTTACATCACCTTTCCTTCTAACAACACTCAATAAGCATTTAGGAACTGAGGACACCAACTGTGAGTGTCATGATTGGGTATAAAAGGAGCATCCCCAACAGGCTCAGCTGTTCACAAGCAAAGATGGGGCGAGGATCACCACTTTGTGAACACCTGCATGAAAAAAATAGTCCAACAGTTTAAGAACAATGTTTCTCAACATTCAATTGCAAGGAATTTAGGGATTCCATCATCTACAGTCCATAATATAATCAGAAGATTCAGAGAATCTGGTGAAGTTTCTGCACGTAAGTGGCAAGGCTGAAAACCAACATTGAATGCCTGTGACCTTCTATCCCTCAGGCGGCACTGCATTAAAAACCTGTGTGTAAAGGATCTTACCGTGTGGGTTCAGGAACACTTCAGAAAACCATTGTCAGTTAACACAGTTCGTCGCTACATCTACAAGTGCAAGTTAAAACTCCATGCAAAGCGAAAGCCATACATCAACAACATCCAGAAACACAGCGCCTTCTCTGGGCCCAGGCTCATTTGAAATGGGCAGATGCAAAGTGGAAAAGTGTGCTGTGGTCTGATGAGTCCACATTTCAGATTGTTTTTGGAAATCATGGGCGTCATGTCCTCTGGACAAAACAGGAAAAAGACCATCCAAATTGTTACCAGCACAAAGTTCAAAAGCCAGCATCTGTGATGGTATGGGGGTGTGTTAGTGCTCATGGCATGGGCAACTTACACATCTGTGATGGCACCATCAGTGCTGAAAGGTACATCCAGGTTTTGGAGCAACACATGCTGCCATCCAAGCAATTCTTTTAAATGAATGAAATAAATATTAGAAGAAAAAAAAAACAAAAACGTGTTTTTCAGGGATGTCCCTGCTTATTTCAGCAAGACAATGCCAAGCCACATTCTGCACGTGTTACAATAGCATGGCTTCGTAGTAAAAGAGTGTGGGTACTAGACTGTCCTGCCTGCAGTCCAGACCTGTCGCCCATTGAACATGTGTGGCACTTATGAAGAGCAAAATACGACAACGGAGACCCCGGACTGTTGAACAACTGATGTCATACATCAAGGAAGAATGGGAAAGAATTCCACCTACAAAGCTTCAACAATTAGTGCCCTCAGTTCCCAAACGCTTATTCGCCCTATTGACATTTCAAATTCCACAAAACTTTGAAGAGGTCGCCGCGCTGCGAGACCTCAGTAACATTGAGAACTGCATTGAGACGCTCTGATCAGGCTGCACTTTAACTGCTGCACACGGACAACAGCATTAACATCGCAACATAAAACTATCTTTATATTGTGCCTAAAACTCTCGTGAATATACTATGTTTGAAATTCGGTTTGCGTTTATTAAATTCCACGCAGATTAAACGTAGCAGACACGGATTATTTGTTATTGTTTTAGCAAGTTTGCAGGGCATCATGCAGCAGTCTCTTATTAACGTGATGATAAGCATAAAAAAAATTAAATTTTTTGTAGAATAATATTCATTTACAATTGTCATCATGTGGATTCTCTATGTTTGACTGCAGCGACTCTCTGGCGCGCAAGGGATTATGGGATACGTCAATAGGGCGAAGTTTGAACATTAAATATCTTGTCTTTGTGGTGTATTCAATTGAATATAGGTCGAAGAGGATTTGCAAATCATTGTATTCTGTTTTTATTTACATTTTACACAACGTCCCAACTTTATTGGAATTGGGGTTGTACTATTTATTCAGAACTTAATAAGTGCTTTTTTGAATGAAAACAGATTAAAACAAAAATGACTGACAATGTCACAATACACAGTTGAGAGAATGACTTTACTGCAGCTTTAGCAATAGCTTCATTTGTCCTCTTGTAGCTGTCCAGCTCATGCAGTAGCTACAGATCATTTTGTAGAGCAGATTAAGCACACATACATGTGGACCAAGCCTTGAGGTAGACCTTTATCACAAATGTGTTGAAATGGCCAAGAGACGAGAGTCTATGTGCAGTCAGTCGGATCTGGGAATGAAAGATGTACAGTTGTATATAAAAGTTTGGGCACCCTTGATAATTTTCATGATTTTCCTTTATAAATCATTGGTTGTCTGGATCAGAAATTTCATTTAAATATATCATATAGCAGACAAACACAGTGATATTTGAGAAGTGAAATTAAGTTTCTAGTATTTACAGAAAGTGTGCAAAAAATATTTAAACAAAATTAGGCAAGTGCATGAATTTGGGCACCCCAACAGAAAAAATACATCAATATTTAGTAGATCCTCCTTTTCCAGAAATAACAGCCTCTAAACACTTCCTATAGCTTCCAATGAGAGTCTGGATTTTGGACCATTCTTCTTTACAAAACATGTAGCCAGTCTGCTCTGTGTCAGCCTGATCCCGTCGGATCTCAGAAGCTAAGCAGTGCAGCATCTGGTTAGTACTTGGATGGGAGACCTCTTTGGAACACCAGTGGCTGTGTGCGTTTCTCCAAGTAAAACTGGAGTTGCGTCAGGAAGAGCATCCGGCGTAAAACTTGTGCCAAATACCTATGCGGATCTGACTGTATCCGCTGTGGTGACCTTGAACCATAACGGGAGCAGCTGAACTGACAACACACACTTCTTTACATAACATCTCAGGTTTGTTGGTTTCTGAGCATGGACAGTAGGGCTGCAGCTATTGATTATTTTTGTAATCGAGTATTCTATCGATTATTCTGGCGATTAATTGCGTAATCGGATAAAAGGTACTTTGCGTTTTTAAACAACATCAATAGTCCAGAGCTCTCCCTAAGCAATGGCACAATGTCCCTGTGCCAAAGTCTTTGACATTTTGCTGAAATGGCGATGGGATGTGGCTTTCTGTTCTTTTTCCCCAACTTGTAAAATGTAACCATTTTGAGTTGTTTTTTTAAGCCTCGCAGTTACTGTTTTTTTTTTTAAGTTACCGTGTTTGTGAATCATTGTGTGTTGCCCAAAAAAATCAAAACACTTAGTGCGAGTCTGAACAGCAGTCAGCTTCGACTGTGGGTACCCGGCCGTCGGGTCAATAGTCACTCACCACGTCGAGCAGACCATGTGTTTTTTAGTAATCGACAAACACACTGCTTCACTTTAAATGCGCAGTAAGTCTATTTCAGATGATCAGTGTGGACCCTCTTTCTCTTTAAAGGCTTTATTTTACTCTGTGTCGCATTGGAAAGTGGTAGTTTTAAGGGCTAAATTATTAGCTGTTACACACCCTGAGTGCATGCTCTAGTCTTCTGTTGTTTTTCTGGGGACATTACAGTGCCACACACAGGCCTGGCATATGTACTACAATGTTTAAACAAGGCTTCGAGGCAAGAGATATTTGCCTCGATCATTTTTTGTAATCAAATTATTTGAGTAATCGTTTCAGCCCTAATGGACAGCCTGCTTAAAATCACACCACAGATTTTCAATAATATTCAGGTCTGGGGACTGAGATGGCCATTCAAAACATTGTACTTGTTCCTCTGCATGAATGCCTTAGTAGACTGAGCAGTGTTTACGCTCGTTGTCTTGTTGAAAGATCCATCCCTGGCGCAACTTCGTCACTGATTCATGAACATTGTTCTCAAGAATCTGCTGATATTGACTTTAATCCACGTGACCCTCAACTTTAACAAGATTCCCAGTACCTGCACTGGCCACACAGCCACACAGCATGATGGGACCACCCCCAAATTTTACTGTAGGTAGCAAGTGTTTTTCTTGGAATGCTGTGTTCTTTTTCAGCCATGCATACCGCCCCTTGTTATGTCCAAATAACTCAATTTTAGTTTCATCAGTCCACAGCACCTATACCAAAATGAAGCTGGCTTATATCCAAATGTGCTTTAGCATACCTCAAGCGACTCTGTTTGTGGCTTGTACGCAGAAAAGGCTTCCTCTGCATTACAGCATCTCCTTGTGCAAAGTGCGCTGTATAGTTGAATGATGCACAGAGACACTATCTGCAGCAAGATCATGATGTAGGTCTTTGGAGCAGGTCTATGGGTTGACTATGACTGTTCTCACCATCCTTCACTTCAGCTTATCTGAGATTTTTCTTGGCCCACCACTTCGGGCCTGTTGTTTCTGACCATCTGGACCAAGTTCTTCTTAGCTGAGGGTGACAGTTTGGGTCTTCTTCCAGACCTTGTCAAAGTGGCTACACCTCCCAATAACTTGTACTTATGGGCAGTCATGTTAACTCATGATTACTGAATCTGCAGTTATTTAGGGATCACTCCAAGGGACATTCTTGCCTTGTCACTGAATAAATGATCAAAATGACTTCATGCATATTTCTGTGTTGATTTAAAAAAACAAAACAAACACTAAATTATTTTTGTCATGATGACACTTGTGTCCGTGGGTGTATGTAAACATCTGACCACAAAGTTAATTGTACTTTGTGCTTATTCAGCAAACCGATGTGGAGCCACACGACAATATTCATTTTGTGGCGCTTCATTCTTATGAGTCACCAAATCCTGAAGATCTGAATTTTAGTGAAGGGGACACCATCGTACTTCTGTCTCGAGGTAAGATGTACTTTTAACAACACAATGGTAAAAATCACCGTTAAGAAATATTCTGTTAAATACATGATCGTTTTTTGTTTCTGTAGTTAACCAGGACTGGCTGGAAGGACAATGCAATGGACATACTGGGATATTTCCTGCATCGTTTGTGGAAGAACTTCCTGTCAATGGCCAGTAACTAAAACATAAATGTTACAGTGACACATTCATAGTGTGATGTGCAAAATAATTTAACACCAATCTAGATGTATTTCATGCAGACTGGAAAATATGAAGACAGCAGAATTAACATGAAAGCAGCGCTACACACGGCAACACATTTTTGAATTTATCCCAGTGAAAATTTAAAACACTGTAAGCTTTGTGGCTTGAGAAATGCGACATTCACTGATACATGCACATGGAAAAACTCACATGTACTCAGTATGGTTCTGTTTAATCTGACTGTAACTGGACTTTTCCAGCTCAACTGGATTTCAAATAAAGTATAACGGGCCCTTAGGCAAAGTCCTTAATCCCCTAGTTGCTCCTGGTGTGTAGCGAGCACCTTGTATGGCAGCACCCTGATCAGGGTGAATGTGAGGCATTATTGTAAAGTGCTTTGAGCGTCTGATGCAGATGGAAAAGCGCTATATAAATGCAGTCCAGTTACCATTTACCCCCATTTTTAATGCTGTGAATAAGTTTGTTGCGCCCCTGGGAGCTAACTATACTTCCTCTGTGACAAACCACAAGTGGAACAGCGTACAGGTGTCAAATCTCACACTTCTTATTAAAGCTACAATCTCCAGAGTCCCCGAAAGTGAAAACATCAAGGGGGGGGGGGGGGGGGTAACATTGGTTGAGGTTGCAGAAACTCAATCTGCAGACAAAAATGTGCAGACTGATGATAGTGTAATTAACTCTTGCTTAAATGACCTCATTTACTGAACAGTGGGACAGAAATCCGTGAGCTGACCTGATATATAGATATGAAGGGGGGGGTGGGGGGGGGGTGGTGCATCAAGCTGTAGCCCGACAACCAGCCCGGCTATGAATTGGGCCGGATACTGGCCTCCATTCTGGAGTGAGATTTCCCAGTCCTAAACGACCAATAGGAGAGTAGCACTGGAATTCCCTCTCCTAAACGACCAATAGGAGAGCAGTGCTCTCGCCACATCAACATGAGGCTGACACACGGGCTGACATCAGTGTCTCCGCTGCCAACCAATCACAGACTAGGAGAGAGAGGCCAGTATTATCTGGTCCAATTCAGGGACAGTGGTTGGGCTACATCAAGCTGCAGGTGTAAGGGAATTCCCAAATTTTTTTTTTAAACTTTGTGCTAATGCCAACCTACATGCAACGCCTAGTGTGGGTTTGCCAAATGTCATTTATTCTAGTGACGCACAAAAGAGAGAGAGAGAGAGAAAGATGAGCAAGATTTCTGAAATATCTTTAATAGTTACCGCTCTCACTAATTATGAGAAATATGTGGTAGGTTTAACACCTGTGACTGCAGTTATAATTAAATAGTCAGTCTTAGAGGTTATAGGTCAATTTTCATGATGGAATTCCTTCCTCTTCATAAGCAATGGCTATACCTCGCTTGCCCTCTACGGCCTTCACCACAGGAGTCTCTCCCAGCTTCGGCTCCAAGCCTTGCCAACTCCGATTCACCAAAAAAGATGCTGAAAAGTCAAACAGAAAACTTCTTTCAGATTTTCAGTCTGAGAGCTGCACTTTTATGCATCTTTAGGTACTGCCCTGGCTATTTACAAAATGTTCAATGCTCAAAGGAATGTGCAGAAAGTATTTTTTTGCAAACATGCACTAATAAACAATGACTGGTCATCTGAGCAGGTGATTTTGATGAATTACTGTCATCTGCTAACACTTAACCCCAAAACAACAAAAACAAAACAAAACAAAAAAAAAAATAACAGCATCATCAGAGGACAATTTGTAGCAAACAAACAAATGACAAACAGTCATGTCGAAGTACTTGGACAGGGAGAAAATTGTACACCACAATGGGGTTGAAATGAAACAAAATGTGGTTGTAGTTTAGACTTTCATCTTCAATTCACAGGGTTGAACAAAAATGTCAAATTAACTACTTAGCAATTACAGTCATTTTTACACAGTCCATTTTCAGAGTCCATAAGTATTTGAACAAACTATATATAAGAGTTTGCGTTAATACAAATCACATTTACAGTCAGTTTTCTTTCAAAGACGTATTCTGTGACCTGTAAGTGTTCATGTATCATCCCCTGACTTATATAAAAAAAAATGACTGTAAAAATGATGAATTGTATGAACAATAATCCTCATACACTTCAGGAGACTAATGGCCCGGTCACACGGCATACGACGATTCCTGAATTAAGGGAACAAAGTAAAAAAGTCACAAATCGTCGAGAAAAGGTGGATGAATGAGCTTTTGACTTTTCGCATCATCGAACAGCCTACGAATCAAGAGTGCAAAAGGAACGGAAGAGGAACAAAACAAAACCGAAGCTAATGTTGATCTCCACGCTTTAAACGAAATGCGCCTGAAGCCACTGCTGGGGCAGTGTGTGTCTGTATCCTACTCTGCGTTCCAGGACTCTGCGCCAGGACGGAGCTCTGTAACGCCTGCCTCCTGGGGAAGCTGTAAACAGAAGCGCGTGATCCAACAGACTGTGGAGATCTGTGTGCACGTCGGTGGATCCACCTGTTCTGCTTGCTCGTCCAGAACAGAGGGATCATCTCCTTCATCATCAGAATCCTCATTGTCTGGTTCAGACTGACGACGCGCTGTGTGCTCCGTCTTGCTCCAAAAAAAAATTGACACACTAAACATTCATAAGATGCCTCATTTTTACAAAACAAAAAAGGCTGCTGTATCACTATTATTATTACATTACTAAGCCATATATATTGATTTATAACAGAAAACTGCCAAAAGGCAGAATAAAAATAAGTGTAAAGATGATTAAATATATCAGAGCAGTAAACTGACCAGTCCATGTGAATGCCACGCATTGACTTCCTATGTGTGGTTATTTCAACCAGCTGCAGCTGATCACACAACGTGAATTCTGCCTTCCAGAACAGCTCTTATATAATCTTCTGAATCATCTACCTGTTGCGACATGTACATAAGGGCTGGATTGTCATTCCTACACTCATATTGTTATATTTAATAAAAAATAATAAGTGCATGCAGGAGGTGATTATTGCTGCTGCTCGTGCGTTCAAGTACTGTCGGAAATTACACAACTTTTTTGTTGTTTCAAATTCAGCAGTTGCTTGTGGCAGGAGCATTGCTTTTTTATTTTTGGTAAAATAATTCACTGTATCCACACAAAAGATGAATTCTGGCCTATATAAGGTGCCTGAGCCTAGTGAAGCTGACACCCCCCCCCCACATAAATAAAATCCAAGCAAACAGGCTGAGTTTGCCCTGTAATTTCCAACAGTACATGAATGCAGTGGCAGCAGCAGTGCTCACAAACCAGCTTCTGCACTGAAAACATTCAGCTGGTCAAACGAAGTCGAACTAAACGCTAACGTTACAAAAACTAAGCAAATGAGCAATTCCAGTGTTACTCACATTACATTTGAAACAACAGATGCTTGAATAAAGGTGTCTCCTTCTTTTATGACTGGACTGAACATTTGTATTTTTTCATGGTGAATACTAAACACCAGTCTCTACATCCACATAGCACAACATGAGAAAAATGTTTCTTCATTGTCCTTGCTGGGCACATTTTGTCACCGTTACTCACATTACGCAAAAATCACATGGCTTTTTTAAACTTAAGTTTGCTTTCACCTTCTTGTTAAACTACAGAGGACAGAGCAAAATGAGCTATTATAGTTTAAACCTTTATTAATAACCTCTTCAAAAGAACAAACAAATTGGAACAGATGAACTAACATTTGTCTTTATAGACATTAAAAGAATAAAAGTCGTGTTACTCACGTTACATGTTCACCAAGAACACTGCAGTGAAGTGAAGACTGCCGAGTAAGCAATTAGTAACTGTGTGGAAACTGTTGACTAGCCCCCCCCCACGATCATTGATCAGTCTTGTCCATCAACCATGGAAATACAATGTCAATTATTATATGCTATGTGATTTTGCCAACTTCTGATTGGCCCATTCGCCACTTTCTGAGCTGTACCACATGCCGAGTTGACCGCTGGTAGAGCCAAGTACACCTCGCATGCAGCGTAGTGCTAGCAAGTCGAGCTACGCCTTCTATCGATAACGACCAATCAGATAACGCGATACAACGTCTACTTTGGCCCACTTCGAGTTGTGTCATCATGATGACGCCGTATACACAAGGCAGTAAAAACTAAGGCCACAGAAAAAAAACGCTGCTAGCTGCAGCAGCTTCTCGGTCTTCTTTCACAAATGTGTTTAAATACAGTCCATAAAAGTCCCGCTCACAGACTGATTGCCAGAGACAGTACATGTCCACATCAAGTATAACTCCAAACATCTCCACATTTACTCACAGACGGTTCGTTTGCACGCGCATCTCACACGCACATCTCGCAGTCAAAGTAGGAAAGATAAACTATAACAGAACTCAGAGTGCAGACCTGCAGCTCAGCACAAATATAAACTAGAAGATAAATCAGAGTGTACATTCTGTCTGCAGCCAAACTGCACTCTGATTCCTCTGTGAAGAGAACCTGCAGGCTGCGTCCTCACTTTCTCTCTGCCCCCTGCTGCGCGCACGTGACTCTGACATTCCTGCGCCGTCATGACACCACAGGAAGCTCGAGGCAGCCCCGGTGTGAAAGGGGTTTTAGAGATTGTGCTCATGAAGTATTTTGGACCTGTTGGTGCAGTATGACAGTAATAATAAAGAGCTGAAACTTGAGATTGATTTTTCAGTTTTAGTTGTTTGACAAACTCCCAATTTTCTTGTTTACCATATAATAAAACAGTTATAGACTTTTAATTTCGGTGTACCCGTGATTATGCGGACCTGGTCAGGATGGGGCTCACCAAGGCCTTGGCCATCAAAAATCTATAATTGTATATAGTCCTGTACAATAAAGTATCTTTCTGAGTTCCTGATACTCCCTTCGTATCTCTTTCATAACGTCTTCATCAATCGAAAAGGGATCATGTCCCGTGAGATGGACAGGACCATGAAAAATCCTTTCCATCTCCAATATCGTTTCTTGTTCTCTGTCAGATCGTGACTTTTTTTGGGCCACCAAAACTGAGATGCACCAATTGTCTGGAGGAACTTGAAGTGTACCCCATTCTCGTTTCTCCAATGCCTTTCCGATGTAAAATGCTTTGCTGTAGTAAATGGCGTAGTATTCCTGGAGCTGGATCTATCTTTCCATTCATATTCCCATTACCTTAAATCAGGATTTATCAAAACATACCAACAGTACTGCACTGATCATGCCCTGAACACACCACAACCCCACCTCCCCGACAGAGCCCCCAACCTGATTTCCTGCACAGCAGTGAAATTATAATCAGATGCTGACAATTCATTTGAACTTCATTTCTTTAAACATGCATTTTTAATAAAACCTACCTACCTGTTTGTTTGATGTCGCTGGATTGAAATTTGTTACGACATGACACAGATTCAATTTCTCCCACCATACAGGAAATGACATGTATCACCTATTGCATTGTGGGAAAACAACCTGCCACCTATGTCTCAAAGTTAAAACAATAGCTTATTGGCTGCCACCCATATGTTAAAACAATAACTAGTTGGCTGACTGAGTAACTTAGTGGTTCAGTGATGAAGAGAGTGTTACGTTACACTACACGTTACTCACGTTACAGATTTTGAAGCACGTCTGCCCAAAGGCTATGAGGGATTTTTCTGATTTTGTTTCATGAATATAGTAATTCAGGGTGGAAGAGATGAATGTAGGAATATGGCTGTCATATCTACCAGCACTGTCAAACTAGGGAAAAGTTCATTTTTTGTTACTCACGTTACCTAGAAGGACTACCTCATTTTCGTCGCCCAGGCTAAAAAACACAAGGCTTACTTTTGAAATTAATATGTTGTTCTCAATACTCTAAGAAGTATACTAACAGAAAATAGTTATAAATTCTGCATTAAGCTCAGGACTTGTGTAATACAATGAGGAATAAAAACTGTTTTGGACTTGAAACTTATTGTTTTGTTGGGGCAAAAATGAGATGTGCAGCCAAAAACCTAAGGTCGGCTGAACTGGTAGATCCTCGTGTTTCTCATACTTGGGTACCCAAAGGACATAACAAAGTGGTATTTGATGTGATATTTACATTTTGAAATTTCACCTGTCATGTTACCTTTTTGCTGGAATTGCCCAAATGATAAGAAACCGTCAAGAATGACAGCAAAACAAAATACAGACGAATTGAGATTTTCAGCGGCATTCGTTCAAATTTTGCGACAGTTTAAAAATCCTGACAAAGCACCAGCTGCAAGAACGAAGCTGCGCGAAGGTTAAATGATGCCAACGAAAGTCAATGAAAGTCTAGATTTCTTGTTTCATTTGGGCTTCATTGCCCTTTGTTAAGTGCCGTATGACCAAGCCTGAAGATGAGGAGTTTCACTTCCACTGTGAGGGAGTGTCAGTTTGGACATTTTGTCCATGTGGTGTGTTTCTCTGTGCATGACCCCAGAGGGTGGAGAAGGCCAAGAAGATGCCCACGCTTCATCTGGCTCTGGCAGAAAGATGTTTACTTTTGAGAGGTGGTGATGGACCCTGTGTGCCTGGGTGGTTGCCATCCAGTACCCAAGGGGATTGTGTGGTGTCGTGGATGCAGCAAAGCGTGACACCAGCGTATGCTCCCAGACTTAAGTCTGTCCAACTACATAGACCCTCTCAACTTGGAGGAGCTGTATATAAAACAAATCTACAAATATGATTTTGAGACAGGAACAAAGTCAATGACCCATATTACGTCCATGCCAAATCAGAAACGTTTTTGAGATATCGCAATAAATGGATGACGACAACACCCCCCCCCCCCAAAAAAAAATTGAATCACTCAATCCTAAAATAATAAATAAAATCAGCTTGCATTTCCAAAACAAATCCTGTTGCAGATCTAAAAATTTAAATTAGTCTGCAGTCAAACAAACAACAAAGTTTTACAGACCTTAAGAAGCTGTTGCACTTAACTAATTGAAAGGAAGCATGGAACCAACAGACATCCAACACAGCAGAGCAAACAATATTGCAAAATCAGCTGTATCAAAACTATGATGTAAGTATAAACAGTGTGGGATGATAATAAACAGAAAATATAAGGGTTGACCAAGAAAGACGAAAAAATGTCAGGACAGAAAAATCAATGCAATATGGTGTGAAAACAGACAATGCACAACAAAACAAATAGGACGAAACAGAACAGAGAGAAACAGGATTCCATATTGTTGACAGAACTGTAGAAGAGAAAAACAAAAAGAACAAATTGCATGCAGCAAGACCAAACAAAACCAGCACAAACACCTTACAGAAGAAAAGAAGGTTCCAGCCCACAGCCTATGGTTACAGCGTGCTATAGAGAAACAATCATGGAGTGTGGACGATTGGATCAAATTGATTTTCAGTGAACAATTATGAATCTGCACTGACCAGGGAGATGATGCTGGAATTTTAGTCTGGCGCTGTTCTAATGATGCATAGTAAGATGACTGCATAAAGTTAACAGGCAAATTTCTTCATTTATGATGTGAGGTTACATGTCAGGTAAAGGAACAGATTAAAATTATTACCTCAGCAATCAATGCAGAAGTGTACAGTATGATGCATCTTGTCAAAGATCAACAGCTGTTAAAGCTTTTCCACAGGAAATTAATATCAACTAACATCACCAGTACAGTCTGGATCTTAATGGCCAAAATTAAGGAAATTGACCCATGACACAGCCCCATCCTACAACCAGCTATGTGAGAAAGTTGGAACAAGATTTGTGCAGAATATTGCTTTTCATTTCTGAAGTGCAGACCTTGAGGAAGTCAGGCTGTCATTAAAGCCTGAAGAGTACAGGTATTGTGATTCTTTCTCTTATTTTCTTGTCAATCAATCAACAACTTTATTAATCCCACAAGGGGCAATTTTTGTTTGAGGTATGTTTCATGAAGACAGAATGTTCAGCTGTTGAACAAAATTTGTTTCATGTCATATCTGCAATTTGTTTGCTTCAAATTAAGAAAGCTGGTTGAACATCCTCTCCATGTGGTGATTCCACCATTTCTTCAGGATGTTGGACTTGAAAAGATGCTAATCACTGACTTTACCAGCTGAGGTAACCCGTCCATGTCTTATCTAAAGCAGAACTTTAACACTGACTCTTACGTACCGGCTGAGTTGGCGGTGGCCACAGTGAGCGTCTGGTTTCTAAGGACCAGTGAGGAACTATGTGAAGACTCTTCAGCATCACTGTTCACCAAGTGATGGCTTCTCAGAGCTCCTGTGATTAATGACACGTCTGTCTCTTCAAAGTCCTCCAGCTCAGCCCAAGGAACATGACTTTGCCCACCTGGAAATCATATTTGGTTTACAGATGTACAAAACATTTGGCCTTTCTTCATCTATTTAGAAAATTAGGGAATGCTTACGCTATACAATGACCAACAGCATATATGTTTTAATTAAAAAAAAAAAATAATAATAATTTCAGTCCAGTCTAACCTGGCAGGAGATGACGGAAGTCTGTGATGTAGTCCCCTGACCACTCCCTGTTCTTGTTGCAGGCAATCTCCATTTCAAACGGCGTTACTATAGGTCTGTAGAACTCACTAGAGTCCAACAGGGAGTTCTCAGGACATGCAATTAACACAAAAATGTCAAGTTCAAGAAAGTTGGCGAGTTTGGCCACATTCAGTTTCCCCATGGCAAACAGGTAGCTCTTCTTTCCAGCTCTGCTGATGGTCTCTTTCAACTGCTGGATAATGGCGAGGTAGTCAGCTACGCCCAGTGTGCCGACCAGGATGCCCACCACATCGGCGTCTTTGGCTCGTTCTATAGCATAATTTCGTTTCATCAGTGCCCGGTTGATACTTGCAGACTCTGTCCTTCCGACCATGGTTATGGGGTCAAAAGAACAAAAGGAGCAGCGATTCCATGTCATCATGAAGTTTGTCAGTGTTGCTCCCTCTTGGCCAATGTAAAAGATGCTGTAATGAGTAATACTTAAACCACTTTTCAAGGCGCATCGTCTTCCAAACAGGCAGAGAACCTGGCTGAGGTCTTGGTCTGACGAACAGGTGGGGGTGTGCTGTTTTATCGTCTCTCCATGACTGTAACACTGCTCTCCTTCCACTACAATTTCTGAGGCCACAAGGTTTGGATACTCTGGAGACAGAAGTGCCAGCAGGTCATCTGAGGAGATCAAAAAAGTAAGTTTCATTAACAAACCTCTGTCAAACTGAGATCTGAAGTGGCAATATTTCATCTCTTTATATTATTTATTATTATATTAATATATTATCTTTATTATTATATTAACAGAGATCATATTTGGTCAATATGACTTAATGGAGTAATACAGCTGCATTCACATCATTGTGGTAAATCCTCTTATTATTGTGTGTGCAGCTCATTGTAAGAGTTTTGCAGAGGAAAAACTGTATTGTAGGTGTGTCACAATACTCAACTAATGACAGTTGAGATTTTATCTGAATTAGTGTAAAATGCCACAAGATGGCCACTGAACAGCACCACTGTGTACAATAATTTCAAATCTGCAGAGCGAAGTTTTTATGAGATGAGATCCTGTCATTTGCACACAAAAAAAACAAACAAAAAACAAAACTTAAAATGTACAAAATATTGAAGGTGGTCTGACTTAACATGTCATGTGACATAAATAAAAACAACTTCACCAGGTTTCTCTATTTTTGTTTTAATGAATTTGTGAATGCTAGGGGTGGCCATACAAGCTTTTGAGTGTGTCTATCCATTTTCAATAACTTTGTATATAAAATCCAGTGTCCAATTTATCTAAAAAACAATATGCTTGACTCCTCAATTGTTTCACATGAACTGCTTTTTGTTTATACTAAGTCAATGTCCTGGTCTGCACTTTACCAAATGTGTATCAATGAAACTCACAAAGACCACAATGACCCATGGGATCTGAATTATAAAAATAATCTTAAAAATGAAAATGTGCCAGTTTACATGATAAGTCTATATTTATTTATTTATATTTTAAAAATTATATCACATAACATGTTCAACTTCACGTACTTTCATGGAGTTATCAGCAGACTGTGAGTAAACTCAGCAGCATGCGCCTGTTAAAAAAAAAAAAACCCAAGCTGATTAGCACCAGATAAAGTTGCTTCTAAAAGCAGTTTCTCCACTGAAGATGAAGTGGGAGTGGAAGGTTTGGCCTGGCTGTAGTAGTGCTGCTGTGTAAATGTTGCCAGTGTAAATATATGGACAGGTGCATCAAAAAAAAAAAAACAACAAAAAAAAACAAAAACCAAAAGAAAAGAAAAAAGAATGTTATGAAAAGGTAAAACTTTTTGTCAGTTTTTTTTTCAGAAAGTGAAAATTTTATGTATTCTAGACTCATTACACATAAATTAAAAAGTTTCAAGAATTTTTTTCTTTAACGCTGATCATTACAGCCTGTTGCTTCAATAAATAGATTAACTGTATCTCAAAATATTAGAGTATTTCATAAGATAAAAATAAATACAGGAATGTCAAACCTCTGGAAAAGTATGTTCACTGTAGCGCATGGCCTCGATTCGCCCAAATTAAATAAATACATTAATGCTGTCTCAACAAAAACCTGAGGTTTGGAACTGAGGACAGAGACTGTGTTTTCACTCCCAGCTGAGAAATTCCTGTGCCATCTGGAGATCTGTGGATAAGCTCTTGGAGACCCCCCTTTGGGCCTCAACACTGTGCTTCACAGCAAAAACAGAACTGTAACTCAAAGTTCTTCAAAGGGAGCCCTTGCCTTTTTATCAGTTAAATTTCGGTCACTATGAATTACATGACATTATAATGGCTTCACGTCAGAATATGAAATTTCCCAGGCCCGAAGAACCCACCTTAATGGCCTCACGCCAAGGCCAGAACCCCTCAAGACTGCAGGAAGACCCCTTCCATGATAAGGCATGGCCATAAACTTTGAGTCTGGACAACCAGCTTTTATCTTCAGGTCTAAGTAAAGGAAAAGACCTTTGCTTAAAATAAAAAGAATTGCATCAGTATTCTCTTATTCATATATAAAACTTCTAGTGTTGTCTGTGTTGCTGATTCAAGCAAATGCTTTGCATGTATTCCATTTAATTGACATGCGTTCCTTGTAACTGATGTGTGGCAAATGTGATGTTTCTGACTCATTCATGTTTTAATAGTGGAATATTCTTTAACCAAGTGGTGTGTGTAGGAGGTGTTTAAGCCTTTAATAACATTATATTCATCCCAAAATGTGTTAGAACAAATAGTATACCAAAACAGTTCATGTGTTTAAACAGTTGAATCATTTTTGTCTGCCCTTCTGAACACATGAAGTTTCTGTGAGATTACACACCCTAAATGGGTGGAGTTTAGTGACGTCAGTCCCCCTTTAAAAGTTAGAACAGAGTTTCTTCTCTGTCTTGTAACTCTCTTGGAGCGCTCTGCAACTCTCTTCCTTTCTTTGAAACGCTTAATTATTTTTGGGTCAACAAGGCCCCATGCTAAGCTAAGCTAAAGCTACCACATGGCATTCATTCATTGCTTTATTCTTGTTTCAGTTTTGAGAATTTTAACCTGACACCTTAAGTTGCGTCAACTCTTTCAAAGTTTTAAGAGAACTTCCAATCTGAACTCTTCAAAATAATAGCGAATTGACAGAAAAGCGACTGTCCTTTTCTGTAATTTTCCAACGCTTTTAAAGTTTGAACTTTTTTCCTAAATTCACTAAGACTTTTAATCTGGCTCCAACAAACATTTTAAAAGCTACCAGAACCCATTTTCAACAAACGCCTTCCACCTCTGGGGTCCAAGCAAGCTTACAACCTGACTGCAAGCAGTCATCCTGTTGGTAAAACCAGCCGACACAAGCCTTTGGGATCACCCGGGGAGACCACTGAGTTAATCCCTGACCCAAGTGAGCTCACGTTGCAAAGGGCATCAACACACTGACGGACGGACAACCATCTCTTCAACGGATCAGCTAAGTGACCCAGTTAAAGGTTCCAGAAAAAGGATTTTGTTGTCAATGGATGCAAAGTGGCTTCTTTTTAAACATATTCATATGTTTAATAATTTTCTTAAAATTAAGTGGCTTCAAATTTCATCACTAAAATCTAATCAGATTTATTTACTAAAAGTCTTTAAGCTTCATCTCTCTTTCTTTCACGTCTCATGAGTTAAGCAAATTGTGTCCATAAATGAACTTATTTAATCACTGTCCACAAAAATGCCAGTAAACTGTTCATTTCTTGTGCAATTGTAAATAAATTGTAAGTATTTCTGATGTGGTTCATTTGGTGTTCAGAAGGAAACCTTTGGTCAATCGTATCGTAGAATTCAGACTTTCAGACCTGAGACTGATTAATTAAATTGAGACTGATAAATTAATGAATGTTTAAATTAAAGTACCTATGCTTTAAATAGGTGGTGCCCCCAAGGATTAGATTTATCCTAATTAAATAATAATTATTAAACCCTACAATTGTTAATTATTTTGGTGTCCCTTTAAATGAGGACTAGGCCAATCTAATTCAATTTGGGAGTTTAGCAATACTTTCACTACATTAAATTGGTGCCCGTGTGAGGTGCCGTTCATTCCAAATGGCACCTCATTTCCTAGACCTGTCTGTGCCTAGTAGCTGTTGATGGACTGAGGCTGGAGTCAGTGCATCAACAGCTACCAGACACAGACGGGTCTAGGATGAGTCCACTCTACCCTGACGGTGTGTGTCAAGGTAGAGTGTTCCGAAGGAGGTGGACCATTTCTCCAGGTCTACTGGTCTTCTGTCAAAGACATACATCACAGGTCGAAAAAGATGCATTGTCATCCCTGTTGCCTGTGCATCTTTTCTGACCGCACTTTTCCCTTCCAGTTAACTTTCCATGAATATGCTTTGACAAACAAACAGCACCTTCAGCAATGACCTTCTGTGGATTATGCTCCTTGTGAATGGCATCAATGATTGTCTTATGGACAAGTGTCAAGTCAGCAGTCTTTCACATTGTGGTACTGAACCAGACAGATATTCATAGTATTAACACTTCTGATATAGTGACTTACTCAAAACTGAAATGAAATAGTCTCATATTTTGAGATATTTTGAGAGTTTTTCTTCTATTTTTTGAAGCTGTAGGCCGTAATTATCAAAAATAAATGCGTAAAACATTTTCGTTTATATTCGATGAGTCTACAATCCATAAAATTTTCACTTTCTGAAACAGCTGACATAAAATATTGAACTTTTTCAACGATATTCTAATTGAGATGCACCAGTATGCATGTGAGCCATAGTAGTGTGGCATCACAAACACAACACATCTGGTAGAAAACAAGCTATTTTATCTAACTATAGTCACTGAGCTTGTACAAATAATGATTTTTAAGTTGATTCATCAGTAAATCAGGAAGGTTGAACTAGCATTTCCTCATAAATGTATAGACCCCGTGCACTTGACATCATGAAATAATGTGTTATTGTTTATCAGCCATTTAGGTTGGTGAGATTTACTCTGGTTGGCTTTGGTCCATGATGGAAAATGTTAATGGACTGCATATAGTGCTTTTCCATCTGCATCAAACGCTCAAAGCACTTTAGAATTATGCTTCACATTCACCCATTCACACACACCGATGTCAGGGTGCTCATGCAAGGCACTCACTACACACCGGGAGCAACTAATGATGATTAGCAAATCAATCTCAATCTTCAACCTCCTAGCTCAAAGGGTACATGGTGGTTTCATGTTCAGCATTTGGTCGTACCGATCACCATGGCCAAAAGAAAGACATTCTGTAGCACAGGTTTCCATCAGACCAAGAAAGATGAGTGAAATAATGAACAATTTAACAGGAGAACTGGGAGACAACTTCAGCAAGTAGAATAATTAGCCAACCAAACACTTCTCCTGAAGGTAAACTATTTAAGGTATTTTTGCATAAATACAACACTATTGAGGAGGCATATTTCTTGGTTATACACCTCAGGCAAGTCTGATCTCATATCTGTTTTGCCAACAAGTACAGCAGCCGAAGCATTAATGGAGTCTATACCGGCCTAATCCCATTTCAGACAAGAGGCTTTATGAGCTAACTTACTAATAGCATGGACGTAGTTGACATTGCAGAGGATGACGATGTGACGTTGTGTGTCAGGGTAGAGTGTTCTGAAGGAGGTGCAACATTTCTCCAGGTCCACTGCTCTTCTCTCAAAAACGTACATCACAGGCAACCTTTTGGATGGGCTGAGGCAAGCGTTGCCGTAGTGCACGATGCAGTCAGCTCCGACATGTTCTGCAGCTACCTCATCTACACAGCAGCTGCCATGAAAAAGTATATATATATATACACATATACATATATATATATATATATATATATATATATATATATATATATATATATACACACACATATACATACATATATATATATATATATACATACATACACACAGACACACACAGACACACACACGTTAACCAAAACGTAATAAGCAGACAAAGCTTGTACCTCACGCTCTCACTTTAACTTATGCTTTAATAAAACGCAACATGCATTCTGATCTTTAACAAACATCTGTGTTTTCACAATATTATTGGCCTGGCAGCCCACCAGGTCAGATATTTTTAATAACACAGACAAAAAATTGTGATAAATATCCGTTAATTTGGAGAACAATCATTTTAGTGCATCTGCAGTGCTTTGACTGTGGCTTTCCCTCGCACATATTAACATAAGTGGCATAACTGTTTTCAGGAAGTGATCTGACAGGGCACTAATAGGATTATTATTTTTACTTACCAACATCTGACAGTAGCATATTAAAAACTCTCGATAAACAGCTGCCATCGAATTTCAAAGTGAGAGTTTTCAATACAGGGCATCAAATGTCAAAACCTGACATCTACAGTACATCCACAAAGTATTCACGGAGCTTCACTTTTTCTACATTTATGTTATGTTACAGCCTTAACCCAAAATGGAATAAATTAAATTTTTCCCCTCAAAATTCTACTCACAACATAAATGACAGAGACTGCAAGGGTTGTGATTGGTCACTTTTACATTGTCACTCCTTCCTCTCCCATCATATTTTAATACAGGGTGAACCTCAGCCCCCCCCCAAACCAAACCCATAAAAATTGTAATAAACCCTACAAAGATCCAGATCCTTGGTTGACCAAGACATGCTGGGGGAAGACGACTGGAACACTAGTCTTCCCCAACATGTCTTGAGGGATAGTGCCTCTGCAGATAGTGGCATGGAGATGATGAAACAGAGTGATCCTAGTCTTTGGGTATTCTTTAATATGCTTGTGTGATTTTTTTTTTTTTTTTGTATGTTACATACCCTTTCATTAGTAAAAGCGATAAAAAAAAAAAAAAAAAAAGGATCAAGCTTTGCTAGACTATGGTAGGATTACACAAATAATGAACACATCACTTTACTTTAGCTTTTCCATTTCTGAGTAACTCACATTTTTCCACACTATGCACCTTGCAATTTGAGTTTTTTATACTTCACAAGTTAATGTGACACCAAAGCACATTATAATGTAGTTTAGAGTTGTAACTGATGTTTAGTTTTTAAACAATCAACTGCTGAATCATTTATATGAAAATAAAAAATATCAGACAATAGTAATATAATTAAACCATCTTAAATTCATAAAATTTTTAATTTTAGAAGCAAGAACTTGAGCAATTATTTAAATAGTTTGTTGAATTTCTAAATTCCTGACATTTTGCTATTGTATGAATAATTTGTTAAACATCAGATGTGCTAAAGTTTATAACTGATTCCTCACTTACTGAAACAGAGATGAACAATAATATCAAGGGGCTCCAAAATCTATTCCCCTTTTCAAAACATGAAAAAGTAACTTACTGAATAAAACATTATAACATATTCTCAGATTAAAATTGCTTTACCTGCCATACATAAATACATTTTCACTTCACAGAATTTAGACTATTTTGGATGAAGACCCCAAAACATATGAATAAATACTGTAATAGTGTCATATTAAACCAACTAAAATCTCCAAATTCACACAGGATTTCTCGCCGCCCCCCGGGTGTATTACCTGCCATATGACGTGTCCCCCAATATAAACACTTTGGCTTTGGTTTTGCTCTCGAGCTCTGCTGCTATTGCAATAGAATCCACCAACAATTCGTCAGGAAACTGCAGAGCAACCTGTGGATTAAAAAAAAAAAGACATGGGTAACAAATCAAAGTGTATCCTGGTCATCACTTAGTCATAAGGACATTATGCTGTAATTTACATTCAGTGTTTGCTTATTTATAAGCAGGATATATCAAAAAGACAGATGTCAGCGCAGTTACGCAGAAAGAGAGGCCTCGAGTCAAGGAAGTGGGAAACTCATTTTCAGGCATGATTGAAGCCAGGATTATTAACATTTTAATAATGACTTTTATAGAGTTCTGTGCTACCTGTACTTTCAAGAAACTCTTCCCACACGCACTTCAATGCAGTTAAAAGGGATAAACAGAACAGAAACACTTTAGGGCTTTGGTGGAGCGCCCTCTAATTATTCAACAGTTTATCATTGACATTTTAACAACTAGCTACAGAATTTTACTTGCTAATCACCAAAAAGACTTCAGCTGTTGACATGACAGAGTGAATGTTATTTCTGTGCCTTTTCAAACTGATGCTGAGTGACGAAGTCACAGGTGGCATCTATGTGATATAATTTTTCCAGTTCTTCTAAAGGAGAGTTTGTCTTCATTGGAACTTGGACCACGCGTTGAATAACCGCCTCTGAGCTGCTGCTAAATGCATGAGCCATGGTGGTGCTCATGCACACGATGAACAATGCCTGCAAAAGTAAAAGATGAGTTAACTTGCAGGTCACAAACCCAAAGAAAGAGAGAGAGAGAAAAAAAATAAATAATTGGACAACAGGAAAAGCTTGGGTTTTAGCTTGACACAGAACTGAACCGTTACATTATTAAGGTTACACAGTTACACATAACAGCATCCTTTGGGAACCCGTAGTGTGTCCTAAAAATTTGCCATAATTCAGGAAAGCCGCAAAAACACCTTTCTGTGGATGTACATCAGTGTCCTTTGTGCATTGTCATTTCCTGTGGTGCTGGGGTTCTACAGATTATGTCACATTTCCACAGAGGTCTGCACTGAAGCGAAGGATTTTCCCAGTTTATAGACATACTGTGTATCTCAGATTTGAGTCATGTTTGCTGTGGTCGAAAAGCATGACGTTATATTTCGTCACTGTTCATATGCCAGGACATCAAACAACTCTGCTGTACCTCCTCGCTGAGTTTTATTTTTTGATCAATTTATTCATTATTAAAATTCCATTGTATAAAATAGACACAATAACATAAACAGATAACACAATAAAGCAACTCGCACTCATTTCCATTATGGGCCTGAGATATACACACACACACACATATATATATAATGTCTTTTCTTCAAGACATGGAGCTGTGCTGCATGTCCACTTGTGCATTATTGACAATACAGCTTTCAGAAGCCCACAATAAACCACTGGACAGCCACAACAAAAGTAGAAGGCAAAGCTCTCCACCTGCTCACCGCTCAGTCTTGAACATGCACAAAACTTTCTGACGAACTTGGCGGACATCAGCTGACATGAAAGTCATTTTGCGCTTCACAAAATGAACGTTATTCATAAAAATCACAGCACACAGCCCTGTTCATTCAGTATCTGTTGGCCAAACATGGTGTCATCTGTGCATTCCTTCAGCATCCTCCAGCCTCGCTGCCCCTTCTATACTTGTTGGGAACATGCTTCATACTTCATGTCAACTTTGGCGTCCTGTGGGCTTCCACTGAGTGTGCTTTGTACAACCTTGGCATGTGCTGTGCATTCCTTCAGGGTCCTGTGACATCCTCCTCGATTTTCTGGTCGCACAAGGGACGCAAAATGGACTCTGTCCCTCATAGAAGTCTGTGCTTTCTGAGCCACAGTCTATTTATAGATTTTGGTCCATATGAACACGACAACATCACACAGTCAATCAGTCAACCTTAGTACTCTGGCTTAGCTTTGTGATGACTTATTTTTATCATGTGATTTCAACATAAAAGCTGAACATGTAAGCTTGCCATCACACATCAAAGTAAGGTACAGGACCTAAGCTTTCAGAAAATATATGGTAAAAAATTCCAAATTTTGAGGTTCCGGTCCATGGACTAATACAACTTCTCCGATCTCAGCACCCAGTAATATGCTTTCTCCAAGTCCTCAATAGGACCAAGGTGGTTCAGAAAAGGCAGTGGCAATCTGTACGTAGCTGTATTTGTTTTGTGAAAATCTATATGTACATAGCATCTCTCTCATTGGCCAATATAGGTCACATGATTATGAGGCTACAGTTGTGTTAAAAGTAACAGCCATGTGTTTAAAAAAGTCAGTAAAGCTCAAAATCCTTATAATAGCTTTTATTTCCATACACACAAATGCATTGGGAATGCTGCACATTCTATTTCAAATCAAAACATGAAGAAAATTTTACCAAATTTGTTATTACTTCATAGAAAGTGAAGAAAATGGAATATTAGGCTGTTCAAAAGAATAACAGTCTGCACGTTTTACAAACTGAAACATTTATTGTATGAACTGAAAAATGCTTCAAGATTGAACTTTCACTGATTCACTGAACTAATATTTAGTTGTATAACCACCGTTTCTGAGAACTGCTTCATTTCTGTATTGCATGGAGTCAACCAACTTCTGGCATCTGTGAGCAGAAATTCCAGTCCTGGACGAGTGGACTACATTCCACAGTTCCTCTGCCTGCCTTGGCTTTGCCTCAGAAACAGTATTTTTGATGTCACCTCCCAAGTTTTATAATGGATTATGGTCCGGGGATTGGGCTGGACACTGTGTAATGTTAATCTTGTTGGTCTGGAACCAAGATGCTGCTCACTTGCTGGTGTGTTTGGAGTCGTCATCTTGTTGAAACACCTGTTTCAAGGGGATTTTCTCTTTGGCATAAGACAACATGACGTCTTCAAGTATTTTGATGTACTGGTCGCTGTCCAGCACACTGCGCTGACCGCTGTGCACTGCACCTCAGCTGATGAACACGCAATGCATGTGTGTGCAGGCGCTCACGTCCTCATGAGGACCGGCCAGTGTCTGACCGCGCGGCACAGCCAGCTGGACAGGCTCATGTCACTGTCTGATTACTTTGCTGTGGACCTGACTGTGCATGCAAGGTGTTACATTACAGACACATACATCAGAGAGATAATGGACAGAAAATAATAATACATACATTAAATTAAAATCACAGAACAAAGCAACAGAGAGTGAGCCTTTTTTCTGTGACCTGACGAGGTCCGCAGACAAAGGTGGGCGTGTCCCTGCGACATGCAGCTGTTCAGATATCTGTGCTCACAAGTCACAGCTGGGGAACACCTGCACTGCAACGCTGGTGAATATTGTGCCATGGAGGAAATCACCACGAGGCACGTGTCACTGCAGGATTTTCCCACATTGTAATAACTAAAACACATATCACATTTGCAACGCAGTCACCAGCGGAACACTGCGCGCTGAACATGCAATGCTGGCTGATGTATTCATGACACGGGAGCCAATTCCTCATGAGACGGGAGCCAGGCTGATGTCTTCATGAGGGGAGCGCATCAGGTAATTCATGTCAAAAATAAAAGGGTGAACATTAATCCATGTCATTTCATTACTTCCTGATGTATGACTAGGCGGAGTCTAAGTCCGCGCTTTATCACAGGTATTAAGTATTACAAATTGTGGTGTTTTTAAAAAATATTTTTCTCCGCTACTGTGTGCGCGACTTTCCACGTGCTTGCACTGTATTCTTGCACGCGAACACGAGCGTGCACGATACCGTCGTCGCAGTATCGTGCACGCCTGTACGACCGCATGTCCCTCCCGACAGCAGGTGGAATGTTTTGTGGTTCCCCATTTCGTTTTTGGTTCACGTATTTTCTTACGGTTTCTGTGTCTTTCACCCAACGTCGCGTTATGTGTGAAGGGGCCCTAAACTGTGACTTAATTCTGTGATTTACTGCTTTTGTTAAAGATGATGACTGTGTTTGAGATTTTAGTCTTTATTTATTTAGTTTTCATGCATTCGTTTTGGTTTCCTGACAATTTATTTCTCTGAATCCAATTTATTTAACTTATTTTGCAATAAAGTTACAATCGCTGAAGATGCAGGGTTTTCGCTATGCTTATGCTCTCCAGAACCATTTTACTGAAAAAAAGTCTACAGGACCTAAATGACATGGTCATTAATGTCGGCGACATGAAACACATTATTTTCATGAATACCTTTAATAAACACATATGTATCATTTAAGTCTATCATTTTGATAAAGATGATGACAGTATTTTATTTTTTTTATTTATTTTTCATATGTTTGCTTCGTTTTTGTGAACCTGGGAATGCATGGTTTGCATGACTTGACCTCTGAACTTACCCAGCAGCCCCTGTGGTGCTTAAACTCGAAACTGACTCATTTATGGTGAAAAATAACATCCTGCCTGTGAACCAGATTTTGGTCCGCACACAGAAAGGGTAAACTCGGTACAGAACAAACGTTTTTCACCGCACGCACAGATAGAAAATATACAAATGTGGTACGGGAGCAATCTCCATACGTGACACAAGAACACCTTCATTGCAGTGTGTATCCTTTGTAGTTTCATAAAGTACTATAATAAGCGGCTGGACCATATCTTGATTCCCCTTCCCAAATAAATGAATTATGAAATCATTGTAATGCCGCAGCGGTGAAGTCTACAACTCCAATTTCATATCTCCTTTGATTCTTAGAGATTGTGGCGTTGTGATGGACATTTATTCTTTTATAAACTACAATAAAACCTCCATAAGCCAAACCTCAAACACAATCAACACAAAAACTTCTGAAACTACAATTATACAACCCCTGGCAATAATAATGGAATCACTGGCCTTGGAGGATGTTCATTCAGTTGTTTTATTTTGTAGAAAAAAAGCAGATCACAGACATGACACAAAACTAAAGTCATTTCAAATGGCAACTTTCTGGCTTTAAGAAACACTATAAGAAATCAAGAAAAAAAAATTGTGGCAGTCAGTAACGGTTACTTTTTTAGATCAAGCAGGGGGAAAAAAAAAATATGGACTCACTCAATTCTGAGGAATAAATTATGGAATCACCCTGTAAATTTTCATCCCCCAAACTAACACCTGCATCAAATCAGATCTGATCGTTAGTCTGCATCTAAAAAGGAGTGATCACACCTTGGAGAGCTGTTGCACCAAGTGGACTGACATGAATCATGGCTCCAAAATGAGAGATGTCAATTGAAACAAAGGAGAGGATTATCAAACTCTTAAAAGAGGGTAAATCATCACGCAATGTTGCAAAAGATGTTGGTTGTTCACAGTCAGCTGTGTCTAAACTCTGGACCAAATACAAACAACATGGGAAGGTTGTTAAAGGCAAACATACTGGTAGACCAAGGAAGACATCAAAGCACCAAGACAAAAATCTTAAAGCAATATGTCTCAAAAATCGAAAATGCACAACAAAACAAATGAGGAATGAATGGGAGGAAACTGGAGTCAACGTCTGTGACCGAACTGTAAGAAACCATCTAAAGGAAATGGGATTTACATACAGAGAAGCTAAACGAAAGCCATCATTAACACCTAAACAGAAAAAAACAAGGTTACAATGGGCTAAGGAAAAGCAACCGTGGACTGTGGATGACTGGATGAAAGTTATATTCAGTGATGAATCTCGAATCTGCATTGGGCAAGGTGATGATGCTGGAACTTTTGTTTGGTGCCGTTCCAATGAGATTTATAAAGATGACTGCCTGAAGAGAACATGTAAATTTCCACAGTCATTGATGATATGGGGCTGCATGTCAGCTAAAGGCACTGGGGAGATGGCTGTTATTACATCATCAATAAATGCACAAGTTTACGTTGATATTTTGGACACTTTTCTTATCCCATCAATTGAAAGGATGTTTGGGGATGATGAAATCATTTTTCAAGATGATAATGCATCTTGCCATAGAGCAAAAATTGTGAAAACATTCCTTGCAAAAAGACACATAGGGTCAATGTCATGGCCTGCAAATAGTCTTGATCTTAATCTAATTGAAAATCTTTGGTGGAAGTTGAAGAAAATGGTCCATGACAAGGCTCCAACCTGCAAAGCTGATCTGGCAACAGCAATCACAGAAAGTTGGAGCCAGATTGATGAAGAGTACTGTTTGTCACTCATTAAGTCCATGCCTCAGAGACTGCAAGCTGTTATAAAAGCCAGAGGTGGTGCAACAAAGTACTGTGTTGGAGCATTCTTTTGTTTTTCATGATTCCATAATTTTTTCCTCAGAATTGAGTGATTCCATATTTTTCCCTCTGCTTGGTCTAAAAAAGTAACCGTTACTGACTGCCACAATTTTTTTTCCTGATTTCTTATAGTGTTTCTTAAAGCCAGAAAGTTGCCATTTGAAATGACTTTAGTTTTGTGTCATATCTGTGATCTGCTTTTTTTCTACGAAACTAAACAACTGAATGAACATCCTCCGAGGCCGGTGATTCCATAATTTTTGCCAGGGGTTGTAGTACAGTCATTTGCCCAGTTCCGGATCACTGCTGTAGTTTTTGCGCTGCCGTTTCTCGTAATCAGCACGAATAAGCTAATACTTGGTATCAATGGAAAGGTTGATGTTTTGTCTACAAACGACCACATGCTCGACCGGATCCAGCCGTCCTTGTGATCAGCAGAGGAATCAAAACATCCCGGTGTCTGCGGTGTGCGCGCCTTTTCTGACTCACTCATTCCTGCAAGTTTTAAAGTAACGATCTCTAAAACGTTGCAAAGGTGAGTTAGCCATTCGGTGTTTTTGGTTCTAGAGAGGGAAAATACTTACTTGGGTAGAAAACGTCAGTGTGTTATGTCTTGCTGTTTAATTGCTGCGCGCATTTATCTCCGAAGCGAAAATTTGCCGGATGCAGATCAATGAAGCAGCAGCCTCCTGTCTGTAGCTGTGAGTCATGTGGACTTTGAGGATCATCTCAAAATCACGAATGGGCATGAATGTGGGGGCTTTTACTTTTTAATTTGGGAGAAATCTCACCTCCACACTTCATTTTTTTGCTCGTAAAAACGTATAACAGCGCCTTTCGAAACTAAGTAAATTCTCATTTAATAAGTATAATTTCTATCATTTTGTGTTTAAAACACATTCTCGGGCACAGTGTGTATCATTCTGTATTAGAAGGGGTCCAGCCAGATGCCAGGAATGACCCCAAAGTGACAGTGTCGTGATCCGGAACCGGGCAAAGTGATCCATTTCTGGCGAATGTTTGCGCCACACATAATGTGGCTTCACACCAAGTAGAAGCGCTACTCCACCCAGACTTTTTCAGCTAAATAACACCCAAATACCCAATACAACAATACACAATTAAAGGACATTCAACTGCATTATGGCTCCGTATAGCCGGACTTTAAAAAAGGTGATCCGGAACTGGGCAACCGTCTGTACTACGGCGCATGACATTACACAAGTGTTTGGTCACTTCAACTGCTATAGCTACCAACACGTGGGAGGTATTTTTTTACAGCATCACTCGCGTCAGTAACACTTTTTCCAATTCGGTATTTACGTCGAAAACGAAATGTTACGTTTAATGCTTTCATCAGCCACGCATTCAGAGACCAGTCATCAAGAAGAAACGGGTCGATTGATTCGAAACACTTAAACATTAGCCTTTGCTAAGTTACATCATCATCATACACAATTATCATCACTTACGTGGTTCTGTTCTCTAGAGTAGCTGCTAGTTCGTTTCCAGATGTTTAATATTCGCCGTTATTATATATATATATATTAATGGTAAACAGTCAACTCAAGCTAGCAAGCGTTGAAACCCGACAACTGAAACTTCGAATGTGTTCGAGACGCGTCAAGTTGGCTTCTTCTTCTTCGTGTTTAATGGCGGTGGGCAACCAGCTTCTATGGAGCATTACCGCCACCAACTGGACTGCAGTGTTGGTCAGGAGGCTAGCATCCCCAACCAAATTACAAAAAAAACAAAAAACAGCCGTCGACTCATACCTTGTGTAGTAATCCTGTATTCCGTCAAGTTGGCTGAGTCACGTGATGCCTAAACCTTAAGCCTCATTTGAATTAGTTCTCATTTTGTAACGCTAGAGGGCAACCTATCGTTTCTTTTCGATTAAGTATTTGCTTTTTTCAGTTATTACTCATTTTATCTTTGTCATTTAAAGAAAAACTGATGCACAGTCTCTGCGATATGCGTGTGTTGGATTCTAGAGGGTTTTGGGCCAGTGTTACATTTAAAAATAAATCTTTAAACTCAAAAGTTCAAATTCTTTCCTTTCATAAATTGTTGTAAATTTAACGAACCAATAGGTTCATTTGTTTCAACGTTTCTAAAAGCTCCACAACAAAATGCTGTCGTCATTGTACGTTCTGAGAATTTCAAAATAAAAGTAGCAATATTTTACACCCGCAGTCAGTTCAAAACCAGCTACAATTTCGTTTTAAACGGGTATAAAAAGTTGTTAGTGTGTTGTTTCTGTTAGTGTCCATAACACCAGAAAATGCAAACAAGGTTTTTCACTTCACTTTTATTTGTCAGGTACAGGGTCCAAATCATAAACACAGACCATAAATAACACATAGTAATCTCATAGCAAAAAACATCACATTCATAAAAGACACTTTATAGAGTTTCCACAGAGATCACAGATACCATACATCATGTCACCTGGGATTCACCACCATCATATTATATTCATAAAATTTTTTATCTGATGAGGATACTTGGTGGAATTTTGAACCAGTATTGACAAATTACTATATTTTACATTGGGCATAAGTTGATCAACATACGATAAATCAAACCTATATCAGCCTTACAGTATTGTCCCATTTACATATCTCCTAAAAATATTAGTATAACTTATAATATTGATTTAATATTTACGAGGTCTGTTAGAAAAGTATCGGACCTTTTTATTTTTTGTAAAAAGCTGATGGATTTGAATCACGTGTGCTTGCATGAGCAAACCTTGAACCGTGAACTTGTGCGCATGCGTGAATTTTTTCACGCCTGTCGATTGCGTCATTTATTGGTAAGTAGCCTTTGTGTGAGGACGGGTGTAGTCTCTCGGCGGATTTTCATTTCAAGGAAAAAGACGGAACGACTGGAGCAGCGCCGCATCAAATTTTGCCAGAAACTGGGCGACAGCCAGGTGGAAACCATTCGGAAGATTCAGACGGCTTTCGGTGACGATGCTATGGGCATCACACAGATTAAGGAGTGGTACAACCGGTTTAAAGACATCCACACAACGGTAGAGAGCGAGCCACGCTCCGGTTGGCCATCAACTTGCCGAAATGACCAGATCATTCCAAAGTGAATGCTGTGGTGATGCGGGACCATCGTGTGACTAGCCGAGAAATTGCGGAAGAGGTGGACATCAGCACTTTTTTGGTACATTCCACTGTGACAGAAGATTTGGCCGTGAAAAGAGTGGCGGTGAAATTCATGCTGCTTCTGATGGCGGTGCAAAAGCGCCTCCGTGTTGAAGTCTCACAGGACATGCTGTGACATGCCCACCTCTTCCACAATTTCTTGGATAGTCACATGACTGAAAAGTCACCGAAAGCCATCTGAATCATCCGAATGGTTTCCACCTGGCTGTCGCCCAGTTTCTGGCAAAATTTGATGCGGCGCTGCTCCAGTCGTTCCATTTTTTTCGTTGAAATGAAAATCCGCCGAGCACGCTACACATGTCCTCACACAAAGGCTGCTTAACAGAAAATGATGCAATCGACAGGCATGAAAAAGTTCACAAACACACCATCTGGCCATCTCTGTACCTCTCCATCAGTACGCTCAATGCATAGCAAAAACAAGATAACAGGAGACTAAAAATGATAAAATATGATGACTGGTTAGCACCACTAGTAGATATAGTCCATACATGGAATAAAAACAACACTCACAATGACAATACCACATTTAATACAACATTTGTAACTTCATTTAAAATTCATTATGAACATATATGTTAAATAATATATCATCTGAGAATCATCATCAAATTAGGACAAAGCTCAATTACAAATGTTAAGTGCTTCAGTACAACAGTCACGTTCCTGCTAGTTAGTCTGCCAATAAAAGATGCTATATATAAACATATATTACATGCACATTTGAACTTCTTTTCTAATTGTACTAGCTAAAGTTACAGTGTGTAGGATTTGGTGTCATCTAGTGGTAAGGCTGCAAATTACAATATGGAGTCAAGTCACTACTTAGTTTCCCTTCATGTTTATGATTCTTTTGCAATGGGGATTCATGCTTGTCTTCTTTTGTGAAAACAATATGAATGATTCTCCATTTTGCTAAAATGAAGGTTGTCATATTTGTTACAGTAGAGTCTACTGCACTCACCTATGCACTGTCTTCTGAGTAGAGAGTACATAGGCGAGCAACCACTGATGCCTCTTCTTTGTTCTTAACAATTTGCATTTTCATTAGCTTTGGGAATGGTAAAAAAATGTATTGGCCCTTTGGGTTACTATATTAACATGGTGGCCTCCATGAGAGGCGGCCATGTAGATATGAAGGACTCATTCTGAGGTTATGAAAACACATTCTTTGTTGCAGATAATTTATAGACTAACTAGCACATTTCTAAAATTGGTACCTGCCATTTTTTTCCAAAGGTGGTAATAAATTAAGCAAAGCTTGTATAATCAGTTGGAATGGCGTGTGAGTCCAGAATGTTTTTAGAACATTAGAACGCAGCAGTTAGGAGAAGAACTCAACCCTTTTATTTCCTGTTAATTATGTAATTTGTTTAATGTTAATTTGCTGTTTTAATGTATTTATAAATTGTTTAGGTACTTGTTATCATATATACACTATTATTATTATTACTTCTATTTTGTCATTTGTCCATGTATTTTTAACATATTTACAATTATATTATGTACTTACACTGTACTTACTAAATAAAATCATACACGCATGCACTCAAGCTTTTAATATAAAGATTTACTGCCCCCTGCTGGAATGCCGTGTGAGTCCAAAATGTAGTTAGCAACATGCATTGTTCCGTGTTGTTAGCCAATATCTGTAGCTTCTCCAAAAATACAGTAGTGTTCAGAATAATAGTAGTGCTATATGACTAAAAAGATTAATCCAGGTTTTGAGTATATTTCTTATTGTTACATGGGAAACAAAGTACCAGTAGATTCTCACAAATCCAACAAGACCAAGCATTCATGATATGCACACTCTTAAGGTTATGAAATTGGGCTATTAGTAAAAAAAAGTAGAAAAGGGGGTGTTCACAATAATAGTAGCATCTGCTGTTGATGCTACAAAGTCAAAACTATTATGTTCAAACTGCTTTTTTAGCAATCCTGTGAATCACTAAACTAGTATTTAGTTGTATAACCACAGTTTTTCATGATTTCTTCACATCTGCGAGGCATTAATTTTGTTGGTTTGGAACCAAGATTTTGCTCGTTTACTAGTGTGCTTGGGGTCACTGTCTTGTTGAAACACCCATTTCAAGGGCATGTCCTCTTCAGCATAAGGCAACATGACCTCTTCAAGTATTTTGACATATCCAAACTGATCCATGATACCTGGTATGCGATATATAGTCCCAACACCATAGTAGGAGAAACATGCCCATATCATGATGCTTGCACCACCATGCTTCACTGTCTTCACTGTGAACTGTGGCTTGAATTCAGAGTTTGGGGGTTGTCTCACAAACTGTCTGCGGCCCTTGGACCCAAAAAGAACAATTTTACTCTCATCAGTCCACAAAATATTCCTCCATATGTGTTCTTTGGCAAATTGTAACGTCTTCTGCACATGTCTTTTATTTAACAGAGGGACTTTGCGGGGGATTGTTGCAAATAAATTAGCTTCACACAGGTGTCTTCTAACTGTCACAGCACTTACAGGTAACTCCAGACTGTCTTTGATCATCCTGGAGCTGATCAATGGGTGAGCCTTTGCCATTCTGGCTATTCTTCTATCCATTTAGATGGTTGTTTTCCATTTTCTTCCACGCATCTCTGGTATTTTAGTCCATTTTAAAGCATTGGAGATCATTGTAGATGAACAGCCTATAATTTTTTGCACCTGCGTATAAGTTTCCCCCTCTCCAATCAACTTTTTAATCAAACTACGCTGTTCTTTTGAACAATGTCTTGAACGTCCCATTTTCCTCAGGCTTTCAAAGAGAAAATCATGTTCAACAGGTGCTGGCTTCATCCTTAAATAGGGGACACCTGATTCACACCTGTTTGTTCCACAAAATTGACGAACTCACTGACTTAATGTCACACTACTATTATTGTGAACACTCCCTTTTCTACTTTTTTTTTTTTTTACTAATAGCCCAATTTCATAGCCTTAAGAGTGTGTATATCATGAATGCTTGGTCTTGTTGGATTTGTGAGAATCTACTGAATCTACTGGTACCTTGTTTCCCATGTAACAATAAGAAATATACTCAAAACCTGGATTAATCTTTTTAGTCACATAGCACTACTATTATTCTGAACACTACTGTATTAGTCCCATCAACGTTCCGTTTTGGCGGTGTTCATCCTTGACCCAAAATACATAAGCATACCAAATGGCAATGTCAGCTCTCCTCAGTTTCTCTGTGATCGAAGTTACACGCACGCATGGAGAGTTTTTTTTCTTTTCCGCATTCTGCTGCAAGCAGCTGCTTCTATTTTTACACGGGCAGAAAGAGATGGTAGTGGTAATAGCAACATGAAACTTAAGTCACTCATGATAACAGCAACATGAGACTTAACTAAACCAACTGAACTAGCAAAACAGAATAAATCATAACACTAATAATACTGTTAAATTAACATGAACCACAGTAATATTTAAAACCCCAAACTCCCATGGTGCATTGCAATACAACGTCCATTGTTTGCTGGTTAGCTAAAATTTCTAATTTCTCCAAAAATGTGTGTCCTGTCAACTTTCTATTTTCGCAGCGTTCATCCTTGACTCAAAATACATAAGCATGCCAAACAACAAATGTCGGCTCTCCCTGGTTTCTGCATAATCTAAGATATACACACGGATGCATACAGAGGTCACTTGGCTATTATAATATAGATGAACAGATAGTTATGAATGCTACATTCTAATTCTGCAAAGAAACACTCGTAAATGCTACACACTGTAGCTTCAAGTCACTTCAGTACTGGTTCAGAATTGGTCTCGAAAACATGTTTTAACAGTGATGTTCATGAAAAAAATGACATGGAGAAAGCTCTAAGATAATTATAAATAGCAACTAGAGCACTGCGCTTGTAGAGCGTATAGCTCCGCCAACTCTAGTTTCCAATTCCACAAATTTTTTACCTTGGAAAATATTTACAAGGTCAAAGTGGTTTTTAATAAGCTAAAATATAATACAAAATACAGATCAAAAGTGCTTTTCAATGTTATTAAGAATTAAATATCCGCTAAATCCGCAATACAGAC
This sequence comes from Thalassophryne amazonica, assembly GCF_902500255.1. Classification (NCBI taxonomy): domain Eukaryota; kingdom Metazoa; phylum Chordata; class Actinopteri; order Batrachoidiformes; family Batrachoididae; genus Thalassophryne; species Thalassophryne amazonica. The sequence goes on from NW_022986267.1 coordinate 182,973, forward strand.
CAGTTGTGGATCAAACTTATACCCCTGTCACAAATACAGCGACTGATGCCGAATGGCGTCAGATTGACACATCTGGCCAGAATCAGGAAGTATTGAGGTGCGGTCTGAAGACCAATGTACAGCAGTCTCTGAGCAGTCTACATATTTGGTTCCATTCACTCGGCTGTCCCGAGTGTGCTGCACATGTTCAAAACAGTCTTGGCAACATCGAGATGGGACGCACATCTGACGACGGTTTATGTCCAGTTTTTGTGTCATCTGATCGCAGTCTACATATTCTGACAGCATTATAACAGCATCTGAAATGATCTGATCGCTGTTGATTGAGCTCTGAGATTGATCAGTCACAGCAAAGCCTGCTGGCATGTTGTGCCATGTATGTCCACCTCCACTGGACCCCAGCCAGGGAGGGCAAAGGAAATGCGGCATGCATTCATCATATGCAGTCGGTGTGAACACTGCGCAACCAAACCGAAAGTAGCATGTGCCGCTGCGCCTCTCCGTGGTTTCATGGGCAGTAATGTATCATCACATGCATCAGAGCTGAACAGATCTCACCGCTGTAATACGAGGGCTGTCAATAAAGTAACGGTCCTTTTATTTTTTCAAAAACTATATGGATTTCATTCATATGTTTTTACGTCAGACATGCTTGAACCCTCGTGCGCATGCATGAGTTTTTCCACGCCTGTCGGTGACGTCATTCGCCTGTGAGCACTCCTTGTGGGAGGAGTCGTCCAGCCCCTCGTCGGAATTCCTTTGTCTGAGAAGTTGCTGAGAGACTGGCGCGTTGTTTGATCAAAATTTTTTCTAAACCTGTGAGACACATCGAAGTGGACACTGTTCGAAAAATTAAGCTGGTTTTCAGTGAAAATTTTAACGGCTGATGAGAGATTTTGAGGTGAGACTGTCGCTTTAAGGACTTTTCACGGTGCGAGACGTCGCGCAGCGCTCTCAGGCGGCGTCATCAGCCTGTTCAAGCTGAAAACCTCCACATTTCAGGCTCTATTGATCCAGGACGTCGTGAGAGAACAGAAGTTTCAGAAGAAGTCGGTTTCAGCATTTTATCCGGATATTCCACTGTTAAAGGAGATTTTTTTAATGAAAGACGTGCGGACGGGTCCGCGCGTCGGGATGCAGCCGCCACGACGCTCCGCCACAGGAAAAACACCTCTGTTGAAAGCCTTAAGGACAAGTTGGAACATGTCCTGCCTGTTAAACAATTTCTCATATACTCACTCCACTGAAAGCCATCAAAAGCCGCCTGGATTTTACAAATGGTTATCAACACGGAAGTGTTTTTCCTGTGCCGCCGTACCGCGTTGGCTGCGTCCCGACGTGCGGATCCGTCCGCACGTCTTTCATTAAAAAAATCTCCTTTAACAGTGGAATATCCGGATAAAATGCTGAAACCGAATTCTTCTGAAACTTCTCTGTTCTCTCACGATGTCCTGGATCAACAGAGCCTGAAATGTGGAGGTTTTCAGCTTGAACAGGCTGATGAAGCCGCCTGAGAGCGCTGCGTGATGTCTCGCACCGTGAAAAGTCCTTAAAGTGACAGAATCACCTCAAAATTTCTCATCAGCCGTTAAAATTTTCACTGAAAACCAGCTTAATTTTTCGAACCGTGTCCACTTCGATGTGTCTCACAGGTTTAGAAAAAATTTTGATCAAACAACGCGCCAGTCTCTCAGCAACTTCTCAGACAAAGGAATTCCGACGAGGGGCTGGATGACTCCTCCCACAAGGAGTGCTCACAGGCGAATGACGTCACCGACAGGCGTGGAAAAACTCACGCATGCGCACGAGGGTTCAAGCATGTCTGACGTAAAAACATATGAATGAAATCCATATAGTTTTTGAAAAAAATAAAAAGGACCATTACTTTATTGACAGCCCTCGTATACATATTATTACTTGATTACCATCTAAACTCTGAAGGAGGTGTGACATGGAACTGTATTGCCAGGCCATGACAACATTATTAAACATGAAAATCACCTCCCGCACAGAACCAGGATCATATCACAGTGCAGAGCCCACAGGATCCAGAAACCACAGCCTGTGGTGAAAAGCCTTTCACCCGGCTGCTGTGTGCTGCAAATAACCACGGCAAAAATAAATCCCATGTGATAATCCAACAGACATCATGGTGCACAGAGTTGTGTTTTTCTGCTGAAGTGAGAAAAAAAGAAATTAAAGTTTGCTGAAAAGCCTGCTTCTGACGAATGGTGTGACCATTGCAAACTTTCAGATCACGTGAGTCTGGTCCATACATTGGCTGTACTCCGGTGTCCAGTACCGACAGGGACTGTGCATACTGAGGAACACAGCGCTCACTCCTACTCCAGTTCTGTGTTTGCCATCCAGACGTTTGGACATCGGGCAGTCTTCAGCGCCTTTTATGGACGTCGTGCAGGTGTGGATGAGGTAGTCTGGCTGCGTTCTGACCCTGCTGACCACGCCTCTTTCCCACCCAACTGCGTCTGATTATGGCAGTGTCTGCCGCTTCGGCCTGGTTCCTGCACATTCTTGCTATGTGTAACGGGGGGTTTAGTCTATTCATTGAGAGTGTCAGTTTGCACCTCACTGTCACAAATGAGAGTGATTGAGGCACTTTTGATTTTGATATAATACAAAATGTACACCAAATGGGCTTTTCAATATTAAATTCAAATGTCCACAAAATCCAGATAGCGATCAAACTTTGTCAGGCGATAGTGAGCGCCAGTCTGCACCCCACTTTCAAATATGAGTGATTGGGGCACGTTTGATTAGCGTTGCCAACTCCTCAGTAAGAAAAGTAGCTATTGGCTGTCCTAAAAGTCACCAGAAGTCACTAAATGATGTCATCGACTAATTTGCATATTATGACATCATAACAGATGTAGGAAAAAAATGTTGTGGGTAATAGAAATCGATGTGTGGGAAAGATCACTGAATACATTATCAACCTTTTAATGTTGCTTGGTAAATTCCATATTCATAAATGCAGAGTATTGAAAAGGAATTTACACAGACTTCTGGCTGAATTTGAACAATACATAAGCAGTATGTCATAAAACTGCCACTCTATAAGGAAGTTTTTGAAGAGAATTAATGTTAAAGAATCTCTACTTTTGTTATTGTACATTTTTTTTCTGTCTCGTTCTATTTGAAATGATAACACTGTGAATGTTATTGTGGCCTTGTCCTCCTTTGTTCATTTGCTGTTAATGTATTTGTTGAAATAGTTTTTGTTGAAAAAAAACAAAAAAAAACATTGGATAGACAAAAAAGTGAGCAAAAACACCTTCATAATAGAACTACAAATAAACTTGATTGCTGGTTTGTTTGTTTATTTTGCCATTAAAATTGGCTATCACTTCTCAAAATAACATAACTTCTCGAGACCAGGGATCCTCAAAGTCTGGAAACTAATTAGTCACAGCACAGCAAACGAGGTAAGTTGGCAGAACGAGTCCGAGTGAACAGCTGCGGAGGCATTGTGCGTGCATGTTTGAATGCGGAGGATTCTAGATATCCTTCCGCTCAGTGCTTTGGGCTCTGTGGCTTTGCAAGCAGCAGCAGCGGACTAAGTGGAGGGGCCGACCCGCTGCTGCTCGGTGAGAATAGAGACTAGATCAGTATGTGCTTTGAGTCGCCAAACACCAGAAATGTCACCAGTGACGCCAGGAAAAGTAGCCAGATTTGTCGCTAGTCACTTTTAAGAAAATAAGTCGTCAAGAGGGTTTGGAAAGTTGCCAGATTTAGCGAGAAAGTCGCCAAGTTGGTAACACTGTGTCTGATTAAGATATAATGTAAAATATACATTAAATGGGGTTTTCAATGTTTTTGGTGTTGCAGACCGAACAGTCCCCTCTTAAAAACTGGTCTGCTCTGCCTTCACTGTGCATGTGTTATTTGGGACCACAGTAGCTCGACACCCATCGTGATCAAAGGGAATAATGTGATTATTAACCATCAAATGACAAAGTAAAACCTCTTATATCATTCTAAAGTCAGTTTTAAGCAGAAACGAGGCGATAATCGGTGAGTCGCTACTGAGGCTTTGAAATGATGGAGGAGCAGTGTACGCAACAGTAGCAACTCGTCTGAGCTGGGGCGCTCTGATCGCTTCCTCCATTCTTTATTATGAAATAACGCTGAATTTATGTGGAAACGATTGTTGTACGAAAGCTTCAGATATCTGTCTCTGAGGCAGATGACTGGAGTGCAGGTTTAAGCAGAAATGAGGTGATAATCGGCAGGACGGACCAATTTTTAGGAGGGATTTCAGTTGACGACACTGGATCAAACTTTGTCAGTTGATAAAGGATGCCATCCACTGGTGGGCACAGATAACCAAAAAATTAACTTTGATAACAGATAATCAGATAACTGAAAAGTTATCTTTGATAAAGTTAAAACAATAAACCACCCAAAAATGTATCGGAAGTTACAGATAACCGATAAATGCCAGTATGGTCTCCGGTACACTTACAACTACTAACAAGCTGATTTTGAATTTTAACACAATGATCGCTTTTGGAAGCATCAAAAGCAACAACAGACCCAAACAATGAGTCAGCACGTCTGTCTTTGAGCGTCCTTCCCCCTGCTGGAAGCTTCTGTTTACTACATGGATTCCAGCACAGAAGCAACTGAGAGGAGCCGCAAAACTCAACTCTCTACTCAATCACAGCACTGCCGTCAGGCCGAGGTCTTGGAAAATAAAACAGTGCTGAGTTATGGTTTGGTTTATAAATAAAATGAATACTGATAGAATAACTCCATTAATGTCAATTCTGTCATCTGTGCAAAGTTAACATATATATCTTTTAATGTTGAATAATGCACTAATTCTGAAGTTTTGTAACAAACACAGACAGATGGCATTCTGGGTAAAATGTGCCTCTGCTTACACTGATTGGATGATTCATTCTATGTAAACCAACACGTTAATGTGAGGTGTGTCGTGTGCTGGTGTTTACAGATAAATGTCCTTTTGTAAAATATGCCATTTTTTTGTGTAAAAAAAAAAAAGGCATTTTTCCAAAAAAAAAAAAAAAAAAAAAAAGCCAAGTTGTAATTAGATAACCATCTGTTATAACCGGTGTCAAAATAAATAGAACACTGCCATTAGCCCTATTGATGTATCCCGTAATCCCTTGAGCGCACATGATGACAATTGCAAATTATTATACTACAAAAATGTATTTTTTATGCTTTTCATCAAGTTAATAAGAAACTGCATGCATGATACCCTGAAAACTTGCTAAAACAATTATAACAAATAATCTGTGTCTGCTACGTTTAATCGGCGTGGAATTTAATAAGCACAAACAGAATTTCAAACATCTTATATACAGTGAGGAAAATAAGTATTTGAACACCCTGCGAGTTTACAAGTTCTCCCACTTAGAAATCATGGAGGGGTCTCAAATTTTCATCTTAGGTGCAGGTCCACTGTGAGAGACATAATCTAAAAAAAAAAAAAAAAAAAAAAATCAGGAAATCACAATGTATTATTTTTTTAATAATTTATTTGTATCTTACTGCTGCAAATAAGTATTTGAACACCTGTGAAAATCAATGTTAATATTTGGTACAGTAGCCTTTGTTTGCAATTACAGTGGTCAAACGTTTCCTGTAGTTCTTGACCAGGTTTTCACACACTGCAGCAGGGATTCTAGTCCACTCCTCCATACAGATCTTCTCCAAATCTTTCAGGTTTGGAGTTTCAGCTCTCTCCAAAGATTTCCTATTGAGTTCAGGTCTGGAGACTGGCCAGGCCACTCCAGGACCTTGAAATGCTTTTTACGGAGCCCCTCCTTAGGTGCCCTGGCTGTGTGTTTGGGGTCATTGTCATGCTGGAAGACCCAGCCATGACCCATCTTCAATGCTCTTACTGAGGGAAGGAGGTTGTTTGCCAAAATCTCGCAACACATGACCCCTTCCATCCTCCCTTCAATACGGTGCAGTCGTCCTGTCTCCTTTGCAGAAGAGCAGCTCCAGAGTATGATGTTTCCACCCCCATGCTTCATGGTTGGGATGGCTTTCTTGGGGTTGTTCTCATCCTCTAAACATGGTAAGTGGAGCTGATTCCAAAAAGCTCTATTCTGATCTCATCTGACCACATGACCTTCTCCCATGCCTCCTCTGGATCATCCAGATGGTCACTGGTGAACTTCAAATGGGCATGGACATGTGCTGGCTTGAGCAGGGGGACCTTGCTGCTCTGCAGGATTTTAAACCATGACAGCATCATGTGTTACTAATGTAATCTTTGTGACTGTGGTCCCAGCTCTCTTCAGGTCATTGACCAGGTCCTCCTGTGTAGTTCTGACCTTTCTCAGAATCATCCTTACCCCACAAAGTGAGATCTTGCATGGAATCCCAGACCGAGGGAGATTGACAGTCATCTTGTGTTTCTTCCACTTTCTAATAAATAATCATAACAGTTGTCTTCTACCAAACTGCTTGCCTGTTGTCCTGTAGCCCATCCCAGCCTTGTGCAGGTCTACAGTTTTGTCCCTGGTGTCCTTAGACAGCTCTTTGGTCTTGGCTATGGTGGACAGGTTGGAGTGTGATTGATTGTGTGAACAAGTGTCTTTTATACATGTAACAAGTTCAAACAGGTGCAATTAATACAGGCAAAGAGTGCAGAATAAGAGGGCTTCTTATAGAAAAATTAACAGGTCTGTGTGAGCCAGAATTCTTGCTGGTTGGTAGGGGTTTAAATACTTAAATACTTACTTGCAGCAGTAACATACAAATAAATTATTAAAAAATCATACATTGTGATTTCCGGATTTTTTTTTTAGATTATGTCTCTCACAGTGGACATGCACCTAAGATGAAAATTTCAGACCCCTCCATGATTTCTAAGTGGGAGAACTTGCAAAACGCAGGGTGTTCAAATACTTATTTTCCTCACTGTATATTAGTCTGGAAGAAAGAGGACAAACAGTGTTGTAAAGAACATTAATCAAGACGTTAAAGAGCAAACTTCACTTTCCCCCCAGAACGACATGATCAGGAAGTGAGCATAGCTCACAGCAGCTCCCACTGAAAATAATGGAGAGACAGCCTGTGATTCTCCCATGTTTACATAAAACAAACGCAATAACAACTTCTATAAACCCAGAGAATATATTCATGAGAGTTTCAGGCACAATATAAAAATTGTTTTATGTTGCGGTGTTAATGGTGTTGTCCATGAGCAGCGGTTAAAGTGCAGCCCAATCAGAGCATATCAATATATTCTCAATGTTACTGAGATCTCACAGCGCAGCGACCTCTCCAAGGTTTTGCGGGATTTGAAACGTCAATAGGGCGAATGATCTACTGGTGCCAGTGTGAGTTTTGGCCCTTTTTCAGGTGATTTTTCATTCGTGCGAGAATTTTTTTGGATCGCACAGAGTTTCAGGTTAATTGTGCGCCCTGCCTCATTTAGTATACATTTAGTAATGAGCTGCATTTAACATGTCACAACCACTTCCTGATTGGCAATCGTATGGTCGAATGAAAATCAAACCTGTCTGATATTCTGGTCGGCCATTGTGAGGGTATCACGCTGCAGAAGCGCATCCAACCTCTTGCACTGTGCCTGTGCAAACACCGCAGACCTGTCTTGCAATGTTTTGTTTTTTTTTTTAACTTTGATGTCTCCCATCGAGAGATTTTGTACATTAAGTTTGAAAAAAGCTACTGTTTACGTTTTGCTTCTGGAAACACGAGTCTGACGTGTGGTTTTTGAGCGTACAATGAGTACAGTGATTGAAAATATCAGCCCAGCTTCAGTTTGAATACTGCCATGAACACTACTGGCCAGTAGATGGCAGTAGAGACCTTGAAAACTTGCAAACACAAAATTCCAGATAATCTGTGTTGCTACTTGCTACGTTTAAGATGCATGGAATTTAATAAAAGCAAACACAATAACAACGTCTATAAACCCAGAGAATACATTCACGTGAGTTTTAGGCACTAGAGTTTAATGCTGTTGTCCTGATCAGAGTGTCTGAAATGCATTTCTCCTGTCGTGAACGTACTGAGATTACCCTATCACCCATAATGCACCTGGACACAGCATGCCCCACACGAAAACCTTAAAAATTAGCACATTACTTTAAAACTAAAACATATATCTGATATTTTCACTTTATAAAACTTCAGAAGTGACGTTAATTTAAATAACTTGTCTGAAATAAGTTTGGTTAAAATTTGAACCATAAGTTAAAAATGTATGCCTCTGGATGATGTGGGTGATATTGGCCGCATATCAGTATGGGGTAAAAAAAAAGAAAAAAAAAAGTTCTCCAATTCTCCTTTGCCTGCAGAGGATAGAGCAGTTTCTTCTAGAAGCAGCTCTCCTCTGTCTGCAGAGAACTACACATCTCTTCACTTTTGTTTACCACGTTAACAGTCTAAAAGTTATCAGACAAAAATTTATCGGAAGATAATTAGTCCGATAATGGTTTTCAAAGTTACCTGAAAAGATAATCCGATAATGAAAACTTTATCTTCGATAATTATCGGTTATCAGATTATCGGAACTGTGCCCACCACTGATGCCCACCACCAATGCTCTCAACTATAAAAGAAATCTAATATTTTTTTGGCAGTTATGAATTTTTTAAAATATGTTCAATGTTAAAAGATAGGGATTTTTCCAAGATTTGCTCTGATTTTGCACTTTGACCTTGAAATTTTAATCACTTTTTGCCTATCAGGATATAAATCTACAGTAAAAACTTCCTAATGATCTATGAAAAATTGTGGGTTCCAGGCTGTTCACAAATAGACAAACAGGGGCCATAAAACAACCATTTCCAACTCAGTTGGCGGAGGTAACAATGACTGACCTGGACGAGTCATATCACTAAAAATGGCATAATGTTTCTTTTAAATAAAGAAAATGACATTAAGAGTATTTGCAACTTTGACGAGCTTGCCTTTTTCAAACAGAAAATGTCTCTCTCTCTTTCTCACACACAAGCACCAATTGTTTTAGAACATTTATATCAAGTTATGAAGAGCAGCACACTGATAAGCCATGTTCTTACCAGTGATCTGATATATTTTTTACATTCCGAGTGTAGATCAAAGGTTCAAACTTGTCGTCACATCCAAATCCGATAGAAACCCAAGACCACCGTGAGGCAAGTGAAAATTGAGCCTAAAAGGAGGGGAGCGATAATTAACACAATCAGTCTGGTTCAGAAAAATCATACTGATTATTATTTACTCCTTTCTTTGGCGCTGTCAAAATAATATTGTCAAAAAATAAAATTTTGTAACACCTCTCTTAAAATTGATCATAAAAGCCTTTTGGTTCTTCATCATCAGAGCATTAACATTCATATTTCAACACAGCACATCAAATGCCTGTAAATTTTTAAAAAACATAATCAGATGGAACTGTAGTCAAAAGATAACTTTTGTACATTTGTTTACAGAAATGTATGTACGCCAGCCAAATCACACTGTTGGACTGTGTGGATTCCATTTATGCAATATAAACATGTCAGATTCTCTGTGGTGGACAAAACAAAACATTTGAAGGCATCATCATGGGCCTCTGTAAAACATTGATTTGCTGACACTTTATGGCCCTAAAAACTAATTGAGGAAAAAAAAAAGTTAATCAATTCATTTTGAATCAAAATAATTGTGAGTTACAGCCCTTGTTGCTATACTTGCTTGTGTAATTATGAACATAACATAATATATAACATAACATATAACATAATATAAAGTAGCTCCAACTCCAAGCACAAAACATAATAGTCCATTGTCTAAACGTTTCCTGCAGTGCATCCAGAAAGTATTCACAGTGCTGCACCTTTTCCATATTTTTTTTATGTTACAGCCTTATTCCGAAATGGATGAAGTTCATTTTTTTCCTTAAAATTCTACACACAATACCCCATAATGACAAGGTAAAATGCATTTTTATGAGATTTTTACAAATTTATTAAAAATAAAAAAAATAAGAAACCACATGTACATAAGTATTCACAGCCTTTGCCATGAAGCTCAGAATTGAGCTCAGGTGCATCCAGTTTCCACTAATCATCCTTGAGATGTTTCGCCAGCTTTGGAGTCCACCTGGGGTAAATTCAGTTGATTGGACATGATTTGAAAAGACACATACAAGGTACCACAGTTGATAGTGTATGTCAGAGCACAATTGAGCTTAACCTTCATTTAACCAGGTTAGTCCCATTGAGCTCGAGATCTCTTTAACAAGGGAGACCTGGACAATTTTTTTTTAAAGTTTCCAATCTACCTAACCTGCATGTCTTTGGATGTGGGAGGAAGCCGGAGCACCCTGAGAGAAGCCCTGCAAACATGGGGAGAACATGCAAACTCCACAAAGAAATGCCACAGGTGGGAATCAATCCCATACCTTCTTGCTTTGAGGCAACAGTGCTAACCACTAAGCCACTGTGCTGCCACAAACAAAGCATGAAGACAAAGGAATTGTCTGTAGATCTCCCGAGGCACAAATGTGGGGAAGGGTACAGAAAAATTTCTGCTGCTTTGAAGATCCCAATGAGCACAGTGGCCTCCATCATCTGTAAATGGAAGAAGTTCGGATGGGCCTTACACAGGGAGGTGACCAACAACCCGATGGTCACTGTGTCAGAGCTCCAGCATTCCTCTGTGGAGAGTGAAGAACCTTCCAGAAGGACAACCATCTCTCCAACAATCCATCAATTGGGCCTGTATGCTAGAGTGGCCAGACAGAAGCCACTCCTTAGTAAAAGCTGCATGGCAGCCCACCTGAAGTTTTCCAAAAGGCACCTGGAGGATTCTCAGACCATGAGAAACAAAATTCTCTGATCTGATGAGACAAAGATTGAACTCTTTGGTGTGAATGACATGTCTCATGTTTGGAGGAAACCAGACACCATCCCTACAGTGAAGCATGGTGGTGGCACCATCATGCTGTGGAGATGTTTTTCAGCAGCATGAACTGGGAGACTAGTCAGGATTGAGGTGTCTGAATGTTCCATGATGCACACCCAAATGTCCTTAGATCACTTAACCTAACTGCTTTGTGTGCAGTCTGATAAAAACAAGTGCTTCATATCTGTCTGGGACAAACATGGCCTGATGGAATGTTCCATTATTGCTTATCACGCTGACACAAACAAGTTTGTCACAAAGTTTTGATATGACACATGCTGCTTGAACAAACAACGCGATCACATCACCCGCTTACCACGCCGATGCACCAGTTTGCAGTCAATCACACTGATATACAACGGCAGGGCAAGACCACCCACCTGGGGGTGGTCGGATGCAGGAATAAGAACAGCTCAGCCCTAAGATGAGGGCTCTTCTGTTGCTAATGGTGCATGTTACGTTTGCTCATGGAAGACCCCAGCGCTGCCTTATTTGACTCTTTTCTCAGTGTAAGCATCTCTTAATATAACACCTGTTTATTCAAAGTCCGTCTTCTGTCAGTTATTGAGTTTGTTCACCACGTAAACCTACCAGGTGGAGTTCAGACTGGCAGAAAAACCCCAACAGAGGGAAAGATGAATGCAGCAATGTACAGGGATATCATGGATGAAAACCTCCTCCAGAGCACTCTTGATCTCAGATTGTGGTTATACAACTAAATACTAGTTTAGTGATTCACAGGATTGCTAAAAAAGCAGTTTGAACATAACAGTTTTGAGTTTGTAACGTCAACAGCAGATGCTACTATTATTGTGAATGCCCCCTTTTCTACTTTTTTACTAATAGCCCAATTTCATAGCCTTAAGAGTGTGAATATCGTGAATGCTTGGTCTTGTTGGATTTGTGAGAATCTACTGGTACCTTGTTTCTATGTAACAATAAGAAATATACTCAAAACCTGGATTAATCTTTTTAGTCACATAGCACTACTATTATTCAGAACACTACTGTACTCCTCCAAGGCATGTACCCACCAAATATGAAGTTTCTGTGAGCAATAGGTGCCAAGGTACATGGCAGCGAGTAAATTTCAGGTGAATGATTTCACAGTTGTGACCACTGGTGACCTTGAAAAGTAGGTCAAGGTCACCACCCTTCAAACCCATGCGAAGTACTCTTCCAAGGCATGTACCCACCAAATATGACGTTTCTGCGAGCAATTGGTGCCGAGGTACATTGCAGCAAACAAATTTCAGGTGAAGGATTTGACAGTTGTGACCACTGGTGACCTTGAAAAGTAGGTCAAGGTCAAAGACCTTTTGACCTCTCAAGCTCAGAAACAATGTTTCAACACAATCTTTGGTCATACTCTTTGAAAATGAAACAGTGACATTTCCTACCTGCAAGATATTTTATCGTATTGAGTTGGACAGTTGTGACGCTCTTTACATATGAAGTTTCACGTAGCTTCGCACCTATTGCTCGCAGAAACTTCAAATTTGGTGAATACATGCCTTGGAGGAGTACTTCGCATGGGTTCGAAGGCCAGTGACCTTGACCTACTTTTGAAGGTCACCAATGGTCACAACTGTCATATCCTTTGCCGCAACATAGCTCGGCACCTTTTGCTCACAGAAACTTCATATTTGGTGGGTATTTGCCTTGGAGGAGTGCTTCACATGGGTTCGAAGTTCGGTGGCCTTGACCTCCTTTTCAAGGTCACCAATGGTCACAACTGTCAAATCCTTCGCCTGAAATTTGTTCGCCGCAATGTACCTCGGCACCTATTGCTTGCAAAAACTTCAGATTTGGTGGGTACATGCCTTGGAGGAGTACTTCGCATTGGGTTCGAAGTACTCGACCTTGACCTACTTTTAAAAAATTACCAATAGTTGCATTTGTTTGAAGGCTACCAACTTTTTATGGTCACTGTTGGCCACATCTTCCAAATAAATATAATGTCAATCTCCAATTTTCCACTGTGTATCCCAGTTTACATCAAACATGAGGGTTCAACCCAATACCTACCCCACACATGTACATATTACTGCACTTTACATGGAAAATAGTACTGGGCATGGGGCATTTCGTGACGAATGTGTCTAGTTTTTAGTAAATTTTCAAAAAAAAAAAAAAAAAAAAAAAAAATTTTACATTTTGCCATTATGGGATATTGTGAGTAGAGTTTTGAGGGGAAAAAAAAAGTGAAGCGCTGTGAATATTTTCTGGATGCACTGTATATAGTAGTCGTGCAATTTCCAAAGTGTGGGCTGTGGCCCCGTGGTAGGCCATGAAGATACTGCAGGTAGGCCACGAGAGGACCTTAAAAACAAAGTTAAAAAATGTCTTTGGTTTTCAATTTGAAATAAAGCTTAAAATATTTTATTTTTTTAATGTAATCTGAAATACAACCCCAATTCCAATGAAGTTGGGACATTGCGTAAAATGTAAATCAAACAGAATACAATGATTTGCAAATCCTCTTCAACCTATATTCAACTAAATACACCACAAAGACAAGATATTTAATGTTCAAATTGCAAATCCTCTTCAACCTATATTCAACTAAATACACCACAAAGACAAGATATTTAATGTTCAAACTGATAGACTTTGTTGTTTTGTGCAAATATTTGCTCATTTTGAAATGGATGCCTGCAACACATTTCAAAAAAGTTGGGATGGGGCAACAAAAGACTGGGGAAGTTGATGAATGCTCAAAGAACACCAAACTGGAAACAGTGAGTGTCATGATTGGGTATAAAAGGAGCATCCCCAAAAGGCTCAGCTGTTCACAGGCAAAGATGGGGCAAGGATCACCACTTTGTGAACAACTGCATGAAAAAAATAGCCCAACAGTTTAAGAACAGTGTTTCTCAATGTTCAATTGAAAGGAATTTAGGGATTCCATCATCTACAGTCCAAAATATAATCAGAAGATTCAGAGAATCTGGAGAACTTTCTACACATAAGCGACAAGGCTGAAAACCAACATTGAATGCCCATGACCTTCGATCCCTCAGGCACCACTGCATTAAAAACCGACATCAATGTGTAAAGGATCTTACCGCGTGGGTCAGGAACACTTCAGAAAACCATTGTCAGTTAACACAGTTCGTCACTACATCTACAAGTGCAAGTTAAAACTCTACCATGCAAAGCGAAAGCCATACATCAACAACATCCAGAAATGCTGCCGCCTTCTCTGGGCCTGAGCTCATTTGAAATGGACAGACGCAAAGTGGAAAAGTGTGCTGTGGTCTGATGAGCATCTGTGATCTGTGGGTATGGGGGTGTATTAGTGCCCATGGCATGGGCAACTTGCACATCTGTGATAGCGCCATCAATGCTGAAAGGTACATCCAGGTTTTGGAGCAACACATGCTGCCATCCAAGCAACATCTTTTTCAGGGATGTCCCTGCTTATTTCAGCAATACAATGCCAAGCCACATTCTGCACATGTTACAACAGCGTGGCTTTGTAGCAAAAGAGTGCGGGTACTAGACTGGCCTGCTTGCAGTCCAGACCTGTCGCCCATTGAAAATGTGTGATGCATTATGAAGCGCAAAATACATCAACGGAGACTCCGGACTGTTGATCAACTGAAGTCGTACATCAAGCAAGAATGGGAAAGAATTCCATCTACAAAGCTTCAACAATTAGTGTCCTCAGTTCCCAAACGCTTACTGAGTGTTGTTATAAAGAAAGGTGATGTAACACATTGGTAAACATACCACTGTCCCAGCTTTTTTGAAATGTGTTGCAGGCATCCATTTCAAAATGAGCAAATATTTGCACAAAAACAATAAAGTTTATCAGTTTGAACATTAAATATCTTGTCTTTGTGGTGTATTCAATTGAATATAGGTTGAAGAAGATTTGCAAATCATTGTATTCTGTTTTTATTTACATTTTACACCACGTCCCAACTTCATTGGAATTGTATAGCCAAGCCATTTGATTTAAATTACATCGTATTCTTCATTTATCTGTTCTAGTTTAATGTGTGACACCATATTAAGTGACCAGTTACATTATCAGAACATGTATTTATTAGTGGGGAATCATAGCTGACAGAACATTTGATCATTGGTGGGAGCTAAAACAGTTCAGTCATATGCCCATGTTCATAAAATAAAATCAATTATTCTGATTATGAATTAAATATTAGAATTAAAATGCTTAATCTTGTGAGATGATAAAAAGTGAGATTAAAGGTTTGGGTGGGCTGCAGAAAACATAGATTTCAAAGTGGGCGGCTGCATTATCATGACTGGTAATGGCTACTCTATAGAAACATGACTTCTTATTAGTCTGTCTTCAAAACATTTCCTCCCTGTACAATTGTTTTACTTGTTGCTAAACCGTTTTTTTTTTAACTGAAGAAATCAGTGAAACCTCTTAAAGTCTAACAAGAAAACCAGCTTCTTCAAAGGGAACTTCTAGATTTATCTCCAAAGTTAGACCTTTTGACCTCTCAAGCTCAGAAACAATGTTTCAACACAATTTTTAGTCACACTCTTTGAAAATGAAACAGTGACATTTCCTACCTGCAAGATATTTTATCGTATCGAGTTTAAGTGACTCTAACATGGTTTTCAAACCCGCCACTTCAGTGTCAATTTTCATGTTGGCACGCGTCAAATGACGACCTTGTTCTGCAGCCTTTAGTGGAAAATTAAAAGAACAAAAATATAATTAGACATTAAAGATTATATACTGGCCAAAGCACAGTTATGAAAAATCTAACGCATTCCAGGAAAGAATACACATTTCCTTCACCAGTAAAAGCAATTCTTACTACTAACGCTCTTAATTTTACACTAAAAATTCTGTGTGTACAGTATATACAAGAAGATATGGCACAAACCATTTCCATAATCTCAGCTCTTGTTTTCAGAAGCTTCTTCTCATGTTCTGTTTTCTGAAAATACACAAACACATTTTTCATGTGAGAGACACACAATGATCATTTATCAACTCCATCACTCTGAGAGAGAGAAAAAACAAACAAAAAAAAAACAAGTAGAGTGAGAGCTTACTCATAGCTATTACCTCACCTCAAACAACCACATTTACATATTAGTCTACAAAACTGGCACGATCACCATTCCTAAAAGCTGTGAAAGATAGCAAATGTTTCATTACATGACATGAATTTAGCCGACTTTTATCCAAAGCGATTTACAAGTAAGGAATTCCACTTCAGCATAACAGCAAATATACTTATTTATTTAGACATTTACTGAACAGGGACAAATGCATTAAAAATTATTTCATATAAAATATAAAACAGACACCATGCATGCAGGTTTCTAGCCAAGGTTAATACCTGTCCCTGAGTAGGCTTTTACTATTTAAACCAAAGATTAAAAGCTAAGTTAATACAGCACAGAATATAAAACACAATTACACAAAGCAGATAAGGGAAGGAAGTAAAAATAGTTGTTTCAGTTTCAGCCATTGTTTTGCTTGCAGTACAAAGGAGACTTCAGCAAAACGATGAATACCATCTTTACACGCACATACAAACCACCGAGTGATACCAGAGAGGGTCATTTGAGAAGACAATAATGAAAGGTAGAGAGAGAATTTTGCATTGGGCCCCAGAGAGGTTAGGAATGGCTCTGGTCTTGGCCCTCATTGCTCACCCCTGCCTCATGGTGTTGATACAACAGCAAGAGAACAGTAAGTGCCAATTTAAAAAAAATTAAAGTAAGAAATTTGGAGCACTTACCAATTCTTTGACACGGCTTTTCTCCACACTCATGTCCAAAATTGTGTCTGCACGCACTTTATTCATCACATCCTGCAAATGAGCAAAAGAAAATGACAACTTGGGAAAACAAAAGAGTCATCAGGACATGACATATTCCCCTGGTCCCCACAAAACAAATTGACCAAAGTCACCGTAATCGACTGGTGTCACAGGATCACCCAAGTACACCCTTATGCTCAGTCAGAATGAAAATGGTCAAGTGGTACTTGACATATCACGCCAACAAGGGTGGCAATGACAATATCTTGAATGTCTCACTGTGACCTTGAAACTGACCCCAAGGTCACAGTAACTGACTGGTGACAGGGATCACCCAAGTACACCCTTATGCTGAGTAAGAATGAAACTGAGCAACTGGTTCTTGAGATATCATGCTAACAAGAGTGACAATGACAACATCTTGAACATCTCATTGTGACCTTGAAATTTACCCCAAGATCACCATAATTGACTGGTGTTGAGGGATTATCCGAGTACATCCTTATGCTAAATATGAATGAAATTGGTCAAGTGATTCTTGAGATATCACAGCTAAAAATGGTGGCAATGACAATATCTTTAATATCTCGCTGTGAACTTGGTGTGACTCGGCTTCACCTTGTTGAATGATACGTTCCATCTTTCACCTCATGAAATATTCATTCCATTGAAAGAATGAAAAAAAAAATCATTATTTGTTTTAAATAATGGCAAAAATAGATCCCTGACATTTAAAATGTTATTAATTTATAAACAACAGAACAGGGATTTACAGTTTGGTGTGCATCACTGGTGCTTTGACGTCAACAGTCAAACACGAACTTTAAATAGGAGTCCAAAATTGTTCTGTACTTGCAAAAAACAATTCCGACAATCTAGTCCATGATGCCGTGCACTGACTTTGTGTACAGATCTGCTTTCCTCACTCCAGCGAAAAATCGCATCAGAAATTTGTCCAGATTTTCATCCTAAGAGGTCTTCACAACCCCACACAGCTTATGGCATAGTGGATTTTTTTTTGTGTGTGTTAGAAGAATTAGCACCGTCAATTAGCTCCTTCAAACTGTTGTCTGTCAGCAAAACAAACTCCACCATGTTTCGCTAAACGCCGCCCCCACTAGTGGGCAGTAGTCACTGCATGCAATTGCACAAAATGTATGGAAACAAATTTGGATGGTAAATGGTAAATGGAATCAAATTTGCATGCTAAATGCAACGCAACACAAATGGGACAAGTAATCCATGTCACGTGACACACAAAGCTCCAATCAAATGACAAGGATACACTCAGCCATTATATAATTGTATTTATTATAAGGCTGCTCTGACTGGCTGATTACCAGTGGGATATTTTCCCATATCGGACCAATTACCATGACAATCAATCTGCAACGCATATTTCTGTTACAAACCAGGAAGCTAAAAACACGATTAGAAAAACAAAGTTGGACATGAACATACTCCATAAATATCTAAACAGCATCAGAAAAAACACACAGATTGAAAGCTTACCAGCTAACGACCGGACCATCTGTTAAGCTAGTGAAGGTGAAAAAAGCGAACGAGCCCAACACCGTCAGCAGCATATTCAAGCGATACTGCAAGTTTGCATGTTTATAGATATTATTATATGGTATGTGATTTTGCCAACTTCTGATTGGCCCATTTGCCACTTTCTGAGCTGTACCACATGCTGAGTTGACCGCTGGTGGAGCCGAGTTGACTGCTGGTGGAGCTGAGTACACCTCGCGTGCAGCGTAGCGCTAGCCAATCAAGCGACGCCTTCTATCGATAACGACCAATCAGATAACGCGATATAACGCCTACTTTGGCTATCAGTTTGTTGACAAGATTCTATATGATGCCTGTGCATTATTTCACAAAGACTATTCCTTATTAAGCCCCTTTCCCACGGGCCCGCTTCGAGTTGCGTTGTGCGTCGTCATGATGACGCTGTGTACGCAATGCAGTAAAAACTAAGAGCACAGAAAAAAATAAAAACGCTGCTGGCTGCAGCAGCTCCTCAGTCTTCTCTCACAAATGTGTTTAAATACAGTCCATAAAAGTCCTGCTCAGACTGATTGCCAGAGACAGGACATGTCCACATCAAGTATAACTCCAGACATCTCCGCATTTACTCACAGACGGTTCGTTCGTGCGCACGCGCATCTCGCTGTCAAAGTAGGAAAGATAAACTATAACAGAACTCAGAGCGTGTAAACTAGAAGATAAATCAAAGTGCACAGTCTGTCTGCAGCGCGCACCTGACGCAGACATTCCTGCGTCGTTATGACACCACAGGAAGCTCAAAGCAGCCCCGGTGTGAAAGGGGTTTTAGAGATTGTGCTTATGAAGTATTTTGGTCATGTTGGTGCAGTATGACAGTAATAATAAAGAGTTGAAACTTGAAATTGATTTTTCAGTTTTAGTATGTTTGACAAACTGCCAATTTTCTTGTTTACCATATAATAAAACAGTTATAGAGTTTTGATTTCGGTGACCAGGTCTGCATAATCACGGGTACACCTCATCAAAAGTCTATATTTGTATATAATAGCCATAAAATAAATTATTAACCTCGCTTCCTCAGTCTGTACGGGGATATCAGACTTCACTAAGGCTAGGTCCCTACTGTCAACACCTCAGTCTAATATTTTCCTCTACAGACCTCTCACTCGGTTATTAATCCTTTAATATATCTATATTCCTTATGGTCCTTTTGTGACCATCACAGAATGGTCGTATATGTGATTGCAACGTGTAAATGATTTGAATCAGTGAGAATAATCACTTACAGCTAGCTGTACCCCAAGTTGCACTAACTGGATCTTGAGTTTCTGGAGGCAGGGGGGGGGGGGGGGGGGGGGGGGAGAGATAAACATTTTGAAAATGTGAGAACAATAAATGACAACCACAACCATACATCCCCACCCATCTCACAAAACATGGGCAAAAGATGAAAGAAAGAACACAGATTTCACTCGCTGGAATTTCCCATGATTGCTGCAAGTCATGATTTATTTATTTATTTTATACTTTTCCAATTTTGAGTGTCTATCCAAATGCAACAAGAGCTAACAGCATTCTGTATCTATGGGTGTGAATTAAGGGACAACAGATATCACTGGAACTAGAATGAGCGTGAATGCAGAGGCTACTCTTTCAAACGCTACACTGAAATGAACATTTACCTCATTCTCTGCCAGTAGATTACAGAATTCACTTTTCTCAAGGATAATCATGTCCTTCTTTAGAGCTGATATTTGAGAAGTCACAGTCTGCAACCAGATCTCCTGTCAAACCAGACAACCAAGATGTGAATCACTGCAAATGCATATCAAGTGGAAAACAAAATTATCAATGGTGAGTAGAGCACTCAGAGGCTTGATCACTAGTCTGCCCGTCAAAGTAGCAAGCAGGGTATTGTTTTCACTGGTGTGCGTGCACATACATATGGACAAGATAACTTAAAAAAGAAGACTGAACAGATTTCTTCGGGGCAAAGCCTGTGAGAGTGCACATTATGATGATCAAGTGCAGAGCATCTTGTCAGAATTTGACAGGCACTTTACTGACTTTGTTTCTGTTGAGCCTGTTGTCAGTTCTCTGTTTTCTATTTGGGGAAAATATAGATGTGGATTGTATAACATCCAAAGTGGCATCACTCCAACCTGGATAGCTGTGCTATTGAGAATGAGCTCCTCATCACTCACTCTCATCTTAAACCACTTATCCGGGATCAGGTCGCAGGGGCAACAGCTCCAGCAGGGGACCCCAGACTTCCCTTTCCATTGACCACCTCTGACTGGGGGATCCTGAGGCGTTCCCAGGCCAGTGTGGAGATATAATCTCTCTACCTAGTCCTGGGTCTTCCCCGGGGTCTCCTCCCAGGTGGACGTGCCTGGAACACCTCCTTAGGGAGGCGCTCAGGGAGTATCCTTACCAGATAACCAAATCACCTCAGCTGGCTCCTTTCAAACTGAGCTTCTCACCCTATCTCTAAGGGAGACACCAGCCATACTCACAGGGCCCTGGCTGAGCACCGCTACATTGGAGTTTACCTTGATAGATGAGAAGGTTGCCTCCCTGCGCCTTTGTGTGGCGGGTGGGGGGGCTCTGACTGTTTGTGCATATGCAGCAAACAGCAGTTCAGAGTATTCAGCCTTCTTGGACTCCCTGAATGGAGTCCTGTATAGGGCTCTAGTGGGGACTCCATTGTTCTGCTGGGGGACTTCATCGCACATGTGGGCAATGACAGAGACACCTGGAGAGCATAATTGGGAGGAAGGGCCTCCCTGATCTACACCTGAGCAGTCGTTTGTTGTTGGACTTCTGTGCTAGTCATGGACTGTCCATAATAAACACTGTGTTCAAACATATGGATGCTCATCAGTGCACATGGTACCAGACAGTGTGCCTATAATCTGACCACTTTTTTCAGTAACGAGTAATCCAACGCATTTATCTTTCCAAATCAGTAATCAGATTAAAGTTACTTCTCCAAGTCACTGTCCGTTACTATCATTTTTGCACTGCGGGTCGATCGCAGCATTAAACTGGCTCATGAGCAGGACAGGGTTCGACTAAACTGCCCGCTGTCAGCGAGCTGCGAGCTTTTCCTCCACGGTTTTCAGCAGCAGTTCTGAGTTGAAAAACGGTCGCCATCTCTCAAAGCACGTTGATGACAGCATATCTGCACTGACCTTTACAAAGACATTTTTACGTTTTTCCCCCCTTTATTTAAAACTATGAGCCCCCTGAGTGTCTTCTCGCTAAAAACAGCTGATTCGCGATGCGTGAACAACACTCTTTTATGACTCAAATGCGCCTAAACTCTCTTTCTGAGGATGACATGACATAAGAAATGCTCATAGAACTTTCTTACCTGTCAATTTGGTCGTGTTTTCTACATAAATAAACAGTGATTCTTCCTGCTCAAACGCCAAAGCAGGGGTGAATCTAGATGGAAAGGGGGTGTGGCAACACTGGTAACAGAGCACCCTAGGCCAAAGGTCAATGATCGATTTTGTGATTGTATCATCTGATCTGATGCCGCATGTTCTGGACACTTAGGTGAAGAGAGGGCAGAGCTGTCAACTGATCACCATCTGGTGGTGATTTGGATCAGAGGGTGGGGGAGGACTTTGGACAGACTTAGCAAGCCCAAATAGATAGTGCAGGTGAACTGGGAACATTTGGTGGAGTCCACTCTCTGACAGATCTTCAACTCACACCTCCAGTGGAGTGTTTCTGGCATCCCTGTGGAGGTTGGGGGCATTGAACCAGAATGGGCAATGTTCAAAGCTTCCACTGCTGAAGCCACAGTGGGGAGCTGTGGCCTGAAGGTCTTAGGTGCCTCAAGGGGTGGCAACCCTCAAACACCAGGGTGACAGAAAAAGTCCTTCCAGGTTGTTATCTCTGAGGACTCCAGGGGCAGTTGCAAGGCACCGACACGCTGGAAGGGCAGCAGCCTCTGCTGTGAGGGAGGCAAAGCAGTGGGTGTGGAAGGAGTTTGGAATAACCATGGAGGACTTTCGGTTGGCACCAAGGTGTTTCTGGCAGACTGTGAGGCAACTCAGGAGAGAAAAATAGGGAACCATCTAAGCTGTCTACAGTAAAGAAAGGGACTCTGTTGACCTCAAGTGACGAGGTAATCACACCCTGGAAGGAACACCTTGAGGAACTCTTGCAACAGACCAGAGCGCCCTCTATAGTAGGGGCAGAGTTGGAAGCTGATGGGGGTTCATCATCAATTTTCCTGGTAGAAGTCACTAAGGTAGTCAAAACGGCTCCGCAGTGGCAAGGCCCAGGGGGTTGATGAGATCCGTCCAGAAATGCTGAAGGTTCTGGGTATAGAGGGATTGTCTTGGATGAGATGTCTCTTCAACACTGTGTGGAGGTTTGCGTGGAGGACTGGGACAGTGCCTCATGAGTAACAAACTGGGGTGGCGATCCCCATATTCAAAAAATGGGACCAGAAAGTGTGTGCCAATTACAGGGGCATCACACTATTCAGTCTCCCTGGTAAAGTCTACTCCAGGGTGCTGGAAAGGAGAGTTCGGCCAATAGTCGAACCTCAGATTGATAACGATCAATGCGGGTTCTGTCGTGGCGGTGGAATAACTGACCAGCTCTTTACTCTCACAAGGATCTGGGAGTATGCCCATCCAGTCTACCATCGCTGGTTCTCAAGACCAGGCACCTAAGTGGCTCTACTCTACTCTTTTCTACTCTCCTATTTTACTCTTCCTTTTTAGATATTTAGATATACCTTTATATACTAGAATAGTTCCACCTTAGAATTGGAATATAATATATAAGATATACCTTACTGAATTTTCATGTGTTTTGTGGACTTGGAGAAGGCATATAATCGGGTACACCGGGAGATACTGTGGGAGAATGGAGAAGGAGTCCCTTCTCACCGCCATCCAATCTCTGTACTCACAAAGTACAAGATCCCTTGCAAAAGAGATCTCGCTCTCAATGGGACTAACCTGGTGAAATAAAGGTTAAATTAAACTAAAAAATTAAAACGTGCCTGTGGAAAAAAAGAAAAAAGAAGTGCCTTGGCTCTTGAGTAACAAACCCAATGGAAACAGTGATAATAATAATAATATTAAAAACTCCAGAAATGATCCACATGAACTCCATATGATCCACATTTTATCGCACTGAGAGTTGCAGCACATAAACACAAACTGAGCATTTTTATTGTTTTTGAGTTGTCCTCCCAGTACTTAATGTCTTTGGCATAAGACCACCACAGTATTTTCCTCGCATGTATAAGAGAGCTTTAGAAGCTTTGAAATAAATGCACACTCACTCACCTGTTGCATTTTGGTTACCATGTCACCGTAAATGACATCCATGTTTGACTTGGTCGTCCTCACCAAGATCTTAACAATCACCTCAGCTTGCTGAGACGTGAAGCCTGTCAAAGGAAAGAGATCATTTACTAAGTAAAAATAAACAAAGATTATAATACAAAAGGTGATAAAGTAAAACAAAAACAAACCATTTTCTTCAAGGACCCGGACCACTGCATGTGTATCAAAATACAGCTTCTGGCTTTCACATGGCAGATTTGTATTCAAATTAGACTGGAGGGCTTTGCTGGATGTCCTTAGCTCTGATATCAGTGAAACACAGGAGTGAATAATAAAGAATCAATCAACAATAATTAGTTTTCATTTCTTTCATGAAACCCATGATTTGCACTGCTTGAGGCCAAGCTGTATGGTAGATCAATGCATGTTTTACTTGCTGAACAACAATGCAGTAAAGCTCTGCGCCAAATGGCAAGGACATGCACTATACATGGGCAAAGTGGATCAATGGAAATTGATGACCTTGACTTCATGGACAATGCTGTGACCTTTGTGGAATCTATGATACACTAACTGCAGCTGTTGAGAACCCGAGTGAGGAATCAGAGTGTCGGGGTTTGCGATAATCCTGGATCAAGAGGAAGGTCCAGGCTTTTAATGACTTTCTGAATCCAGCCATCAGAAGTGTATCTGTATGTGGTGAAACTATTGAACGAGGCACACACAGCTCTGGGTCCTCAACCTTTGAGTTTGAGAGACACCTGGGAAAAGCTTGTAGAGTCATGAGGTCGCTAGGCCTGTCACAATAACAAATTATGCTGGACAATATATTGCCTTGGCCCTGTGACAGACTGGTGTCCTGTCCAGGGTGTACCCCGCCTCACACCCTATGACTACTGGGATAGGCTCCAGCCCAACCCCGTGACCCTTACTTGGAATAAGCGGTTTAAGATGAGTGACTGATATATTGCCTCAGAAAATATCACAATAACCGATAATACCACAACATTTTAAGACAATTTTATGACACTGGTATAATGACAAAATAGTATAAATATACGCAATGCTAAAATACCCTCGGCTCTATGAGTATTGTCTTCTTTAAAATTTGTTGTTTAATTGGTATCCCAGTGCAAACTAATCTCTCTCTCTCTCTCTCTATATATATATATACATATACACACACACACGTCTAAAAATAGTTTGTTGTCATGACTGAAGAAGCGTAGCATTTTAAAAGTAGTCCCTCTGTGTTTTGTGCGTTTCTCAGCCTGAACCAGAGAACGTGAAAATTTACTTATTTCAAAAGTCACAGCGCCTCCTTCATTACAGTGCAGCAGATAAATGAAACAATCCTGAAAATGGTGATAGAAGCAACACATTTGGGACAAATACCCTTTAGACATTACTCTTTTGAAAAAACCGATAGGCCATTTGAATTTTCAATAGGCAGCCAGGTAGGGGTCAATTGAAGAATTACACAGGGGTCAAAATTAAAAGATGCCCCAATCATATTGAAAACTACACCACATTAGAGCAACTTTAACTTTTGGCCCCTCTACAAACTGAAATTTGTACCACATAACTCCATAACATTCAGTCACAGATAGTCCAAATTATACCTTTTTGGAATCTTTGTGATCAGACAAATAATATGGCATAGTTTTCACAAATACACCTTAGAGGTGTATTTGTGTGCTTTAGTAATAAAGTTTGAATTGGTGCCAAATTTGGTGCTTCTATCACTATTTGCAGGATTCCTGGGTAAATATTCTGTTATCTGCTGCAGTATTAATGTCACGTCAGCGTTTATCACAGCCATCAGTTGACAATTCCTATGATGAACAAAAATCCCATGATCCACCAAAATAAAAATAAATAAAATAAAAAAAATGTTCAATTGTTCTATTTGGCATCCATGTAAGAAGTGAAAGAGGTGCAGATCTTATTACTTCCTGCTGCATTGTAAACACACACCATACTCTTATGTCACACTTCCTGTTTGAATGCAGCGCCTTGAGCAGCGACCTATTTTTTGCAAATTTGTTTTGCATGATAATTATTAATAGAAAATGTGTATTTTGAAAATAACTGTAAAAAATAATTTTATTTAACACTAAGAATGAAATTAAATTGTATTAATCCCTTTTAAATTTGTGTTGCTCTGTAACTGTTAATAAATAAACCTATCTGTACAGAGGCAAGTAAAAATTAATTCAGCCAAGTTAAAACAAACAAAACAATAATGGTAAATCCCCTGAACATGAGGCATGGAATTAAATTGGGGGTGGGGGGGGGAGTGAAACTGAAAGTTTTGATTTTGTACTTTTAAAATATTAAATATATATATATAACTTTGCCTCAGACCTGGAATATTTTGTGATGTTTTCTGGTTTATTTTTAATTCAAAACTCAAATCTTTTTTTTTTTTCTTTTGCTGCTTTCATGTCATTTTTTCAGTTTCAGATCTTCTGTCCCTTATTTTATTTGGAAGGCTTCTGGATCAGAAGTATTGTTCAGCTTTGAACCCTAAACCCTGAAAGATCACAAATCAAGGACGCCGGACAGCGTGACATCATCTTAGAGCGCTTACCCTTCCGGAAGTGGGGAGCCCTATCGGGAAGCACTACAAAATTCCGATTTGATTCACTTTCCGATTTCAGATATTTCGCAAAATATGTACAAGCAAAGCAGGGCGGCTATGGTTGTGCCGTAACGGTGGAACTCTGGTCGATCATGCAGGACACAATATGGTGGAAAGAGGAACTTACCCCTTACAAACACTGGGGAAACAGCGATCAGATGTTCATGAGTTGGTCTCTGTCTCCGTGGAGTTCCGACGTTTCTGAAAAGCGGTGCGAGGCTACAAAAGGACGAAGCAGCTGTGGTGGAAACGTACTTTTTGATAGAAATATCTGATACAGCCGCTCTCTCTGTGTTACATGTTGCGTCAAACCACATCTCGTGGTTGAAAGCAAACAGTTTAAGTCTCGAATGACACTGTTTCACAACCATTTCACTTCTGTCAAAAACGTGCAGTTACCGGTAAATATGCTCTTTGGCGAACCAACAACCAGCTGCGGCTCTGCGACTCTTTACCTTACTTTTTTGCTTTTGATTCAGCGTCAAGTTTGACAAAATTGACTTAAAATCTCCAACCATCTTGTACCTTTCAAAGTAAAATTCCCAATTCGTCAAGCGATCTAATGCATTCCAGTACAATTTATGACAACAATAAAACTATGAAAGTTTACTTGCATACTCTGTTAAATAAAATATAACCCTTTTTTTCCACTCCACTGAATTTTTAATTTTTATTATTTCTTAATTTTTTTATTGTAAAGCACTTTTGAATGGTTATTTCAAAAGCGCTATATAAATCAAATACAGTACATAGTAATCTATTGATATAAACAATAATCTATTATAAATTATGTAATATTTTATTTATATATAATTCATTTTTTATAAATCAATATGTGTATCTCGGTTCATTCACATTTATGCACAATCAGGTCTCACCAAGAAACTCAGAGTGTTAATTACTTAAAGCCATGTGTGTAAAAAAAATATGCACCAATAACAGCTAATGACTTGGCCAGCAAAAATATAGATGAGTGGATGAGTGAGTTAGTAAGTCCACATCAGCTTCAAACTTTATTTCTAAAGCACATTTAAAATGACCAAAGTGTACCAAAAAGAACATAGACACCAGGTTACGCCCAATAGATCCCTTGCAGTCACGTGACCAGGCCACTTCCTGGCCATTCCCATGTTATTGGTTATGCACAGGGCTTCCAGGATTATTTATACAAGAAACAACGTACATACTGCAAAATGTGGGACAAGTTTGCAGGCATCCATTTCAAAATGAGCAAATATTTGCACAAAAACAATAAAGTTTATCAGTTTGAACATTAAATATCTTGTCTTTGTGATATATTCAGTTGAATATAGCTAACACAGACGTCCTTGCCTACGTTGCTGGGAGGTTACATTTTCGTTGCACAATTGGGAACGTTCTGTCCACCTCCTGGCAACTTCCAGAAGGAACGTTTACTTGTTACAGTTTTTGGACGTTTCTTTGGAACGTTGTACTTACGCTGAGGGGACGTTCTATTAACTACATAATTCACCAGCCTTATCAATCCATATATTGATTGATAAGGCTGGTGAATTGGTATTGTTGTACATTTAAATAAAGTGATTCCTGTATTTTCTTTCTTAACACATATTTTATAACTTGCTTAATTTTCCGAAAGTTGTCATTCTCAGGGATACTTTAGTAGGCCTACCGTCCCGATGATAGTCTAGTCCGGATTGACCGGTCGATCGCATGGAGGGGGGGACTCCCGCGGTTCATTCTATCTGCGCATGCGCAGGGTCAAGAGGTCGTGAGGAGCTACAGTGGAGAGTGACGCGAGCGTATAATGGCGGAGGAAAAAGATCCCAAACTTATCATTTTCATCCAGAGTGGGAGTAAGATTATTTTTTCGTTTATTCAAATGGCAAATCCATCTGCCTTATCTGCAATGCAAACGTGGCATTACCGAAGAAAGGGAATTTGGAGCGGCATTTTAAGACGATCCACAAGAGCTACGATGCTAGCTTCCCGGCTAAAAGCCGGCTTGCAGCACAACAGGCCGTTTTCCCCCGGACAAATACCACCAGTAAAGCTGCAACCACAGCTTCTTATCGTGCCAGCCGTGTTCTGGCAAAAAGAAAGAAATCATTCAAGGATGGTGAAATTGTGAAAGAAGCTTTCATGGAAGCTGCAGATGTGCTCTTTGCCGATTTTAAAAATCAGGAGATCGTGTCTGCAGGATGTGCAGCTCTCAAGAAAGTCTGTTGCACGACGATGCGAGTTAATGGCGGAGGATATTGATCGGCAACTGAGGAATGATATTGAGGTATGTGAATGTTTTTCTCTGCAATTCGATGAATCCACTGATACTGTGGACGTGGCTCAGCTATGTGTTTTTAGTAGAATGTTTTTTGACAACATGAATGTAAAAGAACTGCTGAGCATTTTACCTTTGAAAGGCCACACGAGAGGCACAGATATGTTTCAGGTTTTTATGGAATTTGTTAATAAGAGCCAGCTGCCCCTCTACAAACTCATTTCTGTAACCGAGCTGCCAGCTCGATGCCATCTTAATGTATTTATACAAACAACCATGTCATCAAATTTCATTGCATGAGAGGCCTATTAACTGATCGAGTAGTTCTGTTGTGTTTATATACGTGTTCCTGCTTTCAGCAGCATTGTAGTTGTTTCATGTAAACTAAACTTGAAGCAACTTTGTAACAGATGGTACGCAGCAACGACTCGACAGACTGGAGTCAAAGGTTGACCGCATACTACAACTACTGTGGAGGAATCAGGCTGCTGAAGAAGCTGACTGCATTGGAGATAATGCAGGCCAGACTTAAAACAACGGAGGAGCTGGACCAATTCAGGAAAACACTGGAGGACCAGGAGTTTAGGAGGACAGTGGTAAATTATTGTTCCTAACACTTTTGCAGAAGTGGTTATTTTCATGAAGCATATTGCCATTGCACACATACTTCTTTTTACTCTGTCATAGGTGAATCTGCTGAAACAGCTATCTGGATCAACGCTGAACTCCTTTGCCAGGACGATGCTCGGTGAAATTGGGATGTGGCGGTTGTGGGCTGGCGTCAGCCTCAAAGGATGGAAAGGGAAGAAAGCCCTGCAGCCTCTCACTCTCTAGAGTTTTGAAGAGTAAGTTATCAAGGTGTCTCACTGCATCATTTAATTTTAGTTAGCAATTAAAAATAATTTTATCGTTTCTCCAGTTAAAAAAGAGGAAAATACAAGACTGTTTTTATTTTGTTTTTGTGACAGAAGCCTTCAGCAACAAGACGGAAATTTTACCAGATGCTATCGATGATGCGTTAACTGAAACACTGCGCCATGCAGCAAAGAGGGGAAGTAGTTAAACTTTTATGGCATCAGCAACTCACAGGTGACTTGTATTAGCACCATGGCCACACCTAGTCATTCCCTTCAATCAAATCCTGGTCCAGTGTTGACTGTTTCAAGAGTAAAGACCGTGACCGGCTCACATGCACCCCAGCTCTTTGGAGCAGTCTCTCTCAAACCGTTCCTCACATTCTGTATTCTCTTTCCGCAAACATCTTAAAACCTATCTGTGGGCTCACCTTCCCTCCATAATGTAACTGTCACTTGGCTGTGTTGACAATTGGAATTCATTCATTCATTATTGGTTTATTTGACAGGGACAGTGCATATTAATGAACGTACAATTGTTTATTGACAGTATATATACACGAGGTCTGTCAGTAAAGTATAGGTCCTTTGTATTTTTTTCAAAAACTAAATGGATTTCATTCATATGTTTTTACGTCAGACATGCTTGAACCCTCGTGCGCATGCGTGAGTTTCTCCACGCCTGTCGGTGACGTCATTCGCCTGTGAGCACTCCTTGTGGGAGGAGTCGTCCAGCTCCTCGTTGGAATTCCTTTGTCTGAGAAGTTGCTGAGAGACTGGCGCTTTGTTTGATCAAAATTTTTTCTAAACCTGTGAGGCACATCGAAGTGGACACGGTTTGAAAAATTAAGCTGGTTTTCTGTGAAAATTTTAGCGGCTGATGAGAGATTTTGAGGTGATACTGTCGCTTTAAGGACTTCCCACGGAGCGGGACGTCGCGCAGCGCTCTCAGGCGCCGTCGTCAGCCTGTTTCAAGCTGAAAACTTCCACATTTCAGGCTCTATTGTTTCAGAACGTCGTGAGAGAACAGAAGTTTCAGAAGAAGTCAGTTTCAGCATTTTATCCGGATATTCCACTGTTAAAGGAGATTTTTTTTAATGAAAGATATGCGGACGGATTGCAGCGTCGGCTCGCAGCCGCCGCAACGCTCCCCCACAGGAAAAACACCTCTGTTGGAAGCCTTAAGGACAAGTTGGAACATGCCCAACTGTTAAACAATTTCTCAGATACTCCACTGAAAGCCATCAAAAGCCGCCTGGATTTTACAAATAGTTATCAACATGGAGGAGTTTTTCCTGTGCCGCCGCACCGCGCCGGCTGCATCCCGACGCGCGGACCTGTCC
The DNA here is from genome assembly GCF_902500255.1 of Thalassophryne amazonica. Classification (NCBI taxonomy): domain Eukaryota; kingdom Metazoa; phylum Chordata; class Actinopteri; order Batrachoidiformes; family Batrachoididae; genus Thalassophryne; species Thalassophryne amazonica. The sequence goes on from NW_022986267.1 coordinate 213,559, forward strand.
GCACGTCTTTCATTAAAAAAATCTCCTCCCACAAGGAGTGCTCACAGGCGAATGACGTCACCGACAGGCGTGGAAAAACTCACGCATGTGCACTGGGGTTCAAGCATATCTGACGTAAAAACATATGAATGAAATCCATATAGTTTTTGAAAAAAATAAAAAGGACCTATACTTTATTGACAGCCCTCGTACACACACACACACACACATTATATATATATATATATATATATATATATATATATATATATATATATATATATATATAGCACACACTTTAACGTAAATATGCCAGTTTTAGCATAATACTAATTTCCATCCGTAGTCTCCAGACATAAAATATAAAACAGAGCATTTAACAAGCATAAAAACATTGATCATTTACAATATAATACACTGTCATATTTTAATATAACCCAGAGCCATATAAAGGAGGAGTTATCTGTTCCGGTCAAGATGGAGGTTAAAATGCTGTTGTCTCAATATAAAGTGCAGGAAAGTACTGAGGTAGAATTCAGTTGTAGGTGTGTACAGGTACAGTCAGTTTTATTATAAGATGCTGAATTAAAGTGCTTTGTCACAATAGTAAAGTGCTCGATACAGCTGCAGTATCTCTTTAAAGTGCTGGTGTGCATAAGCTTACCTATGTGTTGTTGTGTGCGTGTATATGAAAGTATATTGATTTCGCATGTCTAACTCGTAATGATTACAGGTTTGGTTATCTTTCAGCCATGTTTAAAGCTGTGTCTTGAATAAAGCAAATGTGGGGCTGAACCTGATTGTCGTTAGAGAGTACATTTTGAGCAAAGACAGTTTTTCAAAATTTGATCTCGCAATCACACCTAGCGGAGGATCTGGTGTTAATTTCATTGTTACTTTTCCTGTTAATATAGTTCCTCAGAGGGAGTGGGGCCAAATTGTGTAGGGACCTGTACACAGCACAACACATTTTAAATAGCATGAAATTCTCAAAACTTAAAAGCTTATATTTTTCTAAGATTGGACGGTGATGAGAAATCGTGTTTTTTTTGGTCCAATATTTTTATGGCTTTTTTGTACAGTTCTACTGGTTTCAGTACAGTTGTTCCTGCAAAGGACCATGTTGTAATGCAATACTCTATATGTGACATGAAGTGTAAGTAAGATTTGGCCGCATCTATTGTAATAAACGGTCTTATCTGTTTAAAATAAGATCGATTGAACTTTACAGTGTGATTTACCTTTTTGATATTTTTTTTGAATGTAAGATTTGGGTCTAATATCACTCAGATATTTGAATTGGTTCACAAGCACAGTTCTTCCCCTTCCAAGAAAACATGGGATCTGGCTAACTTAATTGGTCTTTTGGTGAACATCATACATAGTTTTTTGGTGTTCAGCAAAAGACAATTTTTATGTAGTCATTTGTGTATTTTACATAGTGCATTTGTGAGGTCTACAGATATTTTGTCACTCTTTCCCTAAGTCAAGATTACTGCGTCATCTGCATACATTTGCATATTTAGTTCAGAGCACACATCGGGGAGATCATTTCTATACAGAAAGAATAGAGGGGCTAATATTGAGCCTTGTGGAAGACCAACATAACTAGGGAGATACGAGGATGTGGCACCATCCACAACACGCTGCTTTCTGTTCGAAAGATAGGATTGAAACCATTGAATAGTATCCTCTGAAAAATTAAAATATGAATTGTAAAAATTGAGATATTGAATTAAGGATTCTGCATGGACTGGTTGAGCACCCTTGAACTTCACTGTGCTGAGGGAACTGGCACTATAGAAGTTATTGTATAGTATTTTTATGAATGGTTTTCTTTGTTTTTTAGGCAAAGGAGGATGAAAGAATTGGTACTGGTGTTAATGCTGACTCAGATGCTGGGATGGATGAAGCCATGGGCGACGATGTGGACGCCGATGCCATGGACCATTGTGTAGTGAATGATGACGCCATGGACGGCAGTGCCATGAGTGATGATGCCACAGTTAGTCATGGGTCAGATGAGAAGTGATTCATTTTATACTGAGAACTTATGCCTCCCCCTCTGTAAGGTGCAGGGGAGACATGAAATAAGTGCCCAATTTTCCTTGCACAACTTTTTTCCTGGATGCCATGATCATCAACTCGACTGGACTGACGCTATGTTTGTTTTGATCCACCTTTGTGATCCACCCACCATTGTGGGAACAAATCAAAAGCTGTGTTCACCACGGGGACACGTTCGGCACTATTCAGGATTGAGTGTTTTTTTTTTGTTTTTTTACCGATGATGAACAATGCGTAAAAAAATCTGACCGATGCAACTACATCGGTCCAAACCGGTCTGGATCCGGGACTGATGTTGCTGCTTTAAAGGGTGGGCGGTGGAGACATCTTCAGTTTTTGTTTAACGTTGACCCTTCTAGTTCATTTTATACTGAGAACTTATCCATGGCTTAATGCTATTGTAACTGTAATAATACTGGATGATGTCACCTGGCTTAGTACCTGAGAGATTGGAGTGTATTTTACCTGTTTCTATGACTGTATTATATTATGTGTTTATTTATTTATGTAAGGTAAATTATTCTATTGAAGTTTTATTGCACTGAAGTCAGTGATTGAGAAAAGAAATTTCGTTTTCTAGTGTATACAATTGCACAGTGAAAATAATCTTTGAACCTTAGTCATGGGTCACATCACGGATGAGAACTGATCCCTGGCTTAATGCTATTGTAATTGTAATAATACTGGAGGGCGGATGATAACTAATCAAGTTACTGAGAACTTGTCCATGTCTTAATGTATTGCTATTGTAATAATACTTCTAAAGTAATAAACTTGCAATTTACAGACTCATGCAATGTTCACAGTGTTCCTTCGTGTTGGGGGACATTGCAAAAACGTTGCAGCAATGTTGTGTCACAACCTCCTGAGAACGTTCTAGGTTGGTTGGTTGGCAACATTCTTGGCAACATCCCTGGAACGTTCTGGACAGTCTACAAATGAACGTTCCGACAACGTTGTGATGCAACGTTACTGCCACTTTGATGTAACGTTCAGGCAACGTTCCATTGTTAGCTGGGAGGTTGAAGAGGATTTGCATATCGTATTCTGTTTTTATCTACATGTTACACAACATCCCATCTTCATTGGAATTGGGGTTGTACAGCACCAGAAACAGTACAAGGAGAAAATTGCTGTTTTGGGACTTGTACACAGCACCACTGTTGCAGTTGACTGCACCTGGAGTGACATTGTTATCCGCATGTATAAATACACTCAGGACTTAAGTTAATTTTGTGCACACTTCTATGGGATTGTGCAGGAAAACTCAGCCGACTCTCACTATTTTTTTCGTGGTCCCGTCGCGGCTTCTGTAATAAAATGAGTAATGTTTTAGTGGCTCAGTTTTGTTTTTTTGTTTTGTTTTTTACTATTTCTAACTGTAATGAAGGGAAAATGGTGAAAAACAGGAAACATGAGTTGAGGTGGCTTGTTTACACAGCCAAGTGTATTGTGACCAGCTAAACTTGACTTTCAGCTGCATGTGGCACAGCCCTGCACGTGACCTGTGACTTCACGCACAAAGCCTCTATAATAAGTAAATAAGTTACAAATAACACTGCAGCAGGAAATAAAAAGAATAAAAAATAGAATAGAAAATAGTGATGCATTTGCTCATTTTGGAAATTCCTGAGAAAAGGAATGAGTTTTTAAAGATTTGCAGATGTCAAGGATTTTATATAGTTCATGCTCTTATTTATTTTCTTTAGTTTATGCTTATATTATTATTTATTTTCTTATAGTTTATGCTTATTTTTCCTCTTTGTGAGAAGAGGAGATTTTAGAAAGAAAGACTTGTTGACTGCATTCTTCATGAGTGAGCAAGCTATTTTTCATTTTACATAAGTGCCTTATCCTGCTGTGGGAGCCGCAAGGTTCATGTCGCAGGAATGGAAGGTTCCAGCAGTCACCTTGTCCCGATATCTCCCTCTTGCAGACATGACTCATGTGTAACCTCTCCCGACTGTCCTTGTTTGTTTTTTCTCATGTTGATGAACTAAATAAAAGGCTGGGCCAGAGGAGGGGATTTTTAGGAGAGCTTTGTAGCTGAGCACTTACAAGCTGCTTCATTGTTCTCCTCCTCTGTGCAGAGCAAAAAATATATATATATATTTGTCTCTCTCTGACTGGTTTCTTTTCAGTGTTTGTGCCTCTCATTTCTTTAAAAACAGGGTGCAAACCCAACAGTTTTTTCTTGGCGCCCAACGTGGGGCGTCGACAGATCTTCTCGAGCGAACGTAGGAAGACACGCCGCAGACCGTGCACGGCCGATTCCGCTAGAGGGATCGAAGGAAAGTCCTGAGGAGAGAATTCTCCGTCGGGCCGGTGACTATAGACGTCCACCTCCGCTCGCCGCAGTAGATTGACGACGCCTCCGAACCAAATGAGGGGCGCAATAAATTAACGTAAGTAATTACTGCCTTCCTGTGAGGAAAATATGTTGAGGAGGGGTTCGAGTCCCCATCCAGAATAAAGTGCGGGGGAGGGAGTTAGAGTCTCCGGTCCTGCCGGCACATTTGGCGGAGGGGTTAGAGTCCCCATCCGGCTGAGAAATACAGGAGTAAGAAAAAATTTCAGGAGAAGCAGAGAGACGCACATTAATTATTTCAAAAGTGAAACTAAGTGTGTTTGTGGTATGAATGAGAGAAAATTCTGTTTTTGTTGTTTTGTTGTAAGGATTTTGTTGTGTTATTTATGTCTTGATATAAAATGATTTATTATTATTTTTTTTTTAGATGAGGGCTTGTCTGTAATTGCAATCATTGATGAAATCTGTAATTTATTTTGTATATGTGTGAGAGTTGGAGCGGTTGTGGGAGTGTGTGTGTGTGTGAGACAGTGTCGGACTGTATGTGTGGTATTGTTTGACTGAGTATTCCTTAGTAATAATAAAAGAATGAGACTGAGTGACTGAAGCACGGACAGCTTGATATCCCATTTTATCAGGGGATAAAAGTGGAGCCGTTGTCTGCAAAGTAGGTCATTTTAAGTCCATACGCACCACACTCACATATTCCCGACGAGTCTGCAAAGAGGGGGATTCCAAGGAAGGTCCGCCCCACGGGGTAGAAGCTTGACCTGAACTTTGCAGAGTGAAGGGGAATAGGTGAACAACATGGGAAACACATGCACAGAAAATAAGCCCCTATTTCAGGGCGACGAAAAATACATGCACAAACGCAATCCGGAAAATCTGAAGTACATAACTAAATGGAAAAAGAAATAAGGCTTTTCAGGTAAATTGGTTGTGCCAGATTGTGAAGGTTTGGTGTTAAAACTTACAGCAGCAGCAGCAAATAAAAAGGGTAACAGGAAAGTAAGAAAAGAAGAAATAGAGTGTGCAAAAGTATGGCTCAGTGAAGCACGGATGAGAGTAGAGGCCATAAAGAGGAAAAAAAGACGAGAAAGGAAAGTCAGAGGGGAAAGTAATGTTTGTAGAACCTGAAGATAATGAGACGGCCGTGAGAGGCCGTGATGTAAATCCACCCCTGCAGCCACAAAATCAGGCTGCAGTAAGACAAGCGGCACCAACAGTGGCTCCACCACTGGTAAAGGACCCAATTTTTGACCCTAATTATCCCCAGGGGAGTTCTGAAGGTCCGTCATATGACCCAATAAGCTCACTGTATCCAAATCCATTTTTGGATAATCAGAGGGTGGAATTTTCAACTGTATTGACCCCGCCTGCGGCAACAAATTCTTTAATGCCCGAAAAATACATTTTGAGAGACAGGGCTATGATTAAGCCGCCTCTAAAATACGGTTTCAATATATCCCCAGATCACAGTTTTATTGCTCCAATGATCCAGGTCCCTGTTAGAGATTTTGTATACATGTTATCACTGTTAAATGTTTGTACATTTGCCTTCTTTCTCATGAGAACGGTGTTGTGCTGTTTTGCACTTCACCCTGAGAACGTACGTGTTATTCAACCTTTTTTAGCTTTGTCTTCTTTCTCATGAGAACGGTGTTGTGCTGTTTTGCACTTCACCCTGAGAACGTACGTGTTATTCAACCTTGTTTAGCTTTGTCTTCTTTCTCATGAGAACAGAGATGTGCTGTTTTGCACCTGTCTTAATGCAATCCTGAGAATTCAATTTTGTTTTGACGTTTGTGATGTGGTGTTTAGTGTGAAGGAGTGTGGAAGACAGGACACTTCAGGCAGATGCAGAACAGCTGATACCTGCAACAGACGAACGTGATGTGCTGACCTGAAGTGTTCTTCCTTACAGCTGCACTTATTGACGTATGCGTTTATGTTATGGGAAGAAACTTGTCTTGCGTCATTACCCCCACCCTTAGGACAAGTTTCTTGTTTATGTGATGAGGGCGTCTCTTAATAAAAAGAGCGGAAAAGCAGGCCAGACTTTAGTGTAGCCTTGGTGTACAGCCTGGCCGCACTCCGCGCGTAATATTTGATTTTCTGTCTCACTGGTGTTTCTTGACTCTGTTTGTCTTGTTAAAGGTTTTAAAAATGCTTGGAGGAGAAAATACCCAACAGTCCCAAACCCAAATATAGCTCAAGGACAGCCGCCATTCCTTCATGTCTTCCGTCCATGGACACCAGAAGAGGCAGCAAAGGCCGTGTCTGGCCTGCCAGACCCACAAGCTGATGTGGAAGAATGGGTAAAAGGAATAGAAGATATTATAAAAGCATATAGGTTGAATGGCTGTGAAGTAGGACAGGCCGTACAATTGGCTCTGGGACGAAATTGGGTCCACATGAGAGGGACATTTACAGGACGTGCTGCAGACGGCACGGTCCTGCCATACGGGAATGAGGAAGATCCAGCAGTGGCGTTACAGGCTCAAATAACCGATCTAATGACCAGAGTTAAAAACAAGTTTAAACAGAAAGCGGACTATGGTAAAATAAATGCGTGTAAACAAAAGGCAGATGAGGATGTGGATGATTATAATCAGCGTTTAGGGACAGTTTTCCCTGCAAACAGCGGTATACCGCATAATGATGATCAAGTGGGAGCATATCAAAATCAGCTGAAACAAGCCCTCCTGAATGGTTTGAAGCCAGAAATTAGTGCATGGATTAGAAAGCACAATGTGACCACTGACTCAGATGATATGATTAAGATACTGGATGTAACAACAAACACACCACTAAGTGACAACATTGATGAGTTACCAGAAAAACAGATAACAATCACAGTGGATATTCATGGAGCATGGTCATTACCACTCCTGAAAGAAAGACCTGTGGTGACTCTAAAGGTAAATGGACAGGACATGGATTTTCTCTGTGACACAGGAGCATGTAGGACAGTGATAACAGACAGACCTCCTGGAACTAAATTTGCAAAAGAAGTCGTTTGGGTAAAATCTGCAAATGGACAGGTGAATTCAGAGAAAATATTGAAGTTTGTCAATTTTGAAGATCCTGAAACGAACCAAACTGCTTCTGTCTCTGTGGTTTATTCGCCCCATTGTCCAGTAAATTTACTGGGACGAGATTTGATGACTGCCTTATCTATAGGAGTCACGCCAACAGTAGGTGGTATGAGAGCTGTGAGGCAGCCTGCTACTGTATATACAAATTTGGCCCAGGCCTGGCAGTACTCTTTGGATCTGTCGGAGTTGAGACAAACTGAACAATTATTGGAGGAAGGTCTGATGACCTGTGAAAACAGAGAACACGTAGTAATGATGTCACCAAAAGATCTACACATAACTATGCTATTCACTCCATGAAAGGATGAAAGGTATGGAGCAGGATTTCTGAAAATTCCATCAGAATTACAGACAGTAGCACACCTATACACAGACAGAAAAAACACCTCTGTGTGTAGTGTAGTGCTGACCCAAAGTGCAGACAAATGGTACAGAGGAAAACCTGAGGCTGTACCGCATATTTCACTGACAAGGGCAGACACTCAGTCCTGAAAGGACCTTGGAGGAATTGCTAAAATAGCTGAGGAAGCGACTGATTAGCATGAAGCAGATGCAGTGTCGGTGTGGGATTTCAGTCCATCCACAGGCTTGTATCGGAAATACATGTTTGTAAGTGCTTGGACGACACCGGTGATACATGAAGTAGATCTGGACGATTGAAATTTAACAACATCAGTTTGTTGACACAGGAAGATGAGACTTTATTGGCCAAACTGCCTCCTCATCTCTGGGTGAATGCACCCACAGATGTAGGACTGTTGAAAAATATTCCGCCAGTCAAAATTAAGCCACGATCTGATTGGAGACCACGGATTAAACAATATCCATTAAAACCGTCAACAAAAAAGGAAATGATGACTTTCTTAGGTATCTGTAATTATTGCAGAGCCTGGATTCCATGTTATGCAGAGAAGGTGCAGAAATTGCAGGATTTAATACACTCTATACCAATGGCTATGAGTGACAAAATACAGTGGAATAAAGAAGCTGAAGAACAGTTTACAGCTCTTAAACAAGAACTTGTGAGTTCCACAGTATTATCTCTGCCCAATTATGCCAAGCCATTCACTCTCATGGTGGACACAAAACAGGGATTCATGTGTGCAGTCTTGCTACAACAACATGGTAATAAAAATAAACCAGTTGGCTATTATTCCAAAGGTTTGGATACATTCTTATTGCCTGCTAGACAGATAGCATATACAGCAATGCTATTGTCTCAGCCACAGATTACCATTGAAAGATGCAACACCTTGAATCCCGCCACGCTCCTACCTACTGAGACAGACGGTGAACCGCATGATTGTTTGGCAGACACACAGAAACAACAGTTACCTCGACCAGACTTAACAGACGAACCATTTACAGATGGACTACATTACTTTGTGGATGGCTCATGTTTCAAAGATCAGAAAGGACAGACATTAACAGGCTATGCTGTTGTTCAATTACCAAATACTGTTATTGAAGCAAAACAGATCGATCATTTTAAATCAGCCGAAGCTGCAGAACTCATTGCATTAACCAGAGCTTGTATCTTGGCTAAAGGACAGAAACTGACAGTCTATACAGATAGTCAATATGCATTTTCAACAATTTGGTTCTTTGCAAAACAATGGCAACAAAGAGGTATGATAACCTCTACAGGGAAACCAGTGACACATGCAGGCTTACTCACAAATTTGCTAGAAGCAGTGACATCACACCTGGCATTATGTAAATGCGCAGCCCACACCAGAGGTACAGATTTTGTCTCCAGAGAAAACTGTCTCGCAGACAAAATAGCGAAAGAAGCAGCAGCTGGTCGATATGGTACTTATTCTATTTACACAGCTCAGACAGACAATGAACCATTAATAGATTCTGACCTTTTATTGGATATGCAAAAACAGGCACCAGCGCAGGAACGACATTTGTGGTTGAAAAATGGGGCAACCCCAAACCCCAAAGGACTTTATTGTGTACATAAACCCATCCTACGCAAAAGCTTATTCAAAGCAGCCGCAATTGCAACGCATGGGTTAACGCATGTGTCGACAGGGGGGATGGTATATATGGTAGACCAATACTTTACTACCTATGGATTTAATTTATACTCAAAAAATTTTTGTAAAGCCTGTGTTACCTGATTGAAACACAACCCACAGGGAAATATAAGACCCCGGAGAGGGCAATTCCCAAAACCACAGTATCCTTTTCAAATTGTTCATATGGACTTTATTGAACTAAATCGATGTGGACCTTATCAATACTGTCTAGTATTAATTGATGCCTTTTCAAAATGGGTAGAAATTGTTCCATCACAAAAAGCAGATGCTTTAACAGTAACAAAAGCATTGTGTAAGACAATTATTCCGTATTATGGAATACCAGACATTGTACAGTGATAATGGAACACATTTTGTAAATGAAGTTGTACAAAGAGTAGCAGAACACATGAAAATTAAGTTAAAACATCATTGTGCTTACCACCCACAAAGTGCAGGATTAGTGGAAAGGACAAATGGCACAATAAAAATAAGACTAAGGAAATGTATGGAAGAGACAAAACGAACCTGGATTGAATGTTTGGACCTAGTAAAATTGTATATGAGAATAACACCAACACCATCAGGTTTAACATCATTTGAGATACTTTATGGACGACCATATCGTCTACCAATTTTTGACATGGATACTAAAACAGCAGATGAGGAACAAACATTAGCAGATTTTATGAAAAAGGCATTAACACAGAAAGAGATAACTCAAACACATTTACTGCCGAATAATTTTGATCTCCCACAGGACGGCCTTCCAGTAGTCCAGCCAGGAGACTGGGTATTCATCAGAGTGATTAAGAGGAAGAACTGGTCCAGTCCTCGTTGGGAAGGTCCATACCAAGTGCTGTTAACAACACCAACTGCAGTAAAGATAGCGGAGAGATCAACGTGGATACATCTAAGTCACTGTAAGATACAGCGGGTGTTGGCTGCCTCCACAGTGTAAGGGGAAGTCTGGCTACAAAGGGAGTCTATTTAATTAGCAATAGATTGTCTCAATGCCAGTGAAGCAGGGAGATCCTTGCAATATTAGGTGAGGTTGGTTAACAACACTGTATCCTAGCAATCATGACTGAACTACAGCAGACCCCGGAGCGGCGTGCTCAGCACCGCCGCTGCCGGACTGTTGGTAGGGCAGCCGGTTGCGTTGTGATCTTAGTGTGTTTCGTGCTCCTCAGATTCCTGGCCTGGTGGTTGACCCAAGAATTGCAGCTCACTGTGGACCGAGCCAGAGAACAACGGAAGCAACGTCAGAAGAGGTTTATTCATAATGTGAATGAGACAGATGGACACCCTCATATATACCATACTAATATGTGGTACAGATATGTTCATTTATTGGCTATGGAATTACATGTTACTAATTGTTATGTTTGTTCGCAAATGCCTATATCCTCAACACACCCAGCTCTGACGGCTAAACCGTACCCTGCTAGGGTGACAGAATATCTTATCATACGGATGCATAATCAAACTGTATTTCGGGGGCAACAGTTCTCAGCAAGTCTGACAAGACGTAATACCACTTGCCTCAGTGCAACCACTTATATGATAGGGATTTCAACAGAAGACGTACAAGCGTGCCCAAGTGCTGCTCCATTGACTAGACTGAAGGGAAATGCAAAAATATCATCACGGCCATTCCCGATTTGCTTTTACGGGACAGGGAATAAAACTGTAGGTAAAATTAAGAAACGTCTGTGCACCCAAACGTATGTTTTATCAAATCATTTAAGCCTAACCAAAACATATTATGTGGATGGTACTTATCTTTATCACATTGGACATGGATGTAATTATACAGGCTCCTGTCCATGGGGAACGGATGAATCATGTGCTTATGTTAGTAAGTTTTTGCTACCACCTGTAAATGGTACTACGGTGTATGATGACATCTATTGGCTTTGTGGTTCCAGACTGTACATGAGTCTCCCACCAAATTGGGGTGGTGTGTGTGCACCTACCCAGGTGACTGACTATACATATGTGGTAGTGCCAAGGACCTCCACAGGGAAGAATGGCAGCACCAGACGGAGGAGATCGATATACCCAGATGTGTTACCACATGATCACATGTGGGGCTCGGATGTACCAAAGGACCAAAAAATTGTGGTCTGTAGGAGATAAAATAGCATATTCACTGTTCCCCTGGATAGGAGTGGTAAAAAAAATTCATTAATGATTGAAACTCTGAATTATCGATTGGGTCTGTTCATGAATGTAACTGAGAAAATAGTAGCAGCTCAAAATACTGAAATCGATGCTTTACGTACCATGGTGATGCAAAATCGCATGGTTTTAGACTTGCTTACTGGTTCACAGGGAGGAGTTTGTGTTCTGCTGAACACAACATGCTGTACTTTCATCCCAGACTCCATTCATTCAGTGGATGTGCAGGACGCATTGGAAGAGCTGAATAAACTTCGTGATGCAATGCATAAAGACACCCTAGCTGTGAACCGGTGGAATCCCTGGTCCTGGTTGACTTCAGGACCATGGTGGCAGTTACTATTGAAAATGGTGACACCAGTTAATATAGTCCTAATTCTGATTGGACTTTGCATGTGTTGTGTGATCCTTTATATCAAAACAATGGTTGGCAAAATGGTGTCAAATACATTTGTACAGCTTTCCAACAAACTATGCCAAAATATCAAGCACTGAAACAGTCAGACCTTAGTGGAGAAAACTATAATGACTGTGTTGAGAATTATGATGATATTGAAAAGCTCACAACTCCAGTTCAAGCTTGAACTGTTGACGTGATGAGTTAACACACTCTTAGCCTATGAAGCTTTAGCTGAAAATGTAATAAGTGGTTAAAGTGGACAAATTTTCTATTGAAGTGTGTTTTGGACATGACAAACGTATGTAAATAAACGATAAAGAGGGAGGATTATGTCAAGGATTTTATATAGTTCATGCTCTTATTATCATTTATTTTCTTTAGTTTATGCTTATATTATTATTATTTATTTTCTTATAGTTTATGCTTATTTTTCCTCTTTGTGAGAAGAGGAGATTTTAGAAAGAAAGACTTGTTGACTGCATTCTTCATGAGTGAGCAAGCTATTTTTCATTTTACATAAGTGCCTTATCCTGCTGTGGGAGCCGCAAGGTTCATGTCGCAGGAATGGAAGGTTCCAGCAGTCACCTTGTCCCGATATCTCCCTCTTGCAGACATGACTCATGTGTAACCTCTCCCGACTGTCCTTGTTTGTTTTTTCTCATGTTGATGAACTAAATAAAAGGCTGGGCCAGAGGAGATTTTAGGAGAGCTTTGTAGCTGAGCACTTACAAGCTGCTTCATTGTTCTCCTCCTCTGCGCAGAGCAAAAATATACGAGGGCTGTCAATAAAGTAACGGTCCTTTTTATTTTTTCAAAAACTATATGGATTTCATTCATATGTTTTTACGTCAGACATGCTTGAACCCTCGTGCGCATGCGTGAGTTTTTCCACGCCTGTCGGTGACGTCATTCGCCTGTGAGCACTCCTTGTGGGAGGAGTCGTCCAGCCCCTTGTCGGAATTCCTTTGTCTGAGAAGTTGCTGAGAGACTGGCGCGTTGTTTGATCAAAATTTTTTCTAAACCTGTGAGACACATCGAAGTGGACACGGTTCGAAAAATTAAGCTGTTTTTCAGTCAAAATTTTAACGGCTGATGAGAGATTTTGAGGTGATACTGTCGCTTTAAGGACTTCCCACGGTGCGAGACGTCGCTCAGCACTCTCAGCCGCCGTCGTCAGCCTGTTCAAGCTGAAAACCTCCACATTTCAGGTTCTATTGATCCAGGACGTCGTGAGAGAACAGAGAAGTTTTAGAAGAAGTCGGTTTCAGCATTTTATCCGGATATTCCACTGTTAAAGGAGATTTTTTTAATGAAAGACGTGCGGACGGGTCCGCGCGTCGGGATGCAGCCGCCGTGACGCTCCGCCACAGGAAAAACACCTCTGTTGAAAGCCTTAAGGACAAGTTGGAACATGTCCTGCCCACTGCTGGGTAGTCCATCAGAGTAAATGTAAATGTTATTAAGAAATGATCAGACAGAAGGGAGTTTTCAGGGAATACTGTTAAGTCTTCAATTTCCATACCATAAGTCAGAACAAGATCTAAGATATGATTAAAGTGGTGGGTGGACTCATTTACATTTTGAGCAAAGCCAATTGAGTCTAATAATAGATTAAATGCAGTGTTGAGGCTGTCATTCTCAGCATGTGTGTGGATGTTAAAATCGCCCACTATAATTATCTTATCTGAGCTAAGCACTAAGTCAGACAAAAGTTCTGAAAATTCACAGAGAAACTCACAGTAACGACCAGGAGGACGATAGATAACAAATAAAACTGGTTTTTGGGACTTCCAATTTGGATGGACAAGACTAAGAGTCAAGCTTTCAAATGAATTAAAGCTCTGTCTGGGTTTTTGATTAATTAATAACCTGGAATGGAAGATTGCTGCTAATCCTCCGCCTCGGCCAGTGCTACGAGCATTCTGGCAGTGTGACTCGGGGGTGTTGACTCATTTAAACTAACATATTCATCCTGCTGTAACCAGGTTTCTGTAAGGCAGAATAAATCAATATGTTGATCAATTATTATATCATTTACTAACAGGGACTTAGAAGAGAGAGACCTAATGTTTAACAGACCACATTTAACTGTTTTAGTCTGTGGTGCAGTTGAAGGTGCTATATTATTTTTTCTTTTTGAACTTTTATGCTTAAATAGATTTTTGCTGGTTATTGGTGGTCTGGGAGCAGGCACTGTCTCTACGGGGATGGGGTAATGAGGGGATGGCAGGGGGAGAGAAGCTGCAGAGAGGTGTGTAAGACTACAACTCTGCTTCCTGGTCCCAACCCTGGATAGTCACAGTTTGGAGGATTTAAGAAAATTGGCCAGATTTCTAGAAATGAGAGCTGCTCCATCCAAAGTGGGATGGATGCCGTCTCTCCTAACAAGACCAGGTTTTCCCCAGAAGCTTTGCCAATTATCTATGAAGCCCACCTCATTTTTTGGACACCACTCAGACAGCCAGCAATTCAAGGAGAACATGCGGCTAAACATGTCACTCCCGGTCCGATTGGGGAGGGGCCCAGAGAAAACTACAGAGTCCGACATTGTTTTTGCAAAGTTACACACCGATTCAATGTTAATTTTAGTGACCTCCGATTGGCGTAACCGGGTGTCATTACTGCCGACGTGAATTACAATCTTACCAAATTTACGCTTAGCCTTAGCCAGCAGTTTCAAATTTCCTTCAATGTCGCCTGCTCTGGCCCCCGGAAGACAATTGACTATGGTTGCTGGTGTCGCTAACTTCACATTTCTCAAAACAGAGTTGCCAATAACCAGAGTTTGTTCCTCGGCGGGTGTGTCGCCGAGTGGGGAAAAACGGTTAGAAATGTGAACGGGTTGGCGGTGTACATGGGGCTTCTGTTTAGGGCTATGCTTCCTCCTCACAGTCACCCAGTCAGCCTGCTTTCCCGGCTGCTCGGGATCTGCCAGAGGGAAACTAACGGCGGCTAAGCTACCTTGGTCCGCACCGACTACAGGGGCCTGGCTAGCTGTAGAATTTTCCACGGTGCGGAGCCGAGTCTGCAATTCGCCCAGAGACCCTGGACTGTTGAACAACTGAAGTCGTACATCAAGCAAGAATGGGAAATAATTCCACCTACAAGCTTCAACAATTAGTGTCTTCAGTTCCCAAATGCTTATTGAATGTTATTAGAAGGAAAGGTGATGTAAAGCAGTGGTAAACATACCACTGTCCCAACTTTTTTGAAAGGTGTTGCAGGCATCCATTTCAAAATAAGCAAATATTTGCACAAAAAAATAAAGTTTATCAGTTTGAACATTAAATATCTTGTCTTTACAAGACAAGATATACTATACTGCTGTATAGTATATCTTGTTTTAGTATAGTATATGAGGTATACAGTATATACTATATGCCACTCGCGCCGATCTGAGGAGAGGCATCAAGACCATAAAAGCAGAGTACAAGAGAACGATAGAGGAGCAGCTCAATAGCCCTCGGCAGGTGTGGCAGAGCATACAGTCCATCACCAACTACAGGGGCTGTGCTGCAACACCTGGGGACTCGGATGTGGCACTGGCAGAGGAGCTGAACAGCTTCTATGCCTGTTTTGAGTCCCAGGCACAGCACTCAGCCACACCACCTCAACCCCTACTACAATCCATTCCAGTCTCCAGTTTCCCTCTATTCACTCTTGCAGCTGAGGACGTGAGACTGGTGCTCCGGGCTGTTAACCCCAGGAAGGCTACAGGCCCGGATGGAGAACAAGGAAATGTGCTCAAGTCATGTGCTGACCAGCTAGCACAGGACTTCACTGACATTTTCAACCTGTCACTTAAACAAGCCGTCATCCCAGCCTGCCTAAAATCTGCCATTATCATCCCAGTCCCCCCAAAAAATCACCCACAACCAGCCTCAGTGATTTCCGCCCGGTAGCACTCACCCCAGTCATCACCAAGTGCTTTGAGAAACTGGTTCTGAAACACATCAAAGCCTGTCTCCCCCTACCTTGGACCCGCATCAGTTTGCATACCGGACTAACAGATTCACAGAAGATGCAATAGCCACCGCCCTCCACTCAGCACTGTGTCACTTGGAGAAACAGGGGAGCTACGTCAGGATGCTTTTCATTGATTACAGCTCAGCTTTCAATACAATAATACCGGGCATTCTGATTGCCAAGCTCGTCAACCTGGGGCGGAACTGTGCCGCCCTTGCCCCCTGTACATTAACGGTGAATGTGTGGAGCAAGTGGAGTCTTTCAAATTCCTCGGGGTTCACATCTCTTCAGACCTCTCCTGGTCAGTCAACACCTCAGCACTGGTCAAGGAGGACCAGCAGCAGCTACACTTCCTGAGGGTGCTCAGGAAGGAGCAACTAAACACATGCCTGCTGGTGACCTTCTATTGTTCCACTATCGAGGGCCTGCTGACCTATGCTGTGTCAGTGTGGCACTCCAGCTGCACAGAGGCTGACAGGAAGAGGCTGCAGAGGGTGACCAACACCGCACAGAAAATCATTGGTTGTCCTTTACCTTCCATATCCACCATTTACAACTCTCACTGTCTCAGCAGGGCTAGGAACATTATAAAGAACAATACCCACCCCAGCTTCCACCTCTTTAATCTGTTGCCTTCTGGCAGGCGCTACAGGTCCATACTGGCCAGAACAGACTTAGGGACAGTTTCTTTCCCAAAGCTATCACCATGTTAAATTCAAATTTGCACTGAATTAACATATTGCACTGTCTTTGTGTCATATTTATTATTTAGTCTTTTATTTATATATTGCGCTGAGTGCACTTTTAAGGAGTAGCTTTTAAATTTCATTGTACTGTGTATACTATGTATGCTGTGTATAATGACAATAAATGCTTTCTATTCTATTCTTTGTGGTGTATTCAACTGAATATAGGTTGAAGAGGATTTGTAAATCATTGTATTCTGTTTTTATTTACATTTTACACAATGTCCCAACTTCATTGGAATTGGGGTTGTAGAAGATATTACAGGTGCCACAGTTGAGATTAAATGAGCAGAAGCGAAAGTGTTGAGCTCCTGGTTCGTGCATTTTATACAACAAAGTATAAAATCATTTATAGTTAATTTGATCATCGTGTTTTTGGCTGACAAGATGGGATTTTATTTACAAAATAAAGTTTGTTCAGGTTTTAAAAGCAGCTTTGTTTTTACCTGTTCATTTTAAAATGTTACAACTGCATCACAATTTCATGTCTACAACTTAGCTCAAGTTCATGCTGTGAACTGTAGTAGTTAAATGAACAATAAAAATCTGTGTATGATTTCCATCTGGAAAAGAAAAAAGAGAAACACGTGGGACTGCATATTAATGAAAAATAACCTCTCCTGTATTGACCTTATGCTAATCCCGGGGCCCTTGTGTACCCCAAAGATGCTTTTCGTTTATGTAACCGTGGCTACCTTAAATCTAAAGTAACCCTGCAGTTGGCCGCTGAAGGCCACCATGTCAAAATAAGGAATTGAGACTATGTATAATGCAGGTAAAGTGTCTAGGTCTTTACATTAATGAGAAGGGAGTACATTAAATGTCACCAACAGTGACATAACACTATGAGTTCAAACAACACTAATATGTACATATGAGAGCTTTAAGGGGAACAAAATGTTAAATTTGGAAATTTGGTGTACTTTTATTGGCTGCCTATAAGCCACAAATACAGCTCATAACTTGATGGACTTTTGGTGACTGACCTTTCTCTGTATTTTACCAGGAATGGGTTTATCCTCTGATACCATACTGGCACAATCCACAAACTGAGCGCTGGGGAAAAAAAAAGAAAAAAAAAGAGTGTTTTAGTGACACCTGCAGTTCATTCGGATGACAAACCAGAAGGGAAACAAATTTTAAGTACGTAAAATATCTATGTAAACTAGTAGAAAATGTTCGGCTTGCAATATTTGTGGTAAATATAGTAATCAGGGCAATTTAAGATTTAAAAAAGGATGATTTCTATGTAACCCTTCTACCACCCGGCTCATTATAGTAAGGGAGTAATCTGTTATTGTACACCCCTTTTCCTTGACTTCTATGGTAAAAGAGACATTCCAATGTATAAATAACTTCTGTCTAGGGTTAATTATGACTCTCACTTACACAACTAATAATAAGAGGCTTTCCCAGAAATAATAAATCAGTTAATAAGTACTTGAATACAGTAACTTACCAGGTAACTCAGGAACAGTATCTCTAGAATGTACTGCTGAAACCAAAGGAATAATAAACACACAACAATTACAATTTCTGGATTATCTTTTTTTTGTATTAATTAAAGGAAAAAACAGGGTAAACACACATTTAAAATTGAAGTATGAAATAATGATTTGACGCTATTACATGAAGTCTTAGTCTTAAAGTGCACTCAGTGTTTTATGCAAACTTGCGAATTAGAACTGTTGGCGCGCGTTGGAGCTCATATCCACTGAAGAACCCTTTGGAAAACAATAATCCTACCAGTCTGGAGCAAATCCTCAACTTCAAGACCCACAGAGTGACTATGTGCATGCAGAAACTCCTTTCCCTGATCCTTCCACGCAGGTGAGGGTGGTTTCACTGGCAACAACACTGTCTCTCCTCCCGTTCGGCTCTTAATGAGGTAATTGCGTCAGCTGCGCACCATGAACAGCACCGTCTCTTCTCCCGACTCTTAACGAGGCAAAACTTCAAAGCAGCAGCGTTAGCTTCAGTGTTAGCTTAGCCTAGCCTGCTCAGCTCTGTCCTGAACGACAGCTCAAACTCACTCCTTTTCGGTGCGGGTCATTCAGAAAACTCCTCTGCAGTCCATGGATGTGAAGAACTGGTACTCAAGCTCAAGGTAGGTCTGCCTTTAATTACTTTTAGTCTCCTCACGAATGCATGTCTCTTGCTTGCACCTGCACGACACCTTCCGTTCCCTCTCTCTCCTTCTTCATCCCGCCCTCCAGACCCGCTCTTTTTCCTCTCCCTTCCGGTCTTACGTAAGGCACTCAAAGCTTCACAACCAAAAAGATTAATAAAAAAAAGTGAATGGATTTGGAATTCAACCTTTTTTTCCTTACAACTGAACTATGAATTTTTTTTTATGAATTCCTTAATATTTATCAATGTTTTTCAACATGAACCAAAGTGAATATTTTATCATTAAACCATGAAATAATGTAAGTTATGTTACAAAGAGAAAACATTAACCACCTAGTACTCATTTATTTTTTTTTGTAATAAAATAAACCTTGAAGAAAAAAAATAAAATAAAAAACTGATTTACTAAAAATCTGGTTATTACACACTCCCCTCACCAAAAAAAGTCATGCCCTCATGGCTTGGTAAGGAACAAGGCAAGAGAAGCCCAACTAAGGTATGAAAGGGGTGCTTATCCATTTGTAAAAACAAGAAACAAATTTCACTGAACAAACACTAGGATTACCCAGTGTGTTGTAAGTAATTCTGGATGGAGCTTTCCTAAGTCTTTGAGATCTTCTGGTCTCACTGTCAGTCTCCAAGTCTTCTCCTGAGTCAGTCTCTGGACAAAGAGGTATTGTGTCTTGAGTCTCTGTCTCTGTAGTGCAAGTCTCTTGGTAGTCAGACTGTTCAGTCAGGTCAGGTTCAACCTCCCTGTCAGCATTCCGCGTTCTTGACCAGCTTGCAAATCGTCAGCGTGATCTTCAGGTTGCAAATCAATACCTAGACTGAATGGTTCTGGTGTTTCATCAGATTTCCTGGTATGTTGCCCTGTGAATGGCATGTAAAATGTTCCATCCTCTGAATCTGTGTAGTCATCATTCCTGTCCTCTTGTCCTGACACTTCAGGGACGTTGACTGTGCCTTTTTCATCAACTTTGGTTTGGTGTCTTTTCCTTCTCCTCAATCGTCTCTTTGGGACAATGTCTGGGTTCTGTGCTGATTCCAAACACACTTTCTGTCCCAGAGGCAGAATATGATTACGGTGAAGGACTTTGACAGGCCCATTTCCATCTTCTGGTTTCAGCCGAAACACAGGTAAGTTTGACAGTTGACTTTCAACAACAAAAGGGGTTGAAACCCAGCGGTCGGCCAGCTTATGTTTTCCCTGCAGTCCAAGGTTACGAATGAGAACTCGATCTCCAGGTAGGAGTTGTGTGAACTTGACTTTCTCATCATATCTTCGCTTGTTTTCTTTGTTCTGTTTAGCCGCAGCAGATTCTGCAAGATCGTAAGCAGCTTTCAGCTGTTTTCTCATGTCTGTCACATACTTCAGGTAAGTTTCTTTGCACGTCACTTGACGTTCCAAAACACAAGTCCACAGGCATCCTTGCGTTACGCCCAAACATAAGATAATATGGGAAGAAACTTGTCGCTTCATTTGGTGTGCAATTGTAAGCATGGACTAAATGCGTAATGTGCTTACTCCAATTCTTTTTCTCATTGGGCTCAAGGGTTCCAAGCATGTCCAACAGGGTTCGATTAAACCTTTCAGGCTGCGGATCTCCCTGAGGATGGTATGGAGTAGTTCTTGACTTTTCTACACCAAGGGAACTCAGCATCTCATGAATGAGACGACTTTCAAAGTCTCTCCCCTGGTCACTATGCATGCGCCTTGGCAAACCATAATGGACAAAGTATTTCTCGAGCAGGACTTTGGCTACGGTTTCAGCTTTCTGATCTCTTGTAGGAAAGGCTTGTGCATATCGGGTGTAGTGATCAGTAATGACCAAGACGTTCTCTGTGTGACCACGATCTGGCTCAATCACCAAAAAATCCATACATACTAGATCCATTGGGCCATCACTTTGCATGTGAAACAGGGGAGCTACTCTTTTGGGAAGTGTTTTTCTCGTTATGCACCTTGCACAATTTTTGCAGTGTTCTTCAACATCTGATTTCATCTTAGGCCAATAGAACCTTTCTTTGATGAGTCCATAGGTCTTTTCAATGCCTAAATGACCAGAGTCATCATGAAGCGATTTCATGACGATTGTTCGGAATTTTTCCGGCAAAACTAGCTGCGAACGGCAGTTGTGACCAGGGGGACATGTGACGTGATACATGACATCCTCTTGTAGCTTCAGTCTTTCAAACTCTCTTAGTAGCAATGAGTTTGTAAGGTTCCTCGACTTGACTTGATTTTTATCACTCTGCTTTAGTGCTCTCCAAATTTCATTTAGTGCTGGATCCTCTTGTTGTGCTTTTGAGATTTCAAAGGGACTTAGGACTGGCATCCCCTTGAGACTGAGTGTGGAGAGGTTACAGTATGCTTTGGGTATGGCGTGCATGGACAATCCTAAGTGATCAATTTCTGCTTCATGACAAGCATTTTTCTGGGTCACGTTGGATATTTGACACATAGCTCTGACACCATCTGCAGAGATATCTGTCCATCGGTTTTCTTGACTTTGGTTAGTGTGAGAGCGCCTTGAAAGGGCGTCTGCATCAATGTTTTGGACTCCAGATCTGTATTTGAGACTGAAATCGTATGTTGACAGGGCAGCAAGCCAACGGTGGCCTGTTGCGTCTAACTTGGCGGACGTCAACACATAGGTCAAAGGGTTGTTGTCTGTTCTGACTTCAAACTTTGCCCCATACAGATAGTCATGTAGTTTGTCAACTACGGCCCACTTTAGTGCAAGATATTCCAACTTGTGAGCAGGATAGTGACGTTCAGATGGAGTTAGGCTGCGACTGATGAAAGCGACTGGTCTTAGCCCTTCACCTTGGTCTTGGTATAAGACTCCACCAAGTCCTTCACTGCACGCATCAACGTGTAGCACATAAGGTAACTGTGGGTTTGCAAAGGCTAGTACTGGAGCACTGATAAGTCTCTGCTTTAGCTCTTCGAAAGCACTCTCACATTTTTCATCCCACCGTGGACCAAATGGCTCTGATGGTTTGAAATAGACCTGATCTTGCTTTCTCCTGGATCTTTTTGCATGTGGTGGGTAACCAGACAAAAGTTGGGTCAGGGGGAATGCGACTTTGGCATAATCTCTGACAAAGCGCCTGTAATACCCGCAGAATCCAAAGAAAGATCTCAATGCAGTCACAGTGGTTGGTCTAGGCCATGTAGTGACTGCTTCTGTTTTCTTTGGATCTGTAGACACTCCTTCTTGGGACACGATATGACCGATGTATGACACTGATGCCTGACAAAACTGACATTTGTCTAATGACAGCTAGAGCCCCTCCTCTTGTAGGCGGTCAAGTACTTTCAGCAGTCGTCGTTCGTGCTCTTCGAGTGTTGTACCAAAGACGATGAGATCATCTAGATAGACTAGTACTTACAACAAATTCATGTCTCCAACAGTCTTTTCCATGAGTCGCTGGAAAGTTGCACGAGCGCCTGACACACCTTGTGGCATTCTGTCGAACTGATAAAACCCAAGAGGACATATAAAGGCGGTCTTTTCTTTATCTGATTCACTCATGGGCACCTGGTAGTATCCACTTCTGAGATCTAGGACACTGAACCACTTGCTTCCGTTCAGACATGCCAGGGCGTCCTCAATCTTAGGCACTGTGTATTGATCAGGGACAGTGCGCCTGTTGAGCGTACGATAGTCCACACACATCCGGATCTTGCCATTTCTCTTTCGCACAACCACTATAGGGGATGCATACGGACTGCGTGACTCAGTGATTACTCCGGCTGCTTTAAGCTCTGACAGATGTTCTCTGAGCGCTTCAAGATCTGCTGGCGGTAAGCGACGTGATCTCTCTCGGAATGGCTTGTCATCTGTCGTTTTGACTTCATGTTTCATGCTTTTACTGCAGCCCACATCAAAATCCTGAGTCGAGAAAACATTTCTGCGTTCAAGCATCTTACTCACAAGTCTCTCTTTCCACTCCTCAGGAACAGGAGAAGTTCCAAAGTCGAAAGACGATGAGGTGAGTTTCTTTGAGGCCTCGAGATCAGTCTCTTTGTTCATAGGGGGGTGGGAAGTACGTCAACTGGAAACAAGTGGGCAATTGGCATACCTCGGGTCAACAGGATATCTTTAGATGAGCTGTTGCTGACAACGACAGTAATTCTTCTGGAGCTCACAACATTTGCCGACTGCAATTCGGGTCTTACCAGGAGCTGATCTGGGAACCTTGGTTCCGCTGTAAGATCATCAGGTAAGTCCACCAGAATGGCTTGGGTACCTAGTGTTCCTCGAAACTTTGGCACGCCTTTGACCCTGGCTACACCGCCTGGGTGTATTGTTAAGGGTTTTGGTTGGGCAAACCACACAGATCCTTTTATTTGGCTGTCAGTTTCAGGTGGGGTCTTTGATATCTCCGCCATAGCCTTTTGGAAAGCAGGGTGAATATGTCTTACTGTTTGGTTGTATTCTCCCTGTTTGTCTTTGTAACTTTTTATGAGTCGTCTCACTGTTGGCGTATTTGTGCCAACAAGTATAGCTGCATTATCCTTAACAACTGGATCGGGACAGACGATTACAAGTGCATCAATGGCCTCCGTCACACCAACATCAGCTTCCCTGAACTCCAGCTTGACTGACACATAGCCATCGTACGGGTAATCAGCGGGACTAAGACCCCATATCTGTAGAGTGCTGATAGGTGTCAATGGCAGATGTGTCAAATATCTGTCGTAAAAGGATCTGTAGAGTAGAGTGACTTGAGAGCCAGTGTCGAGTATGGCTTTCGTGTAAATGCCTTCAATCTGGACTGATACAGCAGAGCTAGGGCCAACTAAGCCTTCTGGAATAGTGCCTTTCACTACTTTCTCTGTGTTGATGCTCTTGGAACGTGTCTTTACCTCCGGGACACCAGGCCGTTCCTTTACTGGGCCCCGTGGTAGTTTCCCGATTTCTTTGTGAGTTTGATGAGCCGCTTATTGACCCTCTGAAGGTTCTCAACTCCATCACACTCTCTCATGTAATGTCCATCTTCTCCACATTTATAACAGAAAATCCCAGATTTATCTGTGTGGTTTTTTGATCTTTGAGAAGTCATGTTTCTTTTGGATTCGTTTCTGCTTGCATTGTCAAGTTTGGGACCGGTTGTTTTGGTCTGAGCAGCTGCTGTTTCAACAGTCGCAACTTTAAGATTGTTCATTTCAGCCTTGATCTCGAGTTCTCTCTTGAGTCTTTCAACTTCAGGATCAGTTTTATTATCGGGTGCTGGTTTGGGGACTGATGCGACTGGTTTTGACATGACCATACTGTTCGCGTCAGTTCTGCCTTGTAACATGTCCTCTTCCTCTCTGACATCTTTTAACAATTCATTGAAAGAAGGCGGTGGTCTTAATTTGTGGGTCATTCGTATGCGCATAGCAATCATATCATGTGGTAATGCACCTCGTACAATTTGTTCAATGCGGAGCCTATTCATGTCTGACAAATGCAGTCCTCCTTTCCTGAAGATACAATGCAGCAGTTTATCGAGCCTCAGCAGGTACATGGACAGTTTTTCACCTTCACTCTGAAATGTGTGTCGAAACTTGACGAGAAGATCAGATGATGTTTCAGTACTCCCAAAAGCTGTTTCAAGTGCTTGCATATAGTCATTTGCAGTAGCATTGGGATTTTGTGCTCTGAGGAATCTTATTATGTCAGCGGCTGGGCCTTTAAGACTCTCGGCAACTCTTTGTTTCTTTACGCTGTCACTGCATTGCCATTCTTCCAACATATGCATAGTTTGCTCTGCCCATGCATCATACTCCTCTTCACCACTGGGGGTTGGATGCACACCAGAAAACATTCGGAGCTTCCTATAACTTTGAATATCACCAGGCGTGGTATTGCATTTGTCAACAAGTGAACTAATGGCATTGATGAGAGCAGCATTTATGTCAAGGGAGGATGGTTTTAACAGTCCTTCAACATCAGACATACCCTTGCCCTCATGCTCAAGGAATGACAGGAACTTTGCTTGAAAATCCTCTTGTTCTTCGTTCGCTGATAGAATGATGTGGACAGGCCAGGGACCAACTTCACCCGGAACGCCAACTTGGTCTGTTCAGTCACATTAGCTAAAGTTCGGACTAGTACAAAATCAGTCTTGGAAGTCAAGTCTGGACATTTGTCAACTATTTTAGTCTTCCCAAGAATTTTAACTGAGCTAAGAACTTCACAGAGGACATCATCTGAGACATTAACACCGCTTAAGACGATAGCATGAGCAGGGTCTAACTGATGTGTCTTACACCAAGCTTTTATTTCTACTTCTTCCATTTTGTCAACTAGGAAAAAGAGGGAAAAAAAAAAAATCCAAAATTCAAATTTCACAGCAAAGTCAAAAAAAAATTTCAACAATATCACAAGCAGCTTAATAAACATCAACAAAACATCCCGGACGAGCCCCCAAAAATGTAACCCTTCTACCACCCGGCTCATTATAGTAAGGGAGTAATCTGTTATTGTACACCCCTTTTCCTTGACTTCTATGGTAAAAGAGACATTCCAATGTATAAATAACTTCTGTCTAGGGTTAATTATGACTCTCACTTACACAACTAATAATAAGAGGCTTTCCCAGAAATAATAAATCAGTGAATAAGTACTTGAATACAGTAACTTACCAGGTAACTCAGGAATAGTATCTCTAGAATGTACTGCTGAAACCAAAGGAATAATAAACACACACAACAATTACAATTTCTGGATTATCTTTTTTTTGTATTAATTAAAGGAAAAAACAGGGTAAACACACATTTAAAATTGAAGTATGAAATAATGATTTGACGCTATTACATGAAGTCTTAGTCTTAAAGTGCACTCAGTGTTTTATGCAAACTTGCGAATTAGAACTGTTGGCGCGCGTTGGAGCTCATATCCACTGAAGAACCCTTTGGAAAACAATAATCCTACCAGTCTGGAGCAAATCCTTAACTTCAAGACCCAGAGAGTGACTATGTGCATGCAGAAACTCCTTTCCCTGATCCTTCCACGCAGGTGAGGGTGGTTTCACTGGCAACAACACCGTCTCTCCTCCCGTTCGGCTGTTAACGAGGTAATTGCGTCAGCTGCGCACCATGAACAGCACCGTCTCTTCTCCCAACTCTTAACGAGGCAAAACTTCAAAGCAGCAGCGTTAGCTTCAGTGTTAGCTTAGCCTAGCCTACTCAGCTCTGTCCTGAATGACAGCTCAAACTCACTCCTTTTCGGTGCGGGTCATTCAGAAAACTCCTCTGCAGTCCATGGATGTGAGGAACTGGTACTCAAGCTCAAGGTAGGTCTGCCTTTAATTACTTTTAGTCTCCTCACGAATGCATGTCTCTTGCTTGCACCTGCCCGACACCTTCCGTTCCCTCTCTCTCCTTCTTCATCCCGCCCTCCAGACCCGCTCTTTTTCCTCTCCCTTCCGGTCTTACGTAAGGCACTCAAAGCTTCACAACCAAAAAGATTAATTAAAAAAAGTGAATGGATCTGGAATTCAACCTTTTTTTCCTTACAACTGAACTATGAATTTTTTTTTTATGAATTCCTTAATATTTATCAATGTTTTTCAACATGAACCAAAGTTAATATTTTATCATTAAACCATGAAATAATGTAAGTTATGTTACAAAGAGAAAACATTAACCACCTAGTACTCATTTATTTATTTATTTTTGTAATAAAATAAACCTTGAAGAAAAAAAATAAAATAAAATAAACTGATTTACTAAAAATCAGGTTATTACATCTAAAACCTTCCATACCTTTCGACACTATACATATGGATTTTATTGTAGGGAAAAGTGATTATAGATTAATTTTTTAGATGGGTAGAAATATTATAAACACTGATACCAAAAACACTGTATAGTAACAATGGGACATACTTTGTCAATGCAGTAATAACTAGTAGAGAAAACAGATTAGGGATAAATCTGACTGCGCATCTTGCTTATCACCCGCAATGTGCAGGATTAGTGGAAAGACATAATGGAATCATAACAAGCAGGCTAAGGAAAGCGATGGAAGAAACCGGACAAAATTGGATTTATTGCCTTGATCTGGTGAGATTATATACGCATATCACCCCAAATTTCTATGACGGGATTGACACTATTTGAAGTTATGCATGGACGTAGATTTGTCCTACCATAATTTGGTGTTTTTGCAGTTGAACAAAAAGTAAGTCAGATGTAGTTGATAGGAGGGCCTGGCACCCCGAAAGGCTGGTGACTGGATCCTGATAAAGAACATCAAAAGGAACATGTGGTCATCACCCAGGTGGGAAGCTCCATACCAAGTCCTGTTGACGGAGAGCTGCATTTTCATTTTCACTGCTGTGATGGCCCCCGGCTGAGGAGTTGAAGGAGGCGTCTGCGAGCAGAATCAAAACCAGCTTGGAGAGGAGCAAGCGGAACAGCACTCAGAAGTCTTCCACGCCGCTGCCCCTGTTTGACGGTGGAGGGGCAGTCTAAGTCCTGCTGATGACCCCAACGGCAGTTAAGATTGCAGAATGAAGCAGCTGAATCCACCAGTCACATAACAAGAAGCAGCAGTTGCTTCTTGCAGAAGAAGGATTACCACTTTAGTTTCCCTACTATGTGGTGTGTTTCGGTCGGTATAGGATGATTAAAAGATTCCATGCCACGTAGTGGGATCTTGCACAACAGTTAGGTCTTTAGCCTGGTGCTGCCTTCTGTTGACATACACGAAACACAGCTGGGTAGGTGGACAAGTGCCCAAAAGCTGACATACACGCACACTTGAAGAGACTTTTTACCAGCACACACATTAACCCTGATTATGTCAAATACCCACATTCCACAGTTTTGACAGAAGAAAGAAGATGATGACTGCTTACCAGACATTCATCAGGGTCATTATATTACAATAGATAAGTTGGGACTTTAGGTTCGCTTTCGATATTGATTCTCATCTGATTGTAGTGTCTTAGTGGGTGCAGGACCATGGACCTGAGTAGTTTCAGGAGTGAGGCAAAAATGAAGGGAAATGTGGTACCTGTCTGTTTAATATGGATCATGAGTCTGAGATTCATTCTGTTTTGATGAGGTGTTCCCAGGAAATGATTGGGGAGGGGTGGAAGAACAAAGTCTTCCTCCTCTGACCCAATAGATGTATAAATCCTAGAAGAACCCTTATCAAACAAATATGTGGTATTCATATACAAAATTCTTGGTAAATGAGGAAAATCTTACAAATTGTTATGTCTGTTCTCTTATGACAGTAGTTGCAGCCGGACCCGGCGCCACGAGGGGGCGTTTGGGGGCGACGCCCCCTCACGTCATCAACCTCGCCCCCTCGGATATGAGAGTTATCAAAAATAAAAATAAAAAAGAAAGAAAAAGAAATACTGGAAAATACAGTGTCTCGCAGTTTCGCGGATTTTTTTAGTCCAATTTTGCATGCTTTTTGTTTTTTGTTTTTTTTGTTTTTTTACAGTGCATTGTGCTCTGCATCCTCATCAAGCAGGCCGGTGTTCCGTCGAGATGACAGGACACCTGTTGAGGCACCGCCAGGGGAGTAACTTTGATTTTGATATTGGTGGGGACACAAAAGTGCTCCAAGACAAAGATTTTTTTTTTTTGCATTACCAATCATAAGTTCATGTCATGCAGATGTTATAGGTTAACGAGCCATCCCAATGGTTAGGGAGTTGGTCTTTCAATCACAGGGTTGCAGGCTCAAATCCCAACCTTACCTCTTGTTAAGGATTTTATATATATATATATATATATATATATGTTATCACTGTTAAACATTTGTACCTTCGTCTTCTTTCTTATGAAAACGGTGTTGTGCTGTTTGCACCTAACCCTGAGAATGTATGTGTTATTCAACCTTGTTTTAGCATGCTGGGGTCAATCTGAACTGGGAATGAAGAGCTGGATGTACTTATTATTATTATTATACAACTTGTTTTTGTAGCCGCTAACGACTGGGAGTGAAGCATGACGGGGTCAGTCATGAACTGGGAGTAATAGACCTGAAGGTTGTTTTTGACTGTTGTGACGTGATGCTTAGTGTGAAGACCAGGACACTCCAGGCAGATGCACAACAGCTGATAACTGCAACAGACGAACGAGATGTGCTGACCTCCGACGATAAGAGTAAAAGAAAGAAACTGTTTGTCCTTACAGCTGCGCTTATTGACGCATGTGTTTATGTTACGGGAAGAAACTTGTCTCGCGTTGTCCCCCCCCCCCCCTTAGGACAAGTTTTATGATGTAATGAGGGCATCTCTAATAAAAAGAGCGGGAGCACAGGCCAGACTTTAGTGTAGCCTTGGTGTACAGCCTGGCCGCACTCCGCGCATGATTAATTTGACTTTCTGTCTCACTGGTGTTTCTTGACTCTGTTTGTCTTATCAAAGGTTTTAAGAATGTTTGGAGGAGAAAATACCCAACATTGACTGGGGGCTACGTCCGGGATCTCAACAATACCGGAGGTGTCCAGCGGAGGTCGTCAAGTCCAGACGTAAATCCTTGGCCAAGGTCCGATCGATTGATCGTGTCTGCAATTGTCGACCACCGTTGGCATCGTCTGGTTGACGAGATTTTCCCGAAGAAGACAAAAAATAGATTGCAATTGCGATATCATACCCCCTGATGAGACATGCGTCACGCCATGGCTCATAATAGCTGCCCATTTAAACATATTTTTTGGCAATATGGGTTTCTTTTGTGGGCATACGTACAAATCATTTGCATACGTAGCTCCTTTATTTATCCACATCTGTTTTTCTTTCAGTTGCCTGCTGTTGCATGTCAGCAAGCAGTGTATGACCTAAATGCAAATCTGGAGTGGTTTCCTGTACAACAAAAATAGAAGAAGCTGCTGCTGCCTCTTTTGCTGCTCTTTCAGCAAAATCATTTCCTTTTGAAATACTGTCAGAGCCCTTGGTGTGAGCCGCACATTTGCATATAGCAATTTGTTTAGGCAATTTCACAGCCTTCAGTAGTGCAGTTAGGAGTGTGGCATGAGTCACTGGCTTTCCAGATGATGTCACCATTCCACGCTCTTCCCACAGTTTTGCAAACACATGCACTGTGCTAAAAGCGTACTGGCTGTCTGTATAAATTGTTACAGCCGTACCTTTAAACAGATAGCAAGCTGCAGTTAAAGCAACTAATTCAGCTGCTTGTGCTGAAAATGAGGATGGCAATGAAGCAGAATCCAATACTTCTGAATTTGTGACAACAGCATATCCAGATTGTGTTTGTCCATAAGCGTTTTTAGTGGAAGAACCATCCACATACACAATTGTACTGTTTGGGATGGGTGTGTCCTGGAGGTCTGGGCGTGCTTTCGTACAGACCGTAGCTACATCAAGACAATTGTGCGGCTCACCATCCTCAGGTAAAGGTATCAATGTGGATGGATTCAATGTTGTACAGCGCTCTACCGTAAGGTGTGGTTGTGATAATAGCAAGGACATGCACGAAAGATGTCTTGCTGGGGACAAAAGGCTCATGTTTGTCTGCAACAGAAGTGCAGAAACTGCATGTGGAACTTTCAGTGTCAACTGATGGAATAGAACAACATTACTGCTACTTTGAACAGCCATAGAGGCTGCAACAACAGCCTGTACACATGGTGGTAGAGCACTTGCCACTGCATCCAATTTAGATGAGTAGTAGGCAACTGGCCTTAATTTAGAGCAGCAAAAGAGGCAGCAGCAGCTTCTTCTATTTTTGTTGTACAGGAAACCACTCCAGATTTGCATTTAGGTCATACACTGCTTGCTGACATGCAACAGCAGGCAACTGAAAGAAAAACAGATGTGGATAAATAAAGGAGCTACGTATGCAAATGATTTGTACGTATGCCCACAAAAGAAACCCATATTGCCAAAAAATATGTTTAAATGGGCAGCTATTATGAGCCATGGCGTGACGCATGTCTCATCAGGGGGTATGATATCGCAATTGCAATCTATTTTTTGTCTTTATGGGTTCGATGCATATGCGAAACAGCATTGTAGAGCATGCATGACATGTGCAAAACACAATTCACAAGGCAATTTGAGACCCCAAAGAGGCAAATTTCCAACACCACAATATCCCTTTCAAGTGATTCACATGGATTATATACAGCTGAGTAAACATGAAGGGAAGGAATTTTGTTTAGTCGTAATTGATGCCTTCTCAAAATGGGTAGAATTGTTCCCTACAAAACATGCAGATGCACTTACAGTGGCTAAGGCATTGTGCAAAGACATCATTCCACGATTTGGAATACCAGAAACAGTTTATTCAGATAATGGAGCGCATTTTGTTAATACAATAGTGCAATACGTAGGAGAAGCGCTACAGGTCAATCTCAAAAATCATTGTGCTTATCAACCACACAGTGCCGGATTAGTGGAAAGGACAAAGGGCACAATAAAAATAAGATTAAGGAAATGTATAGAAGAGACAAAACGAACCTGGATTGAATGTTGGACCTAGTAAAATTGTATATGAGAATAACACCAACACCATCAGGGTTAACACCATTTGAGATACTTTATGGACGACCATATCGTCTACCAATTTTGACATGGATACTAAAACAGCAGATGAGGAACAAACATTAGCAAATTTTATGAAAAAGACATTAACACAGAAAGAGATAACTTAAACACATTTACTGCCGAATAATTTTGATCTTCCACAGGACGGCCTTCCAGTAGTCTAGCCAGGAGACTGGGTGTTCATCAGAGTCCAGTCCTCGTTGGGAAGGTCTATACCAAGTGCTGTTAACAACACCAACTGCAGTAAAGATAGCGGAGAGATCAACGTGGATACATCACTGTAAGATACAGCGTGTGTTGGCGGCCTCCACAGTGTAAGGGGAAGTCTGGCTACAAAGGGAGTCTATTTAATTAGCAATAGATTGTCTCAATGCCAGTGAAGCAGGGAGATCCTTGCACTATTAGGTGAGGTGGTTAACAACACTGTATCCTAGCAATCTTGACTGAACTACAGCAGACCCCGGAGCGGCGTGCTCAGCGCCGCCGCTGCCGGACTGTTGGTAGGGCAGCCGGTTGCGTTGTGATCTTAGTGTGTTTCGTGCTCCTCGGATTCCTGGCCTGGTGGTTGACCCAAGAATTGCAGCTCACTGTGGACCGAGCCAGAGAACAACGCAAGCAACGTCAGAAGAGGTTTATTCATAATGTGAACGAGACAGATGGACACCCTCATATATACCATACTAATATGTGGTACAGATATGTTCATTTATTGGCTATGGAATTACGTTACTAATTGTTATGTTTGTTCGCAAATACCTATATCCTCAACACACCCAGCTCTGACGGCTAAACCGTACCCTGCTAGGGTGACAGAATGTCTTATCATACGGATGCATAATCAAACTGTATTTCGGGGGCAGTTCTAACACCACTTGCCTCAGTGCAACCACTTATATGATAGGGATTTCAACAGAGGACGTACAAGTGTGCCCAAGTGCTGCTCCATTGACTAGACTGAAGGGAAACGCAAAAATATCATCACGTTAAATTGTCATCACAACGGCCATTCCCAAATTGCTTTTACGGGACAGGGAATAAAACTGTAGGTAAAATTAAGAAACGTCTGTGTACCCAAACGTATGTTTTATCAAATAATTTAAGCCTAGCCAAAACATAATATGTGGATGGTACTTATCTTCATCACATTGGACGGGGATGTAATTATACAGGCTCCTGTCCATGGGGAACGGATGAATCATGTGCTTATGTTAGTAAGTTTTTGCTACCACCTGTAAATGGTACTCCGGTGTATGATGACATCTATTGGCTTTGTGGTTCCAGACTGTACATGAGTCTCCCACCAAATTGGGGTGGTGTGTGTGCACCTACCCAGGTGACTGACCATACATATGTGGTAGGACCTCCACAGAGAAGAATGGCAGCACCAGACGGAGGAGATTGATATACCTAGATGTGTTACCACATGATCACATGTGGGGCTCGGATGTACTAAAGGACCAAAAAATTGTGGTCTGTAGGAGATAAAATAGCACATTCATTGTTCCCCTGGATAGGAGTGGGAAAAAATTCATTAATGATTGAAACTCTGAATTATCGATTGGGTCTGTTCATGAATGTAACTAAAAAAATAGTAGCAGCTCAAAACACTGAAATAGATGCTTTACGTACCATGGTGATGCAAAATCGCATGGTTTTAGACTTGCTTACTGGTTCACAGGGAGGAATTTGTGTTCTGCTGAACACAACATGCTGTACTTTCATCCCAGACTCCATTCATTCAGTGGATATGCAGGACGCATTGGAAGAGCTGAATAAACTTCGTGATGCAATGCATAAAGACACCCTAGCTGTGAACCGGTGGAATCCCTGGTCCTGGTTGACTTCAGGACCATGTTGGCAGTTACTATTGAAAATGGTGACACCAGTTATTATAGTCCTAATTCTGATTGGACTTTGCATGTGTTGTGTGATCCCTTATATCAAAACAATGGTTGGCAAAATGGTGTCAAATACATTTGTACAGTGTAATCTGGCCTTCCAACAAACTATGCCAAAATATCAAGCATTGAAACAGTCAGACCTTAGTGGAGAAAACTATAATGACTGTACTGAGAATTATGATGATATTGAAAAGCTCACAACTCCAGTTCAAGCTTGAACTGTTGACGTGATGAGTTAACACACTCTTAGCCTATGAAGGTTTAGCTGAAAAAGTAATAAGACAAGTGGTGTAGTCGAATAATACAGAAAAACGGTTCATTTATACCAGTCAGCCGAAGTGATGTATGGTGGTGGTGTGGTGATAACAGAATCTTTGACAGACTGCCACGAAATGTGTCAGGTTATTGTGCATTAATATCATTATTGTTACCCATGACCCCTGAAGACGTTACGACATATGCAGCCTCTCTTATTCCTGAGGATTGGCAGAAAGGCATAGCCAGACATAGAGTAAAAAGAGATTGGAAAGGAGTAGGAAATCCAACATATATTGACGCAATAGGAGTCCCCAGAGGAGTGCCTGACGAGTATAAACTGGTTGATCAAATAGCAGCTGGATTCGAATCTTCCATCTGTTGGTGGTGTTCAATTAATAAAAACGTGGACAGAATAAACTAAGTTAATAAACTAACTAACTAAGCTGGGTGATGCCTACTATATGTTTAACAGGCGATAAACAGGTGGGAAATGTTAAGGATTTTATATATATATATATATATATATGTTATCACTGTTAAACATTTGTACCTTCGTCTTCTTTCTTATGAAAATGGTGTTGTGCTGTTTGCACCTAACCCCGAGAATGTATGTGTTATTCAACCTTGTTTTAGCATGCTGGGGTCAATCTGAACTGGGAATGAAGAGCTGGATGTACTTATTATTATTATTATACAACTTGTTTTTGTAGCCGCTAACGACTGGGAGTGAAGCATGACGGGGTCAGTCATGAACTGGGAGTAATAGACCTGAAGGTTGTTTTTGACTGTTGTGACGTGATGCTTAGTGTGAAGACCAGGACACTCCAGGCAGATGCACAACAGCTGATAACTGCAACAGACGAACGAGATGTGCTGACCTCCGACGATAAGAGTAAAAGAAAGAAACTGTTTGTCCTTACAGCTGCGCTTATTGACGCATGTGTTTATGTTACGGGAAGAAACTTGTCTCGCGTTGTCCCCCCCCCCCCCCTTAGGACAAGTTTTATGATGTAATGAGGGCATCTCTAATAAAAAGAGCGGGAGCACAGGCCAGACTTTAGTGTAGCCTTGGTGTACAGCCTGGCCGCACTCCGCGCGTGATTAATTTGACTTTCTGTCTCACTGGTGTTTCTTGACTCTGTTTGTCTTATCAAAGGTTTTAAGAATGTTTGGAGGAGAAAATACCCAACACCTCTCTTTACACCTACATCCATGACTGGAGTGACCTTGAGCAAAGCAACTAACCCAACATTGCTCCAGCTATACATTTAAATTGAATTCATCGAGGATGAATATTTAACACAGAGTATTGCAATGACTCAATCTGATAGTGTTGTGACGTTCGTGAATAGGGATGGGTATTGATAAGATTTTATCTATCAATGCCATTATTGATTCTGCTTATCGATCCAATTCCTTATTGATACCTCGTGAATTTTGTACTAAAAGTAGGCTTTACAGGTTTTCTATGTATTTCATTGAGTCTTAAATAAATATGAAATTAGTCACTGTATCCTTGATCTCTGGACATAAAAAAAATAAACAAAACTGTGTTTCGCTTTGACGTTATTAATTCCGACTGGACTCTATCGTTCTAACTTGACTCGGCAGAGAGCCGCGCAGTGTTTGGAGCTGTGTGAACAGAACGGAGGACGATTCTCGTTTCTTTCTCGCAGCAAGACAGGAGTCCCAGTTAGTAACTTTAATCCGCACAAAAGTGACTCACGATTGACATATTCAGGGATGGATATGTCACCACCTGCACGAAAATGAATTCTAGAAGCTGTGAAATGCAATCTGGGACTATTCCAGACAATAAACTGGAGTGAGTGCAGCATCCATTTAGTGAGAAAAAAACCCCAACTTTCCTTATTCAGATTAATTCCAGTAGTATTCTGCTCTTACTAGGATGCAGCAGTTTTCTAGCTTGGCAGATAGTTCTGGAGGAAACCACTGAGGAAATTAACACATTGAAAATATGGTTTGACTGAAACAAATTGTCATTAAACTTAAATAAGACAGGGATGAAATGGAGGTGTGAGAGTCACTAGGTGTTCACACGAAACAATTATTTATTTCTGTATGTATGTATGTATTTATGTATGTTCATTGTTAGTTGGTTTTATATTTTCTGTTGTGTTTCTATTCAGGTTCTTTTTGTCTCTTTCTCTAAAACTGTACATAATAAGTATATATTGTATATAATAATCATTAGATTATTAATATATAAACAAAAATAAATTTAAAAAATATTACAATTTGAAAACAAATGCACCCGAACATGACGACAGCTGCAACTGCTTAATGCTAACTTTTAACATTGAAAATGCCATAGACACGCTAACGCGTTAGCATCACTCCCGTTTTTAAGTTATAAAATACATCTATCAACTGTTTCAGAAGACCATAACAGGTCGGTTTAACATAGAAAAGGTAAATAATACTCACAGACGTATGCTCTTTAGGGTTTTAGCGGGGGGAAATTAAGCGAAAGAAAGAAAGAATAAACAAAGCAATCAAAGCACTGTTTCAATCTGCAAACCACTGCTTCGATTGGTTCAAGGTTCAAAGCAAAGCCACGCTGCAGAAAAGTTGGTTACGGACCCGCTGCAGGGTCTGTAATCAATGTAGAGAAATGATCATTTTCCTGACAAACACCCCCCAAAATAACGGCCACTCTGAAGGACCGATAACAGAATCGTTAAGCAAAAAGCTTATTGATGTCGTTGGATCGAATCATTTCTTAACGATACCCGAATGGAACCGGTTCTCGATACCCATCCCTATTTGTGAATGAATTGATTCCCGTTTGTCTGTCTGTTATTGTGTACGCCCGCGCAGTCTTTTAATAAGTTCCCTGCAACTGTGCAGTAGCCTATAGCTCTAATGATGCGTCCTGCCATGTTGCTAAAACCTGCCTAGTGCTTAAAGAGCAGAAGAAGCCTAATGCTTTTAAGAAGGGTTTCCATTCATGAAAGGGATTTTGCTTAGTTTTAAAGCTTGACGGAGACCCTGCACTTACATTCCTGACTGTGAAGAATGAACGAATATCTTGTTTCTTGGGAAACAAGATATATAATACATAATATCCATTACCAAATATCACGAAGTCTAGCTCAAGAGAGAGAGACTGGGGGGGGGGGGGGTGGACGGGGGTCGATGGGCAGTCGCGGCTACTGTGGGAAGTGTGCTGCTTGGAGTGAGAAGTGGGATAGCCAACCAAGTTAGCGAGAAACACGTAGCTAATCAGCAGTGTTGCCACAGTTACTTTGAAAAAGTAATCCAATTACTGATTACTGATTCCTCCTTGAAAAAGTAACTTAGTTACTTTACTGATTACTCAATTGGAAAAGTAACTAAGTTAGATTACTAGTTACTTTTTTAGTTACTTTCCCCAGCTGCCGACAACAACCCTCCACCACCTCAACATGACAATGATACTTGTTTTGCCAAAACTCACTTTATAGTCACCCTTTCTTGACTTCAATGAAAATAAATACTTGTTTTATAAAAAGTAAAAT
The DNA here is from genome assembly GCF_902500255.1 of Thalassophryne amazonica. Lineage (NCBI taxonomy): Eukaryota > Metazoa > Chordata > Actinopteri > Batrachoidiformes > Batrachoididae > Thalassophryne > Thalassophryne amazonica. The sequence continues at coordinate 250,675 of NW_022986267.1, forward strand.
AAAGACCTCTTTCTTGACCTCATATTTAACTGTTGACAGCACTGTAACAGTAAAACTTGCAATTTCTAACCTACATTGTTTATAAATGTAACTATTAAATTCATTCTAACATTTTTCTAACATTTAAATTCTCTCTAAACATTTTACTTGTTGAAATTATTATTATTTTAAGTAGTATTAGTAGTTGTAGTAAAAAAAAAAAGGCTTCAAAACTGGACCTTTAATCTAGGGGTGTTGGGGGGGGTATCCCTGCCCCACGCCCCCATTCCATCTGGATTCGCCCCTGCTTTGGCGTTTGAGCACAAAGAATGGATAACATTTATTTATGCAGAAAACATGACCAGATTTACAGGTAAGAAAGTTTTATTGCATTTTCACATCATGTGGTCCTCAGAAAGAGAGTTTAGGTGCATTTGAGTGGAAAATAGTGTTAGTTGTTGACGCGTCGCGGAGGATCAGCTGTTTTTAGCAGCAGATACGGAGTGGCTCGGAGAAAAAAAAGCATAAAAATGTCTTTGTAAAGCTCAGTGCAGGTGTGCTGTTGTCACTGTGCTTTAAGAGGTGAGGACGAGTCGTAGCTGTTGCAGAACAACACGGATGAAAAGCTCACAGCTCGCTTAAAGTGTGTAGCTCTGTCGAATTCCGACCCCCTGCCCACAGACCAAGTTTAATGCTGCTTTCGACCCATAATGCAAAAATAATAACGCACAGTGACCTGATTACTGATTTGGAAAGATTAACGCGTTAGATTATTCGTTATAAAAAAAAAAGTGGTCAGATTAGACCGGCATCACTGCTAATCAGACAAGGACATCTACGTTAAAGAGGGGGGCTTCGAGCAGTGGCATACATTTAACCCTTTATGTGCCATAATAATGGAGGACAACGATTTTATTGGTCGTGATTACACAGTAGGGGGCTGAATATTGGTAGGGACGTGACCCTAGCGTCCCTACCCAAAATTACGCCCTAGGGCACCGCAAAGGGAGAGCACGCACATTGTGTTCTGCGTGTCTGTTTATAAGAATCTTCTCGCCCAGAAGAAAAAAGAGCGCCAACAACTACACCCATAACTGTGTTCTTCACTCGGAAAAAGAGTGGAAAAAGGCGCGACTGTGGAGCGGCGCCAGGACGAAGAGGTGCGATCAGAGGAACTGTGAAATACTGGTCAGTCACTATTAATAATTTCTTATGTGTCCCTAACCCTCGTAGGTTGATCGTTAAAATTAAATTCATTAGTTCTAAAAGCCATCATAATTATTTATAGGAAAACGTTCTATTTTTATTTCTCAAACAAATGTACTAAGGTTTGAACTTTGAGAGTGTTTATGTTGTGTGGGTCGCCCAAAGAGGAGGTACTGCTGGCCAACACCAGAGGGCGCCCTGCCTGTAGACGGGCTTCAGGCACCAGAGGGCGCAGTTCGCCGCCAGGAGCTTCAGGGACCCTGACAGCTGTCACTCATCATCTCATCATGCCATCCATAAAAGCCTGGAAAAGGCACCACACCCCTGCCGAAAAAATCATCTGAAGTATTCAGGTAAACTCTCAGCCGTCTTTGTGTTTTGATCAGCTAAGCTTATTGTCGCAACGTATTTTGCTTCTAAACTCGAAAAGCTGTTAATCTGTGTTCTGAGTTTGTAGATATATCCTTTGTACACTAGCAGCTTGAGGCTGAGTTTGTGGCAGTCGAGAGGAGTTGGCGTTCCAGCTCCTCACTACTACATTAATTAGTGTAACACTGGATTCTGCACGAACACTGAGTTGAGAAACAGGAGGTGGAGGTGTTTTTCTCCCCTTTATCAGAACTCTGCTGACTGTTTGCTGGGTGTGTGCTCTCACACCCACTCTTGACTGTTTCTGCGTCCTGCCAGCAGTACCCGATCTGACAGCTGGAGACGGTGGCCACCTGGTGACTCGGGCTCCGGTGTGTTCCAGATCCGTTGGCGGTGGAAATCGTGTGGGTCCCGACTCCTATCTGGACAGGCGTCTCCTATCCTCGAGCCTGCCCACACGACACCAACTGTATAATTGACTGTAGTATTGAATTGTATCTGTATCCATTGTGCACATTTCGCAACATTAAAAGTGTTACTTTTTATTTCCATTGACAGTTCATTTACGCCCCCTGTTGTGGGTCCGTGTCATTACACTTTCACACAACAGTTTACACACGAGAGAAAAGTGAGAAGATGTTAATGCCTGTTTGAGAAAAGCGTATAGTGTGTAGTGAGGGTTTTACAGCCTTAAAACGTCTATAATAATTGTAAAAAATAACGCTGACTACTTCACGGATTTCGCCTATTGCGGGCTATTTTTAGAACGTAACTCCCGCGATAAACGAGGGACCACTGTACGAGGGCTGTCAATAAAGTATATGTTATGTGCAGATGCAGGTTGAGGAGTGGACCAACGTCTGACCGAACCCAGCGCTAAATAACCAGAAAGCGGTTCCACAAACAAAACGATTTTATTTCCCCTCCAGTGCAATAATTAGTGTACAACATAAATATTTGGTTTATCTGGCGGAGTGAAGGACGGCGCGCTCTCCAGCGCCCAAAAGGATCGAAGCCTCGGCGCTTCTGGACTCAGATTCACCGCCAAACACCCCCCAGGTGGACACGACAAACTGACTCTGTGAAGGATGGAAAAGGTGAGGTAAGTCAACAGAGCTACAGCAAATATCTTTCAGAGGCACACACTATCAGCAACACATTCAGGTCTGAATTTAAGCTTTATGTAAATGAGCAGCTTCTCACAACAGGTGGAGGATCATCAGTCCGTATGCCACGGCAGTGAGAAGCAAACTGCACAATTCTCATCAATGTTCAAATATACTGTGTAACAAAATGCCAAATTACTATTAACGATCATTCAGACAATAATCACCTCTGATGTGTGCTGACAGCATGTGTCCCTCACCCGTCCTCCTTTACAGGCACGATGTGTCAAACCCTGGCGCGGTCCTCAGCGTCTCACAAACAAACGTCACAAGGTCGAGTTCCCGGCAATTCTGTTATGTGCCGACGCGGGTTGAGGAGCGGACCTGCGTCTGACTGAACCCAGTGCTAAATAACCAGAAAAGCGGTTCCAAAAAACAAAACAAGTTTATTTTCCCCCTTTTGTTCAATACTCAGGGTACAAACATAAAAGCGCGTTTGTCTGGCGGAGTGAAGGACGGTGCGCTCTCCAGCGCCCAAAGGGATCGAAGCCCGGCGCTTCTGGACTCACGTTCACCGCCAAACACCCCCCAGGTGGACACGACAAACTGACTCTGTGAAGGATAGAAAAGGTGCGGTAAATCAGCAGCTACAACTAAAATCCTTCAAAGGCACACACTATCAGCAACACATTCAGGTCTGAATTTAAGCTTTATGTAAATGAGCAGCTTCTCACAACAGGTGGAGGATCATCAGTCCGCACGCCACGGCCGTGAGAAGCGAGCTGCACAATTCTCATCAATGTTCAAATATACTGCGTAACAAAATACCAAATTACTATTGACACTTATTCAGACAATCAATCACCTCTGATGTGTGCTGACAGCATGTGTCCCTCACCCGTCCTCCTTCACAGGCACGATGTGTCAAACCCAGGCGCGGTCCTCAGCGTCTCACAAACGAACGTCACAAGGTCAAGTTCCCGGCAATTCTGCTTGAATCACTCATGGCTTAAATGCAGAACGCCATCTCATTATCTGCTTCAGCTGAAAGTCTTTAAGTTTACACTTGAGCATCATCCACAGGTGCAGCTAATAATGCTGATGAGGGTGAAGGACTCTTCTGCTAGCACCTTCTTCACAGACAAAAAACCAGTTTGCATACCACCTGGAGAGCAAAGAAAAGAAAACAACACAAAAACATCCAGCCAAACCCCCCAACACACAACAGTATAGGTCCTTTTTATTTTTTTCAAAAACTATATGGATTTCATTCATTTGTTTTTACGTCAGACATGCTTGAACCCTCGTGCGCATGCGTGAGTTTTTCCACGCCTGTCGGTGACGTCATTCGCCTGTGAGCACTCCTTGTGGGAGGAGTCGTCCAGCCCCTCGTCGGAATTCCTTTGTCTGAGAAGTTGCTGAGAGACTGGCGCTTTGTTTGATCAAAATTTTTTCTAAACCTGTGAGGCACATTGAAGTGGACACGGTTCGAAAAATTAAGCTGGTTTTCGGTGAAAATTGTAACGGCTGATGAGAGATTTTGAGGTGATACTGTCGCTTTAAGGACTTCCCACGGTGCGAGACGTCGCGCAGCGGTCCCAGGTGCCGTTGTCAGCCTGTTTCAAGCTGAAAACCTCCACATTTCAGGCTCTATTGATCCAGGACGTCGTGAGAGAACAGAGAAGTTTCAGTCGGTTTCAGCATTTTATCTGGATATTCCACTGTTAAAGGAGATTTTTTTAATGAAAGACGTGCGGACGGGTCCGCGCGTCGGGATGCAGCCGGCGCGGTGCGGCGGCACAGGAAAAACACCTCCATGTTGACAACCATTTGTAAAATCCAGGCGGCTTTTGATGGCTTTCAGTGGAGTGAGTATATGAGAAATTGTTTAACAGCTGGACATGTTCCAACTTGTCCTTAATGCTTCCAACGGAGGTGTTTTTCCTGTGGCGGAGCGTTGCAGCGGCTGCGAGCCGACGCTGCAATCCGTCCGCACGTCTTTCATTAAAAAAAATCTCCTTTAACAGTGGAATATCCGGACCAAGTGCTGAAACCGACTTCTTCTGAAACTTCTCTGTTCTCTCACGACGTCCTGGATCAATAGAGCCTGAAATGTGGAAGTTTTCAGCTTGAAACAGGCTGACGACGGCGCCTGAGAGCGCTGCGCGACGTCTCGCTCCGTGGGAAGTCCTTAAAGCGACAGTATCACCTCAAAATCTCTCATCAGCCGTTAAAATTTTCACCGAAAACCAGCTTAATTTTTCGATCCGTGTCCAATTCGATGTGTCTCACAGGTTTAGAAAAAATTTTGATCAAACAAAGCGCCAGTCTCTCAGCAACTTCTCAGACAAAGGAATTCCGACGAGGGGCTGGACGACTCCTCCCACAAGGAGTGCTCACAGGCGAATGACGTCACCGACAGGCGTGGAAAAACTCACGCATGCGCACGAGGGTTCAAGCATGTCTGACGTAAAAACATATGAATGAAATCCATATAGTTTTTGAAAAAAATAAAAAGGACCGTTACTTTATTGACAGACCTCTTATATTAACAAATGAAATAAAGCTGACCACAGACAACATGTCCGCTTAATGGTTATTACTGTTGCTTCACAGCGAGAAGGTTCTGGGTTCGCTTCCCACCTGGTCCTTTCTGTGTGGGGTTTGCATGTTTGGTTGGGTTCCCTCCGGGTGCTGCAACTTCCTCCCATTTCCAAAGACTTACAGCTCAGGATGAATTGGTAACTTTAATTTAACCATTGGGGTGTGGATGTTTGTTTGTTTACATGTGTCAGGCCTACGACAGACTGGTGTCCTGTCCAGTGTGTATGCAGTATCTTGCCCCGTGACCCCTGGGATAGGCTCCAGTTGCCCTTAGACCGTATTTGGAATAAACGGGTATAGGAAATTAATGAACCTGATCATGCAAGACATGAAATATCTTGGGTTCATATGGTCTACAATGAAACATAAGTAAATGTAAAGATCACCGTTTTTTCCCCCATATCATCCTGACTTTTTCTGAAATGGGCTTGTAAGTGGTTTTATGCAGATTTTTTTTTTTTCAGTTTTTACAGTCAAATTGTGAAACTCAAATAGACCCAAATGCCATTTGAATAATACATTTTTTAATGTGTGTATTTGAAAATAATTCATAAGTATACGTTTTATTAGATACCACTGAACGTCTTTAGTTTTGTTGAATTTAACTGTAGTTAACAATAACATCACATTGATTATTTTGTGTCTGTCATTTTACAAAGGTGCAGATGTGTTCCCTTTCCCTTTGCATTCACTGGACATGGCATAAACACTGATATTTCAGTTTTGTTATTATGCTCATGAATAAAAACACCTCATGTTTCCCACCAATTCATGAAGAGTAACATATGATTCTGTATCAGGTCAAGACCTTGGTCAGGTTAAAAAATGCATGACCTTAACCTAAGGTCAAGGTCACAGGACAAATTTGAGGATTTTCTCATTTGAGCAGTTATAATGAAATGAAGAGGCCTAGGGTCACCAAACTCAAAGGAAAAGTCTTCCTTGATGTTGAGGTCAAGGTCACATGTCAAAAGGTCTTGCTAACACCACATGAATTCTTGCACCCAGGGATTTCACTGCCATGAAGGCTGAGGAGCGCCACTGGCAGCTGCCAGTAATTTTGTCTTTGCACAAGTTTATGTTGAAAAAATAAAATAAAATAAAAATGTAAGTTATAAATGGACACTTTTCAAACAAAAATAAACCTAAAGATTCTCATAAAACTACCCATTAACCAAGAGGGAGGCAGATCTCATGCTATTTTACTGTGTTTTACACATTCATTTCCTGTCTGAGTTAATTGAGCTAAACCCAAACTAAACTCTTGTTTTTTTTTTTGCTCAACCCTAAAGGATTTTCTTACTGTCCTATCTGCAGCTGTATTATCTGCACCCCCCCCCCCCCGCCCCCCAAGAACTTAGGGGTTAATGAGGAAAAAAAGTGGATAACACTTTACTTGAAGGTATCGTGGTAATAGTGACATGACACTGTCATAACTGTTACATGGCACAGTCATGAAGGTGTCATAAACATTATGTCAATGTCATAAACATTTATGACTGCTGTCATTAAGTGTCATTCAGTTTTTATAATGACAAGTTGACATTTTTGGGGTTGTTTTGATTATAACAACTTGACTTTAATCAAAGTGACATGACCACAAGTTGTCTTTGGGTTTTTTGGTCTTCGGTTGTATGCCAACTTGTCATTACAAAAACTGAATGACACTTAATGACAGCAGTCATAAACAATTATGACATTGACATAATGTTTATGACACCTTCATGACTGTGTCATGTAACAGTTATGACAGTGTCACGTCACTATTATCATGTTACCAAAAAGTGCAAAGGTTATACTCAAGAGAAAAATACGATACTGACAGACAGTAGAGCTGCCACCAGAACAACAGCACACAGCAGTAAGAGCACAAAGATGTGACTGCGCTGGCACAGAGGCTGGGGTCCAGACTGCTCCTCATCGATGGACGGCAGAGCCAGCGAGGCGCTATCGGTGCTGCTGAGAGGGTCGGCATACTGTGGCCCACGGGGCTCCACCATCCAGCGCAGCACATTGACTTTCATCTCCATGACATTGATCATATGGTCAATTTGTTTGATCTCATGCTCTATGACATTGTGTTCCTGGCTCTCCAGTGCAGCAGGAAGAGACGAAGCCTGAGCCTGGTTCAGGTCTGGTAGACTGAGCGCCCGAGCTGCTACTTCACTGCCTCCACCTGTGTTGTAAGAATGAAAATGTTTATTTTGAATGTGTCCAACACTTTAGATTGTCTACCAACTTTATTTGTTCCAATGGATTGCGAAAAGTGGCAAGAAGTTGGAACAACACCTCTGGGGCCCTGATCTTGAATGAATGTTGAATGATGATTTATTGTCATTACAATTACCTCAGAAATACAGCAATTAATCCACAGTTATTACTGGTTGAACGTAATAATGGAACACATCAGAATTAAAACAACCACACATATACATTTGATTTGTTTATGTATACTAAAATTTGAAGCAGTCCGTCATCCGAATTGAGGCAAAGTGAGTGTAGGCCACAGCAGAGTTCCGCGCAGCCGAGCTTGGGGTGGGGGTGGGGTGGGGGGGGGCACTGCAGCTGTGCCGCGTGGCCTCCTGGAGTGGCAGAACTGAGGCTGGGGTGGGGCCAGCCGCCCTCGCCGGAGTCACATCTTCCACCATGCACAATGCAATGCAAATATCATCAGCAAATTTGTGTAACAGTTAAGCAATATCTTCAGAATGTCAACAAAGAAAACTATCAAAATGACAGCATTTTCATTAACTGTTAGAATGTGACCTCTTACAGAAACTATCATTCCAGCGAGGGTCTTGCAAGAACCATAACTGCATTGGTCATGACGACAGAAGGTCAGTCCACATAAATACTGCCATTTAGTTCCTTTTTTTAATCCAGTATTGCTATAGGCAGCACTGTGGCTTAGCTGGTAGCATTGTTGCCTCACAGCAAGAAGGGCGTGGGATCGCTTCCCACCTGGCCCTTTCTGTGTGGAGTTTGCATGTTCTCCCCATGTTCGCATGGGTTTCCTTCGGGTGATCCAGCTTTCTCCCACTTCCAAAGACATGGAGGTTTGGTGAACTGGAAAACTTAAATTGACTGTAGGTGTTAATGTGTTTGTCTATATGTGGCCCTGCAACAGACTGGCATCCTGTCCAGGGTGTACACCGCCTTATGCCCTATGACTGCTGGGATAGGCTCCAGCCCCTCCTTGATTGGAGTAAGCGGGCATAGAAAATGAATGAATATTGCTGTTGCTCTTATAATGTTTAAAATGCTGTTCATTTCTTACTCCATCCATACACACTGCATCATATATTTTAAAATGTTGTTATACTTTCTTTGCACCATGTCACTTATAATAGCAAAAAAAGTCTTTCCCTTACATCTCTACGAAATAAAACCACTTCATGCAAGTGTAAAAACTGTTTTTGAGATATCGGAATGTTTTTTATTCCAAATACATGTTTTCTTTAAGTACTTTTTAAATTCAGTACTTTAATAAAAACTTACCTCATGTTAGTTTGCACACAGCTGTCATGTTTACACACAGTGTCCATTGTTTGACAACAAATGTATTCACTCTCGTCTGTACCCCCTTGTGGTTGTCTAAAAATGAGGTGTGGTCATGCATAAAGGTGGCACGTTCCTACCATCTGTCACGAAAAAGTGTTTGCTCTTTAGACTACTTTAAATGGTTGTAGTTAATTAATAGTTTAGAACTTTATACCAAATCTATTTGCCATACACAGCACACAAAGATGTGCAGTTGATACTTACCTTGTATGCCAGTTTGCACCAAAGCAGCGCTGTTGGCTAGAGAGAAAACGTCTCCCATGTTGAAGACTTTGCGCATATCAGCGTGAAGCAGCTCTAGACTGGAGGAGAAAGCCACCCACAGGAGCTCCATCTCCTTCCGTTGCTGCTCAGGCAGGCTCTTGTCCCTCAGATATGATGTCAGATGAAGACAGATGGCTGAAGCCAAATTTTGGGCCTTTTCTCGTGTTTGCCGTAGTTCATCTCGCAGCTGTAAGCTGTCTGTGCAGGTTCCAACGCACAAGGCCAAGTGTCTGTAACACGCCACCACCTGCATGAGGGCAAACAACAAAGTTCTCATTTTAGTAATAGAGTGTTGAAAATATGGACTAACATCACATGCACTGTTTGCACAATAAAGCTCATTTGTAGATTTATGAAGTGCAGCGAGTGTATAACTTGTAAACATGATGTGATCTGCAAGGGTGTTACTCGGTCTAGATATGCCTGCACTGAAAAGACACTGAAATACAGGGTTGGCAAAAGCCTATGAATCATTTTTTTCTGCTTTTGGCAGCTCCTGCTAGGGATCGTCACAGTATGCCATCCATCTCCATCTCTAACCTGTCCTATGTCACACCAACCACCTGCATGTCATCCCTCACCACACTAATAAACCTCAGTTCAATTTAGTTTATTTATATAGGGCCAAATCACAACATAAGTTTACCCAAGGTACTTCACAAGGGTAAGGTGTAAACTTACCAACTCCCATGATCAAGCAACAGTGTCTGCATTTTTCTTTCTGTGAAAAAACAGGTGTCAAACAGGTGCCTCTTATTTAGGGCCCCTTCACACATAACACAATTGAAGCCAACTAGTGCACAAAGGAGGAAATGCATGCCATTCGTGAAAAATTAGAGCTGCCTCCAACGCCTCGTACACCTGTCGCTACAACCACTCGTGCACACAAGTGGCAGAAAGACAGTGTGCCCTGTGAAAGCCCATTCGATCCCTCTCGTGTCAGGTATCGGCCAAATTCTAGGTGACACACACGAACATCTAATACCGCTTGTGGAGCACTTAGGAAATGTGTAGCCATTCGTGCTGTCAGCACAAAAATAGTGAGCAGGCGACCACGTTTAAGCTGGCTGTGGAAAGTGCCCCCATAACTGTGGCGTTGCCAAGTACACGTGGCATGCCAGAGTGTCGGTTCCCTGCACTCCCCTGCTCCCCCCCCCACAGGCGAGCCACCTCCCATCTGATCACAGAGTGGCACCTTGGTCTGTGTACTGAACGGACAGGGGGCATGGCTGGTGCCACAACAGCAGCTGTTGAGATCTCTGGTCCTGGATGTCACAGCTGCAGAACATGCTTTCTGTCCTCACTTGGAAATACATACAAACATATATTGCTTTTGTGACGGGCTGGAGAGCGCACACAGCGTGCACATTGACAGCCTGTTCCAGCTGAAACGGACCATCAGTTCATGTGGACACGCAGCAGGCCATCTGAATGTCACATCTCTCTGACAGGACACGTGTGTCCTGTGAGCAGCACGCTGCAGGACTTAATGACAAGCCAACAGTGCGACAAATACGTCACTTGCAGTCACGTATCAGCAGAAATACACCGTAACAAATGCCGTTTGGTCAGTTATCATGGTGCTTTTTTCTCTTTTTAAAAATACGTTTATCTCCTTGTTGATTTTAGCCATTTCACGCTCCTGTGATTGTAGCGCAGTGGTAAAGTTTCCATCTGTTAATCAGAGCTTTTGTAAATTGCAGGTTCGAATCCTGTGAGTGGCATTTATTTTTTATTTAACCAAGGTTATTTAACCGCAGGGTTCTGTATTGCGTCTCCTTTTATTTTATTTTTCTCCACATCAGTGGTGCGATGTGGTGCAACACGTCCCAGCTGCTCGCACTGTGTTCGTGCATGTGCACGATGGTTCATGGTTCCCCATTTCGTGTCTGGTTCATGGATTTTCTTCAGGTTTCTGCATCTTTCATGTTATGTGTGAAGGGGCCCTTAAGGACGAAGGCAGCAAATGTTGTACATGCTGGTTCTATTGCATTGCTCTCTGAAAATCTGAGTAAAATGGGTCATTAAAGACATTGCGCTTCATTCACGAACTGTTCTTAAGAACAAAGTTGTTCCTAAGTCCTGCTTACAAAGCTTTTACGAAGATTGTGGCATTAGTGAATGTTTTCCTATCCAGGATTTGTTCTTAGGTAAGAACAAATCAGTAAAAAGTAGTCTGGGGACAAATTAAATATAAAATGATTTAGATTTTTCCCATAGCCTACTTGAGAGTGACGTCTCCCCGATGATGGCCCCAATGCGTTGGTCCAACTCGGACAGCTCGTGGGTATCTGATGTTCCCTCTCTAGTCTGCTGCATCTCCCGTTGGGATTTTGAGATGGCTTTTTGGGTGTTGGATTTTAAATCAAACCATTTCTTTTTCACCTCCTTGGTTGTACATCTTTCTCCAGGTACTGCATTCACTGCATGTGTGACAGGCTCCCATGCTTGAGTATTGTTGGTGTTGGTGTAACCTGCACTAAGGCTACTGAATAGAATTTTCTTCCTGTGGCTGATTTCCTGCAGCAGTACCTCCACCTCTAAACTGCCAAAATTTGTTTTTTGTTTTTTTTCTTAGCCTGCTGCGCTGAAATTGATTTTCTTTTTGCTTTTGGCATTTTGTTTCCTCTTTATGAAATCTGCGTCTACTCACAGCTATGCAGTCTCATGCCTTTTAATGGGCATTGATGGGCGGTTACTTTTGCTAATCATATGTTAATTAGGCTCACCAGGCAGTGAGCCTAATTAACAGTTTACTAGGAGATGGGATTCATCAATTTAAGAACACAACTGCAAACATTCCTGCGGTTTAAGAACATGTTGATGAATCTGACATAGTGGTTTCTTGAGAACCTTCTAGGGACAGCTTAAGAAGGAATCTAAGAAAATTCTTCAGAAGATATTGGTGAATGATTCCCATTGTTCAGAAGAACAGCGTATTTTGATTAAAAAGTTGACTGGAGAGGGGAAAACATATAAAGAAGCACAGAAAATGATAGACTGCTCAGCTTAAGTGTTCTCAAATGCTTTAAAATGGCAAGCAAAACTAGAAAGATGTGGAAGAAAATGGAAAACCACCATACAAGTGGATCAATGAGTAGCCAAAATACCAAAGGCTCAGCCAATGATCGGCTCCAGGTTGATCAAAGAAGATCTAAAGTTACCTGTGAGTATTGTAACAATTAGAAAACACCTATGTGAAGTCAAGCTATGGGGAAGAAGACCCCACAAAGCCCTATTGTTAAAAAAACATGATGAAGAGGTTTGCAAAACAACATATTGACTGACCCAAAGAGAAACAACATTTTGTGGACTGATGAAAGTAGGATTGTTCTTTTTTGGTCTATGGGCTGTAGACAATTTGTCAGATGACTCCCAAAAACTGAATTCAAGCTACAGTACACTGTAAAGATAGTGGAGCATGGTGGAGTAAGCATCATGATATGGAGACGTTTCTCATACAATGGTGTTGGGCCAATGTTTTCGCATACCAGGCATCATGGATCAGTTTGAATAGATCAAAATACTTGAAGAGGTCATGTTGTCTTGTGCCAAAGAGGAAATGCCCTTGAAATGGGTGTTTCAACAAGACAATGGGCCTCATGTATCAACGTTGCGTACGGCGATATTTGAGCGTATATGGGGTGTACGCCAAAACGGCTGCGCTACTTGGCATTAATCAATGTGGTCGTTGGCGTACGCTGCGCTGAAAATATACACCAGGTCGAGAGATGGCGTAAATTATACACCAAAATGAACCAGCGCTGGAATCCACATAAAAATGAAGATGATCAACATGATAAACAGTGCCATTATACAAATCAATGCATATGTTACATAAATAACACTTTCCTGATTATACTACATAATAATCAATACAAATCCTGCCTTTGCGGGATTGTTATGGAGCACGATCCGTGGTCACAGCGCTGACTGCAAAGACAGCACTGCTCGCCTTTTTCTCCAGACTTCGAGCCTGGAGCCAGAGCAGCGCTGAGCTTAACTTCATGTGGTGTGATCGTTTTAGACAATGAAATTGATAATAACAACTGTAGTTTCGTCATTCCCTTAATTCGCCCGTGCTGCAACCAGGTTTTGTCGTCTCCATTCGGTTGTCACAATAAAATAAATACAGAAATACATTTAACAAATAAAGAAATCTGACAGATTAGGCGTGTCTTATTAATTGAGCGAGCAAATATCCACATGTCAAGAATTATTGACATGTGAAAAGAGAATACAGTGGTGCCTCGCTATAACGGCGTTCACCTGTCGTGGGCTCGGAGTCTCGCGGAGTATTTAGTCCAATTTTGCATGCCTTTTTTTTTTTTTTTTACAGTGTTCTGTGTTCTGCGTATCTGTTTATAAGAATCTTGTTGCCCAGAAGAGAAAAGCGCACCAACAACTACTCATACCTGTGTTTGTCACACGGAAACAAACACCTGCTGCAGCGAGATGTGAGTGGGAAAAGGCGCAGCGCCAGGACACAGAGGCCCGATCTGTGAAATACTGGTCAGTCACTATTAATAATTTCTTATGTGTCCGACCTCGTTCTTTGATCGTTAAAATTAATTTGTTAGTTCTAAATGCCATCATAATTATTTATAGGAAAACGTTCTATTTTTATTTCCCAAACAAATGTTTGGGCCTGAAAACAGTTTGGTATTATTTTCCTACTAAGGTTTGAACTTTGAGAGTGTTTACACACAAGAGAAAAGTGAGAAAATGTTCATGCCTGATTGAGAAAGTGTATAAACTGTGTAGTGAGGGGTTTTACAGCTTTGAAACGTTTATAATAATTGTAAAAAATAACGCTGACTACGTCCCGGTTTCGCGTATTATGGGCTATTTTTTAGAACATAACTCCAGCGATTAATGAGGGACCACTGTAACACTTTATTGATTATATACTACAAAACAATTGATACGACAGCCGCTTTTGGCGCTCTATTGGCACGCGTTGTGATTGGTGGAGTTCTTTTTCATTGCCGTCTTCCCGGCTTCCATGTCGTAAAATGGGGGTGTGTCTGAAGCGGAGTCTGAATATTTATGGGGGTGTTTATTATAATTACGATCGTTTCCACCCGCCGCATTTATCAAGGTCACGTCAGGCGTACGCCAGAAATGGGCAGGTGTGCACTGCTTGATACATGTCACGGTGACTTTGGTGTATTTCAAGTTTACACCGTAAATTTACGCCACAAGTGCGCAACATTGATACATGAGGCCCAATGAGCCCAAACACACCAGCAAGCGAGCAGCATCTTGGTTCCAGACCAACAAGATTAACGATATGGAGTGACCAGCCCAATCCCTGGACCTTAATCCAAGAGAATTCTTGTGGGGCGATATCAAAAATGCTGTTTCTGAGGCAAAACCAAGACATGCAGAGGAACTGTGGAGTATAGTCCAGTCGTCCTGGACTGGAATACCTGTTCACAGGTGCCAGAAGTTGGTTGAATCCATGCAACACAGATGCGATGCAGTTCTCAGAAACTGTGGTTATACAACTAAATATTAGTTCAGTCATTCACAGGAAAGCTAAATCTTCAAGCATTTTTTGGTTTATACAGTAAATGTTTCAGTTTGTAAAGAAAAATGCAGACACTGCTATTCTTTTGAACAGTGTAATATTCTAATTTCTTCACTTTCTGTAAAGTAATCTTCTTCTTCTTTGTCTTTCGGCTGTTCCCGTTAGGGGTCGCCACTAGAGATGGGATTTATGGCTCTTTGGGGGGATCTGGATCTTTATGGCTCGTTCCTTTCAAAGAGCCGTTCAAAAAAACTGGGTCATATGGCTCTTTTTTTTTTTTTTTTTTTAAAGTATTTTAGGCTTAATTATCAATTTCTGCCATGTGTGCATTCGTGGTGGTGCATGCTGCAGCGTGCATGCGCACTTTGCCATTAAAATGCATTCTGGTTAGAAATTCCTACCGCCATTTGTGACATAAATTGATAATTAAACCTAAAAATATTGAGAGAGAGAGAGAGAGAGAGAGAGAGAGAGAGAGAGAGAGAGAGAGAGAGAGAGAGAGAGAGAGAAATGAGCCATCTCAATGTCACTTTTCAAATTTGCTCCCCTATCCTGTGTCTCCCTACCTTTTCTGCCAGCAGTGGACATCGACATGAATCCTTGGGGAGAACAGCACGCTCAGGCAAAAGACTGGTGTTGACTGACTGAAATCTTGTTCCAAACGAGAAGAGAACAAGGAGTAGAAACCTGACATTAAACCAAACCTGTTGTTGCTTAAAGTAGCCAGTAGATGGCGATAACGCATTGTAAATAACCAAGGAAACACTGAGAAACACAAAAATGAATGAAAGGTCATTAAGACCAACACCATATGTTTTTGTTCTTTCCATATATATTTTTAAAAGTTTTTGTATTGCACATGTTCTTTTTCTATTCACTTTAAATCTGATATCACAGCCATTATCAACCAT
Source organism: Thalassophryne amazonica (assembly GCF_902500255.1). Classification (NCBI taxonomy): domain Eukaryota; kingdom Metazoa; phylum Chordata; class Actinopteri; order Batrachoidiformes; family Batrachoididae; genus Thalassophryne; species Thalassophryne amazonica. The sequence goes on from NW_022986267.1 coordinate 266,208, forward strand.
TATCTGAGTTTGAATTATTTGGAAATACTGATTATAACCCCATTATAATATGTTGAAAATAATTTCGGTCTGAATTCATTGTAAATATTCCACTAGGTGGTACAGCATCCCTCTGCCTTATTTTCGCACCACAAGAACCCCCCTCCCCCCTGCAGGAGTACTCATGTGAAGGCACATGCTGCCTGTGCCCCTCCCCCCGTAGCTGCTCTCTTTCTATGCAGGGGGGGCACAGCCAAAACCAACTGGATGTTCCTGGAAGCTGTGTGAAACAAACACGCATGAAAAAAAAGAACGACAAAAGAACGGCTCCCGTGCAGCTGCGACTCGGCTCCCTTCGTTCATATTAAAGAGCCGTTCAAAAGAATCGGCTCGTTCGTGAACGTCACAACACTAGTCGCCACAGCAGATCAATCGTTTCCATCTCACCCTGTCCTCTGTATCTTCCTCTGTCACACCAACCACCTGCATGTCCTCTCTCAGCACATCCATGAACCTCCTCTTTGGCCTCCCTCTTCTCCTCCTAAGTAATAAATTTGGTAAATTTTTCTTCATGTTTTGATTTGGAATAGAATGTGCAGTGTTTCCAGTGCATTTTTGTGTATGGAAATAAAAGCTATTATAAGGATTTTGAGCTTTACTCTCTTTTTAAACACACTGCTGTTATTTCAAACACAACTGCACAACACCATCTCTCCTTTCACAGTCCTCTCTTTGATACCACATCTATCAATTACTCTCCCATCATCTTTGTTCCCTTCACCAGGATGTCCACTGAACTCTGCTCTAATCACTACTCTTTCATGTTTGGGTACACTCTCTACCATCCCATCAAACACAGTCTAGAAATCTTCATCCTCCATCACCCCTTCAATGTCCAATTTAACACTCATCACCTCATCAGACACTTCAACTCAAACACACTTTAAACTCTTCTTTCAAAATGACTCCAACACCAATTTTTCTCCCATCCACCAAATGACAGAACAGTTTGTGCCCACCTCCCATGTGCCTGTCTTTACTTCTCTTCCACATGGTCTCTTGTACACACAGTATATCTACCTTTCTTCTCACCATCATATCAGAAAAGGTTCTCCCTTTACCCGTCAGTTGGCTTTGTTCTTTTTTAGATAGTGCATCTTAAATATTTAAATAATAAAAATTTTAAAAAATAAAATTAAATAAATAACAGAAAATAAATCTTTTCTGTTTGAATCTGTATTTGACTGCTCACTTATTTTGCTGCCATGCTACAGTTTCAGCTAAAAAAAATTATGACATAATGCAGATTTTTTTCTGTTTTGGAGCAAGCAACATATGTAACAGGGTGACTTTTTTTGATTGTATTTTGGTTTTGTCTTATTTTGAAGTGTGTGCTTTTATTTTGTTGTATTTTGTTGTGTGTGCATGTGTTTCCTGTTTTGCATCATCCCAATGGCTACACCTGGAGCGGGCTTGTTTTGGGAAATGACTGTAGGTGTGGTAGCGGAAGTCAGTGGATTGGGGACACTTTATAGGATGGGAGTGTTTGTAGGTGGGGAAAGGCAATTGGGAGGAGAAGCAACCGTGAGAAGATGCGAGCACCGGAGGGAACGACGAGGACGGCACGGTGGAGGAGAGCTTGGGTTGGAGCAGCAGCAATGTCACGCCAAAATCTATTAAAAAGTTACTTATATTGTACTTGAATGAATGTATGTTCCTTTAGCTTCTCCCCTCACTCTGGTTCACCAAAGCAGATCCATTATATATTTTACCTACATTATATTGTACTTGAATGTACAACATGTATACGTGTGTGCATGTAGCATAGAATAGAGTCTTTATTGTCTATTAGACCCCATTCCTACCAGGCTGCTCAAGGAAGCCCTACCATTAATTAATGCTTCGATCTTAAATATGATCAATCTGTCTTTATTAGTTGGCTATGTACCACAGGCTTTTAAGGTGGCAGTAATTAAACCATTACTTAAAAAGCCATCACTTGACCTCAGTGCTGCTTTTGATACTGTTGACCATAAAATTTTATTACAGAGATTAGAGCATGCCATAGGTATTAAAGGCACTGCGCTGCAGTGGTTTGAATCATATTTATCTAATAGATTACAATTTGTTCATGTAAATGGGGAATCTTCTTCACAGACTAAGGTTAATTATGGAGTTCCACAAGGTTCTGTGCTAGGACCAATTTTATTCACTTTATACATGCTTCCTTTACGCAGTATTATTAGAAAGCATTGCTTAAATTTTCATTGTTACTCAGATGATACCCAGCTTTATCTATCCATGACGCCAGAGGACACACACCAATTAATTAAACTGCAGGAATGTCTTACAGACATAAAGACACGGACGACCTCTAATTTCCTGCTTTTAAATTCAGATAAAACTGAAGTTATTGTACTTGGCCCCACAAATCTTAGAAACATGGTGTCTAACCAGATCCTTACTCTGGATGGCATTACCCTGACCTCCAGTAATACTGTGAGAAATCTTGGAATCATTTTTGATCAGGATATGTCCTTCAATGCGCATATTAAGCAAATATGTAGGACTGCTTTTTTGCATTTGCGCAATATCTCTAAAATTAGAAAGGTCTCAGAGTGATGCTGAAAAGCTAATTCATGCATTTATTTCTTCTAGACTGGTCTACTGTAATTCATTATTATCAGGTTGTCCTAAAAGTTCCCTGAAAAGCCTTCAGTTAATTCAAAATGCTGCAGCTAGAGTACTGACGGGGACTAGAAGGAGAGAGCATATTTCACCCATATTGGCCTCTCTTCATTGGCTCCCTGTTAATTCCAGAATAGAATTTAAAATTCTTCTTCTTACTTATAAGGTTTTGAATAATCAGGTCCCATCTTATCTTAGGGATCTCATAGTACCATATCAATAGAGCACTTCGCTCTCAGACTGCAGCCTTACTTGTAGTTCCTAGGGTTTGTAAGAGTAGAATGGGAGGCAGAGCCTTCAGCTTTCAGGCTCCTCTCCTGTGGAACTACAAGTAGCTGCCAATTCAGATTAGGGAGACAGACACCCTCTCTACTTTTAAGATTAAGCTTAAAACTTTCCTTTTTGCTAAAGCTTATAGTTAGGGTTGGATCAGGTGACCCTGAACCATCCCTTAGTTATGCTGCTATAGACTTAGACTGCTGGGGGGCTCCCATGATGCACTGAGTGTTTCTTTTTATTCACCTCTTTTTGCTCTGTATGCACCACTCTGCATTTAATCATTAGTGATTGATCTCTGCTCTCTTCCACAGCATGTCTTTTTCCTGGTTCTCTCCCTCAGCCCCAACCAGTCCCAGCAGAAGACTGCCCCTCCCTGAGCCTGGTTCTGCTGGAGGTTTCTTCCTGTTAAAAGGGAGTTTTTCCTTCCCACTGTCGCCAGGTGCTTGCTCATAGGGGGTCGTTTTGACCGTTGGGGTTTTTCTGTAATTATTGTATGGCTTTTACCTTACAATATAAAGCGCCTTGGGACAACTGTTTGTTGTGATTTGGTGCTATATAAATAAAATTGATTTGATTTGATTTTGATTCATTGCACATATATACATACAACGAAATTTGTCCTCTACATTTAACACATCCTAATTACAGTTAGACACAATCCAACCACTAGGAGCAGTGGGCAGCCATAGTCTGGGGCCCAGGGACCAACTCCAGATGTACTAGACTTTGCCTTGGTCAGGGGCAGAGAAACGAGAAGACCATAAATAAGCATGTTTTGATTGTGGGAGGAAACTGGAGTGCCCGAAGGAAACACATACAGACACGGGGAGAACATGCAAACTCCACACAGAAAGGCCAGGAATCAATCCCACGACCTTCTTGCTGTGAGGCACCAGTGTTAACCACTAATCCACCGTGCCGTACACACACACACACACACACACACACACACACACACACACACACACACACACACACACACACACACACACACACACATATATACATATATATACATACATATATATACATATATATATACACATATATATATATATGTGTATGTGTGTGTAAAATAATAATGTAAAACATACAATTTGCAAAACTTTAGTAACATATGTTCTGGATTGAATTGAAAGCCTTTATCGTCATTGAACTGATTACAGAACAGCAAAATTAGGGTTGCAACTCCAGTAGGTACTCATAAAAGAAATATAAGTTACACAATAAAATACACAAGTATAAAGTGCAGTGCGACCAGGTAAACGTGCAAGTGGGGATAACACGTATTGGTTACAACTGCAAAGGAGTTTAAAATACTGAAGAAATGACTGTCATTAAAGTAAGTTTTGTGGATATAAAGATAATTGTAAAGTTAAATGGGGTTGATACTGAAACAGTGTATACAATCAACATTTTGGAAGTGAGTCTACATCATGAACCCTACTGGAAATTGTACAGTGGATCAGTTATCCAAGTTGTAATCGCGCAATAAACGTAAAGATTTATTCAATCAAACTTCTTTGCATTGTTCATTAACTGTGCTATGCATATGTGTCTCACTAAGTTGAGGTATGCGGTAAGAGTTAGACATATAAACCTCAGTTTTAAACTTTAGAAAGAGGATTTGTGATAAAAGCTCAGTTTTTAAATTCTGCCAGCTTGTTATTTTGAAGCCCAAACTGTATCAGACTGTATACTCCTTCTGCAGGATGAATACATAACGATCAGTTTTTCAGTTACTCAGAGCTACAGTTGTATGTAAAAGTTTGGGCACCCCTGATGATTTCCATGATTTTCCTTTATAAATCATCAGTTGTTTGGATCAGCAATTTCAGTTAAATATATCATATAGCAGACAAACAGTGATATTTGAGAAGTGAAATTAAATTTATAGGATTTACAGAAAGTGTGCAATAATTCTTTAAACAAAATTAGGCAGGTACATACATTTATGAAGTGTTTAGTGTCGGGAATAAATTGTGGAACTGTTCTTAACATGAACTGGAATTGTGTAATTTCACAATAACCTCATACTAAATGCTTTTGCTGTTGAGTTTTGTTATACTTTTTGGTGTGTTTCTATGACATTAATACTTTGCATTGTATGTATGTTTAGGTTTAAAATACGTTACAGCTTTGGCCGACAAGTTTTTCTGTCTGAATTGTGTGAATTATTTTTAAGGGGGATGAATTTTGTACCCCACCTCACGCCCCATGACTACTGGAGATAGGCGCCAGACCCCCAGGTGACCCTTAGAGTAAGCGGGCATTGGAAATGAATGAATATATGCTGTCAAATACTTTTTCCCCTTGATGTGCAGTAATGATTCCATCCATCAGACTATAAACTGGGCCATTTACAGACAAACTTGCAAAAGAGAGAAAATGCATGTTAATTACAACTACAAAATACATGCCAGTGACTAAGAAGAAGTTATGTGTGCAGCATCTATCACAGACACAAATAAGGTCAGAAGCAGTCGGTGGACCAAGAGCTCCTTTTTCAGGAAAAGTGCTTTTTCAGCCACAGGCAAAAAAAAAAAAAAGCTTGTGTTGTACATATTTGTTATCAGCCTGATACATTAACAACCACTATAGACCATGGTGAGAAAAGGCGGCACAAATATGTACTTAAGGATTTTTTTTCCAACACATTTTATTGGTCCCAACCTTATCAAATGATTAGACTACAATTTTAACAGCAGTTATGGCAAAAATATAAACAGTGATGGTTGAGCTATAACTGATCTGATATGAACCTGCCACAAACATAGTAACATTCCCATTTTTCAACATCTCAAATCACATGCAAGCTGCACCGACAGACAGAAATATGACATTACTTTTAGTTTGACAAGTGTTGCAATGTTAAAGTCTGAGCACATTACCTTTGTTAAAGAGTCCACCAGAGCTTTGCCATCAGCCAAAGCCTTGTCTGTGCCGACCAAGCAATCATCACCCACTTTGTTATTTACAAGTGGCATGAGGGTGATTTTTCCCCGAGTCTCAGACTCTGCCACAGCCGGCTCTTCACTTCTGCTGCTGCTTCCCCACTTCTTCACTTGCAAGATTCTTCATTGAATAGATGGCACAATCAGTCCCAACACTGCACATTCTGCTCCAAAATCCCCTTTGAAGTACTAAGCATCCTTTGGTGACTGAAAAAAAGACCCACAAGGAGCCAGAAAACAAATGCAAATGGGGAAAAAAATAATAAAGTGATGTGACCCTTAAGCAAAGTGCTAATCCAGTGATTGACCCCTTTGCACTGAGGCAGGCTCAGGGCATCAGATAATCTCATTAAGTGTCACTGAGACCAGAGGAATAGAAGAGCTGCTGCAGCCTCGACCACAACGGTACGGACGTGCTGATACGCTAGATGACCACACTGGCTACACGTCATTCAGCACTTAAAGATTTTCATATAGCACATTGAAAATAGTTCAGGAATTTCACTGGAGGGAATTTAAAAACAAATCAGTATATGCATTATGGGAATTTAATAGTGTATACATGGCTTCTTTTTTTTTGTCAGGGTCTTGGTGGCTGACTTTCCCCAGGCTGTAAATTAATGGATGGCCTACTTTGGTAGGGTGATATAAAGTTCAGCGTATACGAAAGCATGAATTCCCTGCCGTGGTTTTCTCATAGCAGTGGACATATTCACATTCAATGTTTTTAAGGTTAAAGAAAAACATTTCATACATACTCGCTTCCTGTCCCTGTGAGATCAAATTTTAAGGTTCTGCTACTAGCCTATAAAATTGTTCACCCACTGGCACCTCCCTACTTTGCTGACCTAAATAAACATTACGTACCGGCCAGGCTCTGTATTCTCAGGGTGCAGGACTACTGTGTCATTAGGGTGGATAAAAAGTCTGCAGGTCACAGAGCTTTCTCTTATCATGCCCGTTTTGCGGAATGATCTCCCTGGATCAATAAAACAGTCAAGATTCTGTGGACTTTCAAGTCCAGACTTAAGACGCACTTATTTTCCCTATCATATGGCTAGCATGTTACTATGCTTTTTCCCTCTTTGAATTCATTTTATTAGGAAGCGGAGCAAGCTACAGCCTCAGCTTGATCTAAATTCTGGGTCTTTTAGTGAAACTTAGGGCTAGTGATCACCTTCATATTTTTGTGTTTCTTGTTACTTAATGACAAATTATACTGTATTTGTTGTCTTTCTGATGCCCAATTGTTTTTTTTTTTCTGTTTGAGGTGCGGCTCCATCCAGAGATGGGTGTGGTGTCCGCTTTGGAAACACACCTGTCCTGTGCACCGGCAACATTTCCTCTATATTGTTTTATGGATTGCTGTGTAATTTCTCTCTTAGACATGGCCTAATAAGAGGGTCACCCCTTTGAGTCTTGTCTGCTTGATGTTTCTTCCTCAGAGGGAGTTCTTCCTTACCAGTGTGCTTGCTCTGGGGGTTAGTAAGGTTAGACCTTACTTGTGTGAAGCGCCTTGAGGCAATTCTGTTGTGATTTAGTGCTATATGAATGAAAATAAATTGAAATACACACTGTAATCATTAAAACATCAGAGCAATGGTAATTAAAGGGGTCATTTTTAGTCCCACAAGCCTCGCTCCAAGGATGTACACCCGTCTCCCCACAGGTATAACCACATCACAAGTGTCTGGCAGCATGAAGAGGACTCTTACAGAAGAATAAGGTGCACTGTATGCACCTTTATCTCAGTAAATGTAGACACTTAAAATGGCACATGATGCAGGCGGTGACTCCGCAGCCATCTTCCTGTTTTGTGACACTACTCTCTCTGCCCATTCAAGTCAATTGGGCTCATTGTACTTGCAACACAAACACACATAAAAATCAAGGAAATGCTGATACAGTTAACATCTGCATTAAATGAACACAAAGGAAAAAAAAAAATTGCCCCCCCCCCAAACCCCTTTCAGAATGCATCGTCTCAAGATGGCGTCAACAGCCAATATCACTTGCGTTACTACTGTATCGTGTCAAATCGGACCGCTTTATTCAACGCCCAGAATACCATACAGGGCGACATTTGCAGCATTTATAGCCTCAGGTCTTCTTGAATATGATGGCACACAGTGTAACCATCTTTTTGGCTGTTTTGCCCATTCCTCTTTGCAGCTCCATGAGGTTGGATGGGGAGTGTTGGTGCACTGCCATTTTCAGATCTCTCCAGAGATGTTCAGTTTCAGGTCTGGGCTCTGGCTGGGCCACTCAAGGACATTCAGAGGTGTTCTGAAGCCACTCCTTTGATATCGTGGCTGTGTGCTTAGGACCACTGTCCTGCTGAAAGATAAATCATCCCCCAGTCTGAGGTCAAGAGCACTCTGGAGCAGGTTTTCATCCAGGATGTCTCTGTACACTGCTGCAGTCATCTTTCCCCTCAATCCTGACTATTCTGTCAGTTCCTGCCACTGAAAAATCCCCACAGCATGATGCTGCCACCACCATGCTCCACTATAGTGATGGTGCCCCGTTTCCTCCAAACATGACGCCTGGCATTCACACCAGAGTTCAATGGTCGTCTTGCCAGACCAAAGAATTTTGTTTGATGGTCCGAGAGCCCTTCAGGTGTCGTTTTTGTCAGACTCCAGGTGGGCTGCCATGTGCCTTTTACTAAGGAGTGGCTTCCGTCTAGCCACTCTACCATACAGGCCTGATTGGTGGACTGCTGCATAGATGGTTGTCCTTCTGGTAGGTTCTCTCTCCACAGAGGAATGATGGAGCTCTGACAGTGACTATCAGGTTCTTTGTACCTCCAAGTCATTCGCCCCTCATCGCTCAGTTCACACGGGTGGCCACCTCTCGGAAGAGTCCTGGTGGATCTGAACTTCTTCCCTTTAAAGATGATAGAGACTACTGTGCTCATTGGGATCTTCAAAGTAGTAGAAATGTTTGTGTCCTTCCCCAGATTTATGCCTCAAGGCAGTCCTCTGAGATCTACAGGAAAATCCTTTGACTTCATGCTTGGTTTGTGCTCTGACATGCACTGTCAACTGTGGGCCCTTATATGCAGACAAGTGTGTGCCTTTCCATATCATGTCCAATCAACTGAATTTACCCAGGTGGACTTCAGTTAAGCTGCGGAAACATCAAGGATGATCAGTGGAAATAGGATGCACCTGAGGTAAATTTTGAACTTCATGGAAAAAGCTGTGAATACTTATGTGCCTTGCAAATATTGTATATAGTTAATATATTATTGTGTCGAATTTTGCAGAAAAAAATTTCATAATTTTGGAATAAAGCTTAACAAATGTGGAAAAAAGAACTGAATACTTTCTGGATGCACTTGCATTCCAACAACTAAAGTATGGTAAATGTGTTGCTCCAGTCATCGCTCCAGATCTTTTGAAAATAAGAGTTTTATTAAACATTCAAAAGGCATAAACACAAAAAGTACAAAGAAACTGCAAATATCCTTTAAAGAGTTCATAAAAACTAGCAAGATGCAAACATTAAAGCAGTTTTTTTTTAGTCTTCACTGTTGTGCAGTCCGAACAGTTTTCCTCGGTGTGAGACTTGCAGTTCCTGTTCGTGTTGGAGTCACAGCCTCCCTGATGTTTGCAAGCAGTCCTCGTTTGGTCTTCTGCTGCCCAGTGGACTTCTGGGTCAGCATGGACAGTTCTGCTTTCAGAGAAGCTATCTCCTTGTCTTTGTCAGCATTTTGCTGCAAAACATCCTGTATTGATCTTGTCTTGATGGTGGAGGAAGAAAAAGGACAAATATTCAACTTTAGTACTAGGGCTGTACTGATCTGATATTTTGGATTGTATTGATCAGATCTTGTCCAAAATTTCAGTATCAGATATTTGGGCATTACATGAAATTTGGGCAAATTTAATAATTTAGTTATTTGGGGGTGGGTCCTACCAAATCTGCAGATATCGAAGGTTTCATTTTTGCAGTATTGCACAAGAAAATGTGGCATTGAGCCCTCTCTACTTGGGATTGCCACAATACCAATACATGATTAGATATCAAATTTGATTCCCTGGTTAAAAAAGTCAACTATTCTTTTAAGCTTGAAACATTCACTTAGTATTTACCAAATGCGTGAAATAAATTTGTATTATCCAAACATAGAATAAGGACAATCTATAGCAGTTCAGTTAAGTGCCACTTGATTTGTTTGTGCACGCATGCACACACACACACACACACACACACACACACACACACACACACACACACAACACACACACACACACACACACACACACACACACACACACACACACACACACACACACACACACAATAATATTACTAGATTATTTGCTGGAGAATACAAAGAAAATGAGCTTTAGTCATATTATAGTCTTGTGCTGTAAACTGTACTTGTTGGTAGTTGTCAAGACCACAATGAGCTGGCGTGGTGACCCCTAATGAGCAGCGCAGCAGAAGACTACATTAAAGCCCCGTCACACTAGAGGCCGAATGAGCCTGAATGCTATCCGAATGAAAATTTAACCACCATTCGGGCAAAGTCTAGGCACTGTCGAATACCTCAGACAGCTATCAGAGTGCATTCCAAGAACTCTGCCTCATTTGTGCAGCCAGCCCGGATGTGGACCACATGCACTCAACTGTTGAGGTGCATTTGAGGTGAAAAAAAGCTCAAACAGCATTCGAAGTGCAGTCTGACTGAGTTCTAAATATTCTGCCTGCATAGGTGATGGTTTAGTGGTTAAGGTGTTGGGCTTGAGACCAGAAGATCCTCGGTTCAAATCCCCACCTGACTGGAAAATAACTAAGGGCCCTTGGGCAAGGTCTTTAATCCCCTATTGCTCCCGGTGTGTAGTGAGCGCCTTGTATGGCAGCACCCTGACATTGGTGTGAATGTAAGGCATAATTGTAAACCACTTTGAGCGTCTGATGCAGACGGAAAAGCGCTATATAAATGCAGTCCATTTATTTATCATAACAGCAATCGAACAGTCTGATCGCGTTCGAGGGAAATTCGTCATGGTCAGGCACGTCAAATCCTGCCGGCATGTGCCGAGTGTGCCACAGATGAGTAAATGTTCACCTCCACTGGATCCCATTCGGGGTGCACACGGAAATAGTTATGTGCAATATCTGTGGCACACAATCTTGTGAACATTGTGCAATCAAACCGAAAGCACCATGTGTCACTGCGAGTCCATGCGCCTCACAGCCGCGGGCCAGCACACACATTTGAACAGGCTGTCATATCCATAATAAGCTTTATATTACTGATACACTGTCATTCACTGCCATGAGTCAGATAATTTATGTGAAATATCATGAACATCTTAGCTGTAACACCACGAGAAGATGCGCCGCTGCCCCATGGTGTTTAAATGCATTTCAGAGGCTCGGTGCAGCTGGATAGGGTGTCACAGCTGTACTACACGTATAATATGTGCACCATCTAACTCTTTAGGAGGAATGAGATCTTAACTGTATTGCCAAGCCATTACAATATAAAGTAGAAATTAACCTTTGGAATGGCTCCAGATGCATATCTCAACAAATCAAACTGTTTTAATCTGGATCAGTTGAGTCAGAACTGAACTAAATAAAGCTATCAGGATAACATGTCTGCAGCTTAATGGACCACTGAGTTAACCATGGAACAGCCCAATGAGTTTCCTGATGTTGTCCACAGTTGGTATCATGACGACAAGCGTTAAGCCTGACTCTATGTCTTTATCAAACATGCAAAGATTGCAGCTTGCCCCAGATGTGGAGATTTGCAGTTTATGTTGATGGTTCACCTGAGTGTCCATCTTCTTCTGGAGAGCATCCATATTAGCAGATTGCTCCTGGAGTGTCTTGCAGAGCTCAATCAGCCTTTTCTCTAGAGAAACGATTAACTGAACAGCAAACAATTTATGCAGTGCTTAAATATGACTAAATACTTGTTTAGAAACATGTAATTATTACTTGTTGTTTATCTTCACAAATCTTCTCAAGGGTACATTTTTCTTTGTGAAGTCTGTTGTATCGATTGTCACCTGTGGAGGAAAGATCAATGTTTTCTTCATACTAGATCCTTATTTTTCCCCCGATGGCAAAATTGAGATAACTGAAATTAGATGAACATCTGTTGATTGTGAACCAACCTGCTACTTCTGACTCAGTCTGACAGGACTGTTCCAGTGTTTGAACTGGACACACATTTTGTGTACCAAATATTGAATTCTGCAACTCTGACAGCTGATGTTGGAGGGCCTGTAATGTGAGCCAGAATGGGGGGAGACCATGAAAACTTTGGCTTATTTGGTGGCACAACACTTTTGTAGTTACTACTTGAAAGATCAAACGGTCTGTTTGGTATGTATACGTATGTATAAATGGTTAATACTTGAGAGATCAAACGGTGAAATGGATATTCTTTGTTGAAGTGCTCACAATCTGTGTAATTCAACATGACTAAATATTGGGGTTGACATCCATCGAAAGCCTGTGGAATGACATACCTCGACTTTCTCCTGTTCAGTGATAAACTCATCCAGAGGCACATAATCATCTTCCAGATCGTTCATGGCACACTGGTATGCATGTTGTTTGATGGGCATCCTTGTACATGTCAAAAGTTTCCTCCATCGTTTTTCGTAGCTCTCCTTTAGCTTTTCTATCTGCCGACTTGACATATCAGTTTTATTTACAAAGTCTGATTTTACCTGCCTCTGAAAAGATGTTTATGTATACATCAGCCTTTATTACCCTGTGCAACAAATTGTCAGATGAATACAGTCAAGAGCACATTATGCAGTCTGTCCTAACATTTGCCACTGCACCTCCAAGGAACCTTCTGTCCCACACTAATCAAACATGGCACATGGGGTGTCCTGGTGGGGCAAATGGTCACAGCTACAGTGATCCAAACTGGATTTTGTCATTAGACCACAGGGATGAGTATAGACTCATTTTGTTATATTACTTGAGTTAAGCACAAAAATCTACAACTGATTCTGGAGTACCTGCTGGATACCAGATGACCTTTACCATGTCTGAGCATACATACACACACGCCTCAAAAAAAAAAAAAAGTGAAAAGTTTAATTTTTTCCAGGTATTTCAAAGTGAAGATTTTGCATATTCGTTTGCCGTTTGCCAAAATATCTGGAGGCCCATGATCGATATATGAGGAGCTGAAAGTCTTGAAGTCTCCACCATGTTTGAACTGATGGATACATAAATGCTTTTGTCAGCCCACCCAGTATCGCCACCACCGTCTAGTATCATCTTGCCAAGTAGAAAAAGAGGCATACCTGCGGAGTTCTTCACTTTCCAAGATCTGCTGTAACATGGCATCTCCCATTTCCTTGCGTATCTCTATTTCCTGCACCACGTTTCTTCTTAGCTCAGCTCGCAGTTTTGCACGAAGGCTTTCAATTATATTCACAAGCTCCTGTCATTGACACAGCTTTACTGTAGCTGACGGCAACTGCACAACTTCATACACAATATTGCTACAACTTGTACATATAATAAGGCAAATTATGCGCATATACTGAAAGTAAATCCATCTATTTATATATAATAATAGAAAAAAAAAAAATCTAGGGAACATTCTTGAAAAACTATTTTTCCTCCGTTTAGGTAACTTCTCTTAAACCCTGTCTTTGGATGGTAACGGATTAGTTATGCATTTTCAAGACCACTTTCCACTTCTTAAAGCAGAATGCATTAAATATTGTTTCATTTGTAGCTGTAAGAGAAGTTTGGTGAAAGACTTAGAATAAAGTGGCAGTTAAATTTAAGTTCTCATTCCAGTACTTTAGATACACCAATGGTATTACACTTGATACTTCAATGCAACGTTCAAGCTTACATTCGGGGGCAGCAAAGATGTGTCAACCTCATCTTCATCCAGCAGCTCTTCAGACAGGTCTCTCTCCTCGTTCGTTGTCAACTGCTTCCCAACCCGACCAAACAGACAGGGAGATAAAGGCTCCAGGCACTTGTCTGGGATCACCTGAACCACCTAAGGACATTCAGTGGTGATTTAAAGTTATCAGTTGATTTTTGAAGTAGTTTCAGCACTGAAATTCGTCAATGTACTTGCATGAGAACTAAGCTTTTCACAGCCTAGAACAGCCTGCATTTGTTGTGGTACAACCTATTCATTTTAAACAAGATAAAACCTCACACTGGGGATGTCCTGATCAAGAATTGTGTGTCCAGATTGTAATAATGAGTGTGTGTGGAAGGAAAGAACCCTTCAATCAAAGCTTCTGCTTGGATTTTTTTTGTTTCTTTTTTAATCATTTATTTTTAAAGTAAAACTTTTTTTTTTTTTTAAACGTCTTCAGTTCTGCTTAGTGCATTATTTCAGTACTTAAACACTCTGTAGCATTGGTATGTGGCCCAAAGACTGTCTGGATTTTAATTCAGTCACAACAACAATAATAAGCCCATCCAAAATTAGTACGAGTTTTAATATGAATTCTATTCCATGATTTATAAGTGAGGCCCCAGATGTAGCATCTGTCAAAAAACGGACATGGTACATTTCTGAAGTAAAGCAGAATGTAGATATGCTTTAAAATGTGTTCCATAACACAGTTGGTGCTCAGGGCTGCTTCAAGACATTTCTGGGCCCCAAGCAAAATGGACTTAGAGGCCCCCTACACCTCACCACCCCACCTGCCCAAAGCCTATACAAACCACAGCATAGACAGTTTTTGGTCACTTTATAGCAATAAAATATTTCTTTGGCAGTGCATTTGAACATTTTCAAAAACCCCACTACCATCCCATAATAACTAACATATAAAGAAAGTGCAAATTGTGTAGTAGCTACAAAATCAAAAATACTTCAAAAAATGTGCACAGTAACTAAATCAAATACACTTTAAAAATAAGTTCACGTGTGGAGGTGAAATTTAAGTGGGGAGGTGATGGACTAGTGGTTAAGCGTTGGGCTTGAGACCAGAGGATCTTTGGTTGAAATCCCAGCCTGACCGGAGAGGGAAAAAAAAAAAAAAATCACTAAGAGCCCTTCGGCAAGGTCCTTAATCCCCAAGTTGCTCTCGGTGTGTAGTGAGCCCCTTGTATGGACATTGTAGACATTATTTCCAGGAGTTAATTAACTTTATCAGTGTGCCACAATTGTGAGAGAATTTAAGGAGAAAGTGCATGGATCTGCAGCCGGCAATCACTTGCGCGTTCCGTGCATGAGGAGTGAACAGAGGACATGTCCTCCCGCTGGTGATCGGTCCGTGAGCAGGGGTTAATGGACTTTTTATTTTACTTGCCACAATCTTGAGAACTGAACAAAGTTGCACACACTGGCTGCAGGTTTCCAGCCTGAATCAGCGAACAGCAGGTCAGTGTTTGTGCAGACAGCCGTACCGCTTGCTACAGCCTGCGGCCATGTTTGGTGGCCGCCAGCCAGGCCCGCAGCAGCGGCGGAGGAGGCCACCATCACATCGCCAGCCAGCTTGTCGTCCCTGCGGGGGAGCCGGGACACCACAGGCTAAGCTAAGCTTACCAGCTGGCATCGGGCCGAGATCGGCCTACAGTGGCAACCTCATCTGAGATCGCTCCAGCTAACTATTTTGCATACTAAGTGGTAGCATTCGCTAGCGGTTAGCTGCATTCAGCTAGGTTGACTCCCCCGCCATTTTCCTTTATTATTGTTTTTATTACTGTTCCTTTAACTGTTGTGAATTTTAGCTTATTGTCTACTTGTGTCAATTTTAGGAGTGGTTTTACTTTTAGGAGTTTTTAACATAAGTCCTGTATGATGCTGGCAGAAAGGGTGGCTCTTTTAGAGAGCTGTGTCCGTAAGCTAGAACATCTTATTAGCTCAGTGGAGATAGAGGTTAGGGGCACTCCAGGCGAGGCTGGTGTTGGCTGGCTGGTGTGCCCATTGGCATCAGACTAGAATCACCGGCTGTGGAGGACAGTTTTCGGACTGCAGTTAGACGGAGGAAGTCACGTGGGGCTTGGCGCCTGGTTTTGGCACCCAAATCACACTTGCCTCTGCGAACCGATTTTCTCACTTGGATATGCCTGATGTGAGTGTTTTGAGCCCACAGGTCACTTCCACTCCTATCTCCAGGCCGAAACGCCGGGCTTTATTGATAGGGTATTCTATCACCTGCAAAGTCTGGTTACAGATGCTGGCTGGCATTAAATGTATTCCTGGGGCTAGAGCTCCTGACATTGCCTCCCACTTCAGGGTGCTGACGCTGCAGAAGAGTAGACAGACTAAGGAACATGACACTAGATACAGTCAGTTATTCATGTCGGCGCCAATAATGTCAGGATGAAGCACTCAGAGGTCACAAAAATGGATATAAGAGAGGACTTGTGACCTCGCCAGAAAGATGTGTCGACATTGATTAATATCACTGGTTCTTTCCCCTCCTGGGGTAATAAAGAGGCATTTAGCAGGCTGACTTTGTTAAATAGGTGGCTGGCACAGTTTTGTAGACAGCAAGGCTTTAGTTTTATTGATAACTGGCCTTCGTTTTGGGGCCGCCTTGACTTTCCGATGCTGGACGGCCTTCACCCTAGTGGGGAAGGTGCCACCATCTTGTCTGTGAACATGGATAGAGCTCTACAGGGAGGGTAACATTAAGATTTTACAGCAGGCCACGGAGCAGGGGATTAGAGACCTTGCAAGGCTTATGACAAATGTGGGTGTGGAATCCACTAGCTTAGCTGGGAATTTAGTGCAGAAAACCCACTGTGGTGACAGCGGATTTTCAGGGAGGGAAATTTATCAAGTTGAGACTGTAGCCTGCTTCTGTAGACATGCCCTTAAAAATCATACAGCGATATGTTTTGTGATCTTAATACCCATTACTACATTGGATGACACTGAAATTGAGGATGGCCCGCTGGTCCAGCAATATTAAATATTTCATGTCTGCTACCTACAATCCGTATGGAATGCCTCAAACCTAAACCTAATTCCAGGCACCTTACATATGCTACTCTGGAACCACCCCTAAATCCTAACAGTCCAACTGTCAACCCCACTGAGGTCGTTAGTTTGGGTCTCATTAACATAAGATCACGGTCCTCAAAATCATTGTTGATTAATGATCTAATTATGGGTCATCATTTAGACATGATTGGGCTATTAGATATGATTGGGTTATGTGAAACCTGGCTTAAACCTACAGTTGTCTCTTAAATGAGGCCTGCCCACTGGCATACACATTTAGTCATGTCCCTCGTGATGTGAAGCAAGGCGGGGGTGTTGCTCTTATTTATAAATCTAGCTTTACCTTATTAGCTGTCAGGGGTCACAAATAAAATTCCTTTGAGCATCTGATTCTCCCCTCTACTATGTATTGCCAGGGTCAGAAGAATGGAAATCAGTCATGTTTTGTCACTGTATATCAGCTTCCTGGCCCATACCCATACTGAATTCTTAGATGAATTTAGTGTTCATCTCTAAAGCGCAGGTCACAACCCACCGTGCGTTTTTTTTTCGCCGTACGTTTTCTGCAGATGCCACGGCCACTACGTTTTTGTGAAAATGTACGGAGGCAGTAGCAAGAGGAGGGAGTACGTTCATTGCACGTCTCTAGGAGTGCAACGATAAAGAGAGTTGACAATAAAGCAGTGTGTGTGTGGGGTGGGCTTTTCTTTTGATGTGTGTGTTATGAGCGGGACCGGAGCGGCAGGTGTTTTTCGGCGTCGGCGATGCATGACCATGTCCAGCCTGTTAGTGAAAAGTCACACAAGGTGTGAAACACTGATAGAGGAATATATTCACTACACACTTGATTACCAGCTTTTTAAATTGCAACTTAATTCTAATTTATATATGTGTATCACAGTCTTCAAGATCTGATACCTACAATTTAATTGTGGTGAGTAGCCTACTGCCTCCGTACAGATGTGGTTAATTCAACAGCAATTGAATGAAAATGTGCTGCTTTGAATCCGTACTGAGGCAGTACTCACAACGTGCGTCATCTGTACTGCTGGTGAATCCGCAACCTGACCGCAGCGAAAGTTCTGCATGCACTAAACCTTCTACGGCGTGTCTGCGTGCTGCTAAATTCGTACTGAGGCAGTACTTACGACCTACGGATCTCCAAATTTAGCCCACGTTTTTGCAAGTAGACTACACGCACGTGCAAGTACGGCGGGTTGTGACCACGGCTTAACTTGTCAACTAGTGCAGATAACATTTTGATTATTGGTGACTAACATTCATATAAATAAGTCTTCTGATCTCCTCTGCAAATCATTTATGAAATTGTGAATGCATTAGGATTCCAGCAATGCATTCAGGACTCGACGCACAGTCGAAATACCCTGGATTTGGTTATTGCACGTGGTATTGCCGTCACGAATATCGACATCTTGCCACTCACTTGACCACTCACTTATTAGCTTTACAATTTTGCTGCTGTGTTTAGTGGAACAACAACCTTGTTTATTACTGCAGGGACGCATAACCTCCTCAACTATGACTGAACTCGAAGCTTGACTGCGTGGTATCTTAGCTTCACGTTTGGAGAATGCCCAATCAGTAGACAGTGTTGTGGATAGTTGAAGCTCAGTGCTCAAAACTACACTTGACGAGATTGCGCCACCTCTATTAAAACCATGCCTTCCTAAAACACAGTCACCTTGGTTCAGTGGTTACTTGTGTGACCTCAGGCAGAAGGCTAGAGGTTTAGAACAGAAATGGCGTAGCTCTAAATTAGAAGTATTCCACTTTGCATGGCGTGATGCTACAACCCCAATTCCAATGAAGTTGGGATGTTGTGTGAAATGTAAATAAAAACAGAATACAATGATTTGCAAATCCTCTTCAACCTATGTTCAATTGAATACACCACAAAGACATTTTTATTATTTAATGTTCAAACTGATAAACTTTGTTTTTGTGCAAATATTTGCTCATTTTGAAATGGATGCCTGCAACACATTTCAAAAAAGCTGGAACAGTGGTATGTTTACCACTGTGTTACAACACTCAAGCATTTGGGAACTGATGACACTAATTGTGAGTGTCATGACTGGGTATAAAAGGAGCATCTCCAAAAGGCTCAGCCGTTCACAAGCAAAGATGAGGCACCACTTTGTGAAGAACTGTGTGAAAAAAATAGCCCAACAGTTTAAGAACAATGTTTCTCAATGTTCAGTTGCAAGGAATTTAGGGATCCCATCATCTACAGTCCATAATATAATCCGAAGATTCAGAGAATCTGGAGAACTTTCTACACATAAGCAGCAAGGCCGAAAACCAATATTGAATGCCCGTGACCTATGATCCCTCAGGCTGCACTGCATTAAAAACCGGCATCATTCTGTAAAGGATCTTACCGTGTGGGCTCAGGAACACTTCAGAAAACCATTGTCTTAACAGTCCATCGCTACATCTACAAGTACAAGTTAAAACTCTACTATACAAAGTGAAAACCATACAGTACATCAACATCATCCAGAAATGCTGCCACCTTCTCTGGGCCCGAGCTCATTTGAAATGGACACACACAAAGTGGAAAAGTGTGCTGTGGTCTGATGATTCCACATTTCCAATTGTTTTTGGAAATCATGTATGTCATGTCCTCTGGACAAAAGAGGAAAAAGACCATCCAGATTGTTACCAGTGCAAAGTTCAAAAGCCAGCATTTGTGATGTTATGGGGGTGTGTTACCATTAGTGGCATGGGCAACTTACACATCTGTGATGGCACCATCAATGCTGAAAGGTAAGGTTTTGGAGCAACACATGCTGCCATTAAAGCAATGTCCAGATTGTTCCCTGCTTATTTCAGCAAGACAATGCCAAGCCACATTCTGCATGTGTTACATCAGCGTGGCTTCATAGTCAAAGAGTGCGGGTCCTAAACTGGCCTGCCTGCAGTCCAGACCTGTTGCCCATTGATAATGTGTGGCACATTATAAAGTGCAAAATACGACAACGGAGACCCTGGACTGTTGAACAACTGAAGTTGTACATCAAGCAAGAATGGGAAATAATTCCACCTACAAAGCTTCAACAGTTAGTGTCCTCAGTTCCCAAATGCTTATTGAGTGTTATTAGAAGCAAAGGTAATGTAACACAGTGGTACACATGCCACTGTCCCAGCTTTTTTGAAAAGTGTTGCAGGCATCCATTTCAAAATGAGCAAATATTTGCACAAAAACAATAAAGTCTATCAGTTTGAACATTATCTTGTTTTTGTGGTGTATTCAATTGAATATAGGTTGAAGAGGATTTGCATATCATTATATTCTGTTTTTATTTACATTTTACACAACGTCCCAAATTCACTGGAATTGGGGTTGTATAAGATATTACAGAAGGTGCCACAGTTGAGATTAATGAGCAGAAAGTGTTGAGCTCCTGGATTGTGCATTTTATACAATAAAGTATAAAATCATCTATAGTTAATTTGATCATCCTGTGTTTTTGGCTGACAAGATGGAATTTTATTTACAAAATGAAGTTTGTTCAGGTTTTAAAAGCAGCTTTGTTTTTACCTGTTCATTTTAAAATGTTACAACTGCATCACAATTTCATGTCTACAACTTAGCTCAAGTTCATGCTGTGAACTGTAGTAGTTAAATGAATAAAAATCTGTGTATGATTTCCATACACAGATTTGTATTCTGTTTTTGTTTACATGTTACACAATGTCCCAACTTCATTGGAATTGGGTTTGTATTTTAGACTATAAAATGACGTAGTTCAAAATTAGAAGTATTACACGTTGCGTGGCATGATGCTATCTTAGACTATAAGCATGCACTGCTGGCTACAAAGCGGACCTATTACTCTGATTTGATCAACAAAAACGAGCATAACTCAATATCTTGTTCGACATGGTTGCAATACTTATTCATGGACAACCACCTGTAAGTCGCTCTCCCTTTTCAGCATAGGACCTCTTGGATTACTTCAAGATACAGTTCTTTATACCCATGCAAAAACGATTAATACAATGATACTAAGAAAACAGTCTGCATGTTCTTCTCAACCAGCAGGGAGTGAACAACCAGCTGTCTTGGTTAATGGAGAATATTTACAAGTGGTAGAAAGTTTTAAGTATCTCGGGGTAATTTTTGATTCACATTTAACCTTTAAAGGACCATGTAAAGAAAGTGTCCAATATCATAAAATTTAACTATCCAATTTTAAGCATATAAGACCATATTTAACTGTAGATTCAGCAAGGGCTTATACAACCCCTGGCAAAAAATATGGGATCACCGGCCTCAGAGGATGTTCATTCAGTTGTTTAATTTTGTAGAAAAAAAAGCAGATCACAGACATGACACAAAACTAAAGTAATTTCAAATGGCAACTTTTTGGCTTTAAGAAACACTAAGAAATCAGGAAAAAAAAAATTGTGGCAGTCAGTAACGGTTACTTTTTTAGACCAAGCAGAGTGGAAAAAAAAAAAAATGGAATCACTCAATTCTGAGGAATAAATTATGGAATCACCCTGTAAATTTACATCCTCAAAACTAACACCTGCATCAAATCAGATCTGCTCGTTAGTCTGCATCTAAAAAGGAGTGATCACACCTTGGAGAGCTGTTGCACCAAGTGGACTGACATGAATCATGGCTCCAACACGAGAGATGTCAATTGAAACAAAGGAGAGGATTATCAAACTCTTAAAAGAGGGTAAATCATCATGCAATGTTGCAAAAGTTGTTGGTTGTTCACAGTCAGCTGTGTCTAAACTCTGGACCAAATACAAACAACATGGGAAGGTTGTTAAAGGCAAACATACTGGTAGACCAAGGAAGACATCAAAGCATCAAGACAGAAAACTTAAAGCAATATGAAAATGCACAACAAAACAAATGAGGAACAAATGGGAGGAAACTGGAGTCAATGTCTGTGACCGAACTGTAAGAAACCGCCTAAAGGAAATGGGATTTACATACAGAAAAGCTAAATGAAAGCCATCATTAACACCTAAACAGAAAAAAACAAGGTTACAATGGGCTAAGGAAAAGCAATCGTGGACTGTGGATGAAAGTCATATTCAGTGATGAATCTCGAATCTGCATTGGGCAAGGTGATGATGCTGGAACTTTTGTTTGGTGCCGTTCCAATGAGATTTATAAAGATGACTGCCTGAAGAGAACATGTAAATTTCCACAGTCATTGATGATATGGGGCTGCATGTCAGGTAAAGGCACTGGGGAGATGGCTGTTATTACATCATCAATAAATGCACAAGTTTACGTTGATATTTTGGACACTTTTCTTATCCCATCAATTGAAAGGATGTTTGGGGATGATGAAATCATTTTTCAAGATGATAATGCATCTTGCCATAGAGCAAAAACTATGAAAACATTCCTTGCAAAAAGACACATAGGGTCAATGTCATGGCCTGCAAATAGTCCGGATCTTAATCCAATTGAAAATCTTTGGTGGAAGTTGAAGAAAATGGTCCATGACAAGGCTCCAACCTGCAAAGCTGATCTGGCAACAGCAATCAGAGAAAGTTGGAGCCAGATTGATGAAGAGTACTGTTTGTCACTCATTAAGTCCATGCCTCAGAGACTGCAAGCTGTTATAAAAGCCAGAGGTGGTGCAACAAAGTACTAGTGATGTGTTGGAGCGTCCTTTTGTTTTTCATGATTCCATAATTTTTTCCTCAGAATTGAGTGATTCCATATTTTTTTCCCCTCTGCTTGGTCTAAAAAAGTAACCGTTACTGACTGCCACAATCTTTTTTTCTTGATTTCTTATAGTGTTTCTTAAAGCCAGAAAGTTGCCATTTGAAATGACTTTAGTTTTGTGTCATGTCTGTGATCTGCTTTTTTCTCCAAAATTAAACAACTGAATGAACATCCTCCGAGGCCGGTGATTCCATAATTTTTGCCAGGGGTTGTATGCACTCAGTGATATTTAGCCACATCACTTATTGTTATACAACATTGTCCCAGACAACAGAGAGTACTTTGAAGCCCCTGAAATTTCTGTTTAAGAGAACTTTAAAAGTTTTAGATAGAAAGCCTTTAAATTATCATTATTGTAACATTTTAAGTAAGTACATTATTTTAGATTTTGAAAATTATCAGATGTTTCTGGATGCTTGCCTGGTTTTCAAAGTTCTAAATGGGCTGGCCCCTCTGCCTCTAAAAACATTTATTGATAGGAAAAATAATGGAATGGGCACCAGAGCATCAACAAGAGAGGACTGTATTGTTCAAAGACGCAGGACTAAATCTGGCCAAATGGTGGTCTCTATCAGAGGAACAAACTTATGGAACACTCTGCCAGAGCACATCAGAAACTGTGGACAATATTCAATTTTCAAACAAGCTCTTAAAAATTGGTTGAAAACTAACCAGTCATGTAGCCATAGATAATTATGCTTTTTTTTCTTTTGGTCTCTTAAATTTCAGACTGATCCTTTTATTGTAAATAGTTTGTCGTCAAGTTGTGTGTGTCTGGTATAATGTCAAATGTCTTGTCAGATTTACTGTTAAATGTTTGTACCTGCCTTAGGACAATGGATGAAATTTAGCTCTTATGCTAACTCTGGCATATTTATGTTGAAGCTTTTGCTGACGCATTGATTAATATGCACTGTCCTAATTCAAATAAATAAATAAATGAAAATGAAGAAGAAAATAGAAGACATTAGGTTGAGCATATCCCAGCATGCCTTAACCCAGTCACTACACCCTGCTGTTGAGGTGGGTGCCAGCACTGAGGTGTTACCTAGATTTAGAATTTGATAGAATTTCACTCGGCATGCTGACAAAACTCCTGATGTCTACAAAAAGCGCAACCTGCTTATTTGATCCTATACCAACAAAACTGTTTAAGGATCTGTGGCCCGTTCTTGGGCTGGAAATTGTTAATCTCTCATTAATTTCAGGCTCTGTTCCTAAATGTTTCAAATCTGCAGTGATTAAACCATTACTTAAGAAATCTAATGTTGACCCTAGTGTATTGAAAAATTATAGGCTAGGCCGATATCAAATCTCTCATTTTGCTCTAAAATTCTGGGGGGGGGGGGGGGGGGGGGAAATGGTTTCACAGCAGCTTGTGGACCACCTCACTGAGAATAATCTTTTTGAGCCACTGCAATCTGCTTTTAGGAAATATTACTCCACAGCAACAGCTCTCACTCAAGTTATTGAATGACCTTCTCAGTGCTGCGTTTGATATCATGGATCATCATATTTTACTCAATAGGAGAATCACTTTAGGATTACTGGCAGTGCCCTAGCGTGATTGACATCATACCAGTCCAGCCGTTCTCACTGTGTTTTGTACACTAATACTACCTCTAACCTTTGTGAGATGAAATTTGGGGTTCCACAGGGATCCATCTTAGGCCCCCTGCTTTTTTCCCCTTTATCTAATCACCCCTTGGGCATATACTGTGGCATTTTGGGATTGCCTTTCACTGCTATGCTGATGATACTCAATTGTACATGCTGATAACCTCATCCACATAAAATCCTTAGAAGATTGCCTTGCATCAGTGAGAAGCTGGATGTCTAGTAACTTCCTACTTTTAAACTCTAATAAGACTAAAATGATGGTTCTTGGTCCATTGAGACATCGGCATCAATTTGACCAGCTAGCGCTTAGCCTATGCTTGTGTGTCATACATCATACTAACAAAGTGAGGTACATTGGGGTAATTTTTGATCCTACGTTGTCCTTTGACCTCCACATTAGACATATTATGAGGACTGCATTCTTCCATCTGCAAAATATAGCGATGATTTTGACATGAAGCAGAACTCTTGACCACATTACACCCATTTTGGCATCTCTTCACTGGCTTCCTGTCTCTGTGAGATCAGATTTTAAGGTTTTATTATTAGCTGATAAAATTCTTCATGGACTGACACCTCCCTACTTAGCTGATCTAGTTAAACCCTACGTACCGGCTCGGGCTTTGAGTTTGCAGGATGTGGGACTACTTTGCATCCCTAGGATGAATAAAAAGTCTGCGGGTCATAGAGCTTTCTCTTATTGTGCCCATTCTGTGGCATAATAAAGCAGTCAGATTCTGTGGAGAATTTCAAGTCCAGACTTAAGACGCTCTTGTTTTCCTTTATGTATGGCTAGCATACTGGAACATTAAGTTATTATGCTTTTTATTTTTTTACTCTTTTAGTCCATTTTATTTTTTTTGAATTGTTTTGTGTAAAGCACCTTGAGGCAACTCTATAAGATGAATGAATTGAATTGAAAGCAAAGCAGAGCTGCATCTGGCAGTCGTGCGCGATCCGTCTGTGAGGAGTGAACGTTGGACATGTCCTCTGAATGTGGAAGCTTGGCTCGCCTCTTCTGTGGTTTTAAAGCGTCACTGCCAGCAAAGTGCAGTGGGATGAATAAAATCTATCAATCCAGGTATGTACTGATAAAAGGATTTGTCGCCCTGGCGTGTAGAATTGTGGAGCCTTGGTTTTACAGTAGTGCAGTGTTGAGTAGATTTACAAACAGTTGCGGTGTGTTGTGTAGACTTACTTAAAAATGCGTACTTTGTGTCCAGTGCTCTACAATGAAAAAAATTAAACATGTTTAATGTCTTGCATCCTCCTTGTGTGGCCCTCTGGCCATACTGCTGAGTAAGGGAACAAAAACTTAGCGTAGAGCTGCTTAACTCGGTGTAGACTGTACGCCACAATACGCAATTCTACGTTGGGCCCAGTGTGAAAGGTGCTTTTCGCTGCACACTCTGACCTACAGTCAGCAGCAGACCACTTTTGTTCCCAAAAACCAATTTCAAGATGTGAGGTGAGTGCTCCTTTGACACAGTAGCACACTCTACCACTTTCCCTTCATTGTTGATGTATTGAAAACAGTTAGACTTCTCTTTAAAAAAAACAGGCTTTTATTTAGACAAGGGCTTTTATTGTTTTACATTTTTTGTTTAAATAGTGTTTTCCTGTTTTTAAAGTTATTGTTTTAAATGTAGCTTCTATGTATTTAACTTTTGATGTCATAGTTGTGAAAGGTTGTATAGAAATTAAATTTGTCTGTTGTCTTATAGCTGCTCTGACAGCAGTTTCCCTCAGACCTACCTTTTTGGCTATGGCCGAGAACTTCATAACATGGAGAGTCTCATCATAGGTGGAAGCACATTGATTAATGTTGACAATCATAGATGCTCTTCCTTTGCCACAGAAAAAAGTCTGGAAGAGTTTTGTGAGTTTGCTCTCTCTGAAAGGAATGTAGCTGTTCTTTGTTCTGAGAAGGGGGGAAAAAAAAGTACATGAAAAACTGACACTTGTCATGTTTTAAAAACAGAATTCAGTCCCATCTGCAGCATCACCAACTTTAATTCATTTAGGTTTTCTCCAGTGTCTGTGGAGTTTAAAATCTTAAAACCTCAGCATATCAAAAACAGTGTAAACTACCAGGCAGCATCAGGAACAAACTTTACCCATCAGTCTGATTGTTGCGAAGAGCAGTGATGCACTTCCCCAGAATGAGGAGGGAGTTGTTTATTTTTCCCGCCTCCTTTAGCCGCTCTCCAAAGGTCTTGGTTTTGTTGCATCTTTCTGAACCAGCCAGATCACACAGAGAAAACCTGACACACAATATGTTCAGATCCACTGTTAGAGTCTTGTTCATGATTGCAGTGTAGCCGTCACATTCTTGCATCTTACAGACATATTGCTGACCATAGCTATTTCAAGCAAGAAATAATTGTCCTCAAGAAACAAAAAACAAATACATAAATATTCTAAACTCCAAGTCACATTTTTACTCGTTTGACTGGTCCTGCGACTCTCGTCAAGAGCATATTGCATTTTCAATTCTGTAGTCATTTACAGATTTAACCACTGAAAGCTGCTCCTAAACACCGATCTGAATGGATGTACTGTCTGCTCCACACTCTGGCAGCAAACCATAAAACAAGAAAAACCTCAGTATGTGCTGGATATTCCAGAATGAGCAAAAATAATAAAGCATGCCCTCAAACTGACAAAAAAAAAAAAAAAAAACACAAATGAAGAAAGAATAGCCTTCATGCTATTTGGTACAGTGGAACCTCGACATACAAGTGATTCAAAATGAGTTTTTTGAAATACGAGCAGAAATCTGAGTTACGAGTCACGCTTCGGGATGCCACCGGAGCAAAAAGTGGAGAGGAGGAGGAGAAACTTCTATTGCAGACGTTAAGGCAACGGAAGAATATGTCACACATTTTGCTGCACTTCTTGCAAAGGAAGGCTATGTCCTACAACAAGTGTTTAACTGTGAGGAAACTGGACTATTCTGGGGGAAAAAAATGCCGTGGAGGACGTATAACAGCAGAGGAGAAGAAGCTGCTTCACTGAAAAGAAACACCCAAAAAAGTGTCCACTAGTCGTGCTTCAGCACTTTTTAATGACACTTGTCTGTCACATTTCCACAACATTTTGAAAGGCAGGCAGAAGCAGACCTCCTTGGATAGGGTTTTATCCAAAAGACCTGCAAGTTTACAATTAAAGTTACATCTGTATGATCCTTTTAAGGATCTACAGTTTAAGTTTAGTTTGTGTTTACAGCGTGCGCAAACCTTCCTCCCTCCTTTCTCAGACTCCACCTCCGTTAACTGCATTTGTCTGTTTTTAAGGTAAGAACACTTAAAACTTTTTGCTTTTATATATTTTATTATGCACAGGTAAAGTATACATGTATATTTGTTAATTTAAAAAAAAAGTATGTTTTCATAATTTAGAGTGGTTTGGGGATGTTTTACAAGGCTGGAACGGCTTAAAATAATTTTAATTATTTTTAATGGGGAAAATTCGTTTGAAATATGAGCAGATTGGCTTACGAGCTTGGTCACTGAACGAATTAAACTCGTATCTTGAGGTTCCACTGTACTTGACTTGTTTGCACTTTGTGCAACAGCCAGAACCAGACAGAGGAGGATGGCTAGGCTAATTGTAGTTTTAAATATGTCATCATTTTAAGGTGATTTACATTTGCTAATGTAAATGTGCCCACTTTTAATAGTGCATTGATATTTCCATCAGTTGCCCAAAGAAGCCGCACAATACCTCGCACAATAACCACCAGCCCGTTAGCTTCTGCTTGCTAACATGATGTGTGCTTTTAATAATGAGCCAATTAAATTAATATCGCTTCTTGTTGCATGAAGCAGTAACACCACACTTCAAAAATAAATGTGACTTAGACATGATGCATATTTAATGGATGCAACCAATTCTCCAGTGCAACACAAAAATAAGGATTAAATAAGCAGAATTACAGGCCACTTACTCTGATGTCTTCTGAACCGTTCCTCCATCAATTGTCAGCAGCTTCATGCTAAATATGCTGTGGCTATAAGAGAAGGTGGTATTAGTTTGAAAGCTAGTAAATGGCACTGCATAACAATAAAACTTTTGCCTTCTGCTAGAAGAGTGGTTCATCTTTGTGGCTGCAGCGTGTCTGTTTTTGTTTCCCACATGTAGAACTTTGCAGGCTTCCTCCAACGTGTGGATATTAATCCACATGACATCTGAAAGTCGCAGGAAAATGATTCGGGAGCAACATTCAAATTAACTGGATTTCTATTGCCAAGTGTAACTACAAAATAAAGTTACCACACCTTTAACATAAGTGTTTCCATCACCATCATCACAAATGCGAAGAACAGAGCGTTTCTTGGACTTTGAACACAAAGAAGGTTGAAGCAGATCATAGATGCACTCATTGTAGATTTCAAAGTAAGCCACCCACAAGGCAAACTGGCTGCTGCCTGCTTCTGGCAGGTTGTTTACGAACATGCCTAGATGGTGAGGAGGCACAGACAACATGCATCATATACAGTGGAGTCATCTCATTTCAAATTAGGAGAGAAAAAAGCACCAACAACCAGTGTCTGTTCTTCCAGCATATCAGAAGAACAGGCTTTATAGAGGCTCAACCCTCCTCTCAGAGGTGGGTTGAGCCAGATTTGCTGAGGTCTGAACGCAAATGTGGCTAGAATCAGGCTAGCTAGGAGATGACGCTGCCAAAATTCCTCACTACATCTGTGCACCTACAATGTCCTGTGCTGGTGCTCAGTGCAGCTGCAAAGGTGAGGACAGCAAACAACCTTCCTTCTCTGTGGCACCTGTTAGATAATATCTGTGCTAATTCCTTATTTTATGTTAGCAATCAAGTATTTGCCTTTGTTATCCATTTGGAGTTTTTGAAACCTGGTTTTAAAGTGTAAATCTAAGAGTTAAGTTTCACTTCCATCATATGTGCAAGTGTCAGACATAGGGAGAGCTCCCCCTGTTGGCGAGAGCCAGCAACATTAGAAATGTGAGACACCCACTGTGACGTCCACATGGTATAAAATAATGTTGTATGACTCATTTTAAGGGCCTTTCACAAGATGGACACTTTCTGTGAGGGTCCCAGGCCTGGTTTATAATGTGACCTTTAATAAACTCAAAATGAGAAACATAATGGTTTGGTTCTTGGACAGGGGCAATAAATTACATAAAGAGCTGGGAGAAATTACACACCTTTTCACCAAGAAAATCTGGTGGGTATGCTCTGACATCCATATCTACGAACACACACACACACACACCTGCACCCTGATGCTCAGATCCACACACCCTGCTTGAATTGGTTTGAATTTGGACAGGATGAGCCAGATTTGGGGAGAGAGAGAGAGGAAAAAGGAGACAGTTCTGAACACTATTTGGCTAGAAAGCAATCTGGACTGAATCCAGTTCAAGTTACAATATTGCATTTCCTTAGCATGTCAAACCACACTATTTTATTATTTAAGAAGAGTGATCAGAGCACAATATCTCCCACTGGCAAATGCAGCTTTGGTACAAGTACTTGCTACATTCTGATTAACATTTCAAGGCAACTAATAACATTTGTTTTGTCAACAAAACTATTTACACTTCCAGCAAAAACAAGCAAGTTTTAGTGAAGAATTTCTTTCATAAATCAAGAAACATTTCTTGCTAATGACTGACAGGACAAAAATAAATATATCAAACAATAGCATATGTATATAATCAACAACGGACTTGTATTAACTTTCATGAAATTTGTCCTAAATATGAGGAGTTGATTTCAGAATCTAGGCACCAACTTGATTTGTTAATCAAGAGCCATAACTTCCCCAAAATGTGTCAATCTTGTACAATAAGCACATTAGCAACCAATAACAGGAATTTGTAGAGTTTCCCAAAATTCCTACTAAAAATGTGAGAGGAGTTGATTCGTTTATCAAGGACCATAACTCTGATAAAATGGGCCCAACTCAAACAATATGATAACATGCACATTATGAACCTACAACAAGGACTTGTACCAGGGCCCATATCCATGAAGCAGCCTAAGGCTAAAAACAGCTCCTGGTGACTAAGAAAAATCTTAGAATTCCTCAAATTCTTAGAATTTTCTCTTGGTAAGATGAAAGTTGTCCGCAAAGTACCTTAGGCCTTAAGAGAGCTCCTAAGGTGCCAAACAGGTAAGGGGGGGAGGACCTTTAAGAAGCCAAAGAGCATAGAAAAGCAGCGAAAATGGCAGAAAAGAGAGAGGAAGCAGAGATATTCTCCGTATGTAGGATGACAGTGAGTCAGTAACACACTACCTGCTTGATCTACGTAATTATTTTATGTTAATTTACCGTCATATTATATATATATGTGTTTGTGTTGCAGATATGATGAGCGAAGCTCTTCAGCATCTCACCATGTCATTTAGATCCGTCAGACTTTTTTTTTTTTTTTTTTCTTTCTAGGAAAATGGTGCAGTTTGGTCCCCCAGACTCCCCAACTCAATATAGCTAGCTTTCAAGCTCACCTCTCTTTTCAAAGAATTTGATTAGCAGCTGCTTTCCCTCATTTACTTTTCTTTCCCTGTCCTTTTATCTCTTCTTTTTTGAAATCCGGACTTTATGGCTGCAACTAACGATTATTTTACTAATCAGTTCACCGGTCCATTATTTTTTTGATTAATCGTTTTGTTTTTGTTTTTTTAAACTTGCATGTGAGTTTTGCCATTATTTCTTTAAGTGAGTTATTATTAAAAGGCCATTGTCACACAACATCAACGTTTGACCTTATAACAAAGTTATGTTATATTCTCGTCAAAAACATACCTGGAGTAGTGTTTTATTTTGCACATACATACTCGTACATCACCGACACACCACAAAGAGATTTCTATCAGGTTTAGATGCCTACAGCAGCTACCTCAACCACTGACAACATATTACAGCAAGAGTCCAAAATTATTTTAAAGGCTTGACGAAAGTGTAATATGTTATATTTAATAAGATATTTTCATGAAAAAAGACAAATGTGCAGTTTACTGCATTTTATTTTTTTCTTGTGTAAAAACATGGCTTAGATGTGGTCGACCGAAACAAATTGTCATTAAACTTAATAAAACAGGGATGAAGTGGAGGTTTACGAGTCACTAGGTGTTCACGGGAAACAGTTATTTCTATATTTATTTATGTTCATTGTTAGTTGGTTTAATCTTTTTTGTTTTATCAGATTCTTTTTGTCCGTTTCTCTAAAACTGTATTGTGGCATTATTAGTTATTATTACTATTATTGTTGTTTCTATTATTATTGATATATGGGTGATTCTTAGACTACGGGCACTTATGTCCTTTGATCATATTGTATGAAAAACAGAAAAAAGGGGAAATTTCACACTTTTATATTTATCTTTACAATGAAAGTGTGTTAAGAAATTGTTCTAGTAGTCTATGATGACTTTTTCACCTTTTTTCAGCATCATTATATGCAAATATTGCCGTTTTGTGCTTGTCCCACACCCAGACTTTTGATCTTCAATGTTAAAAATGAATGGTAAAGAAATGTTTTTTCTAATGTTTTAAAATATCTCTGAATAAAATATTAGTAAAATAATCAAAACATAATTGGGGTATTCAATGTCATACAACTGTTGTGATTTTTTTTTAAACAAAAATGTAGTTGTCCCACACTATTGTCGTAATTTCCACCACAACACTGTAATGTCCCTTTAAACAGTTTGTATGAAAGATTGTTTTGGTAGATTCTATGGAGATAAACAGTGACATCAGAGCACATGTATATAGCGCCAAATCACAACAAACAGTTGCCCCAAGGTGCTTTATATTGTAAGGCAATGGTGTGGTGGAAATTACATTTACAAGGCCAATAGTGCCCGTAGTTAAAGAATCACCCATATAAATAAAAATAAATGAATAAAATATTACAATTTGTAATACATTTGACTCTTTTACAACAACAAACACTGAGCCATGAATTATTATACATAAAACAAATGTGCTGACAGCTGCAACAGCTTAATGCTAACTAACATTGAAAACACCACAGACATGCTAATGCGTTAGCGTTGGTCCCGTTTTTAAGTTATAAAATACATCTATCAACTGTTTCAGAAGACCATAACAGGTCAGATTAATATAAAAAGGTAAATGTTACTCACAGACATATGCTCTTTGGTGTTTTAGTGGGGAAAAAGATAAAGCGAAATAAAACACTGAATCAACAAAGCACTGCTTCGAGCTGCGAAACACTGCTTCGATTGGTTCAAGGTTCAAAGCAAAGCCGCACTGCAGAAACAGTTGTTTTATACGGAAGAAACAAAACATTTGTGGTAAAACAAAGTTATTTAACAACTAACTGATAACTAAATTAGTTGACAACTATTTTAATAATCGATTATTTGTTTCAGCACTACTAAACACCTCTTCTGTCAGATCCCGTTTAGGATGTGTGTGTGTGTGTGTGTGTGGGGGGGGGGGGGGGGGGGGGGGTCGCCTGTGCGGTTGGACTAAACCATTGTAAAACTGTGCAGGGGTGGAAGGGCCTCAGAGATCTTTCAATATTATTGTTAGAGCAGAATTATGTTTTGGAACATTTATACATTCATTCCATTATATTCTTTTACAACATGAGTTGTATGGACATTAATAACATGCAACACAAAAATGTATTTAATGCGTTTTTTGTGGGCCCCCCCCCCCAATGCTCTGGGCCCTGGGTACATAGCACCCTTTACAACCCCAGTCCAACGCCGGAGTGATGTATCAAATCTGTTGCGAGCTTCACTGATCCACAAAGGATTATATTCTCTCTGTTGTAACCAGTATACAAGATCATCCGCTTGTACTAAATAATCAGAATCTGAACTATAAATACGATGTATGCAATTAAATTGTGAAATAGGTGAATTTCTCTTAAGAGACAATGGATAAATTGACTTGCCATGCAAAATACAACCCCTGGCAAAAATTATGGAATCACCAGCCTCGGAGGATGTTCATTCTGTTGTTTAATTTTGTAGAAAAAAAAGCAGATCACAGACATGACACAAAACTAAAGTCATTTCAAATGGCAACTTTCTGGCTTTAAGAAACACTATAAGAAATCAAGAAAAAAAAGATTGTGGCAGTCAGTAACGGTTACTTTTTTAGACCAACCAGAGGAAAAAAATATGGACTCACTCAATTTTGAGGAATAAATTATGGAATCACCCTGTAAATTTCCATCCCCAAAACTAACACATGCATCAAATCACATCTGCTCGTTGACATTGACCCTATGTCATGAAATTGACCCTATGTGTCTTTTTGCAAGGAATGTTTTCACAGTTTTTGCTCTATGGCAAGATGCATTATCTTCTTGAAAAATGATTTCATCATCCTCAAACATCAGAAAAGTGTCCAAAATATCAACGTAAACTTGTGCATTTATTGATGATGTAATGACAGCCATCTCCCCAGTGCCTTTACCTGAATGCAGCCCCATATCATCAATGACTGTGGAAATTTACATGTTCTCTTCAGGCAGTCATCTTCATAAATCTCATTGGAATGGCACCAAACAAAAGTTCCAGCATCATCACCTTGCCCAATGCAGATTCGAGATTCATCACTGAATATGACTTTCATCCAGTCATCCACAGTCCACGATTGCTTTTCTTTAGCCCATTGTAACCTTGTTTTTTTCTGTTTAGGTGTTAATGATGGCTTTCGTTTAGCTTTTCTGTATGTAAATCCCATTTCCTTTAGGCGGTTTCTTACAGTTCGGTCACAGACGTTGACTCCAGTTTCCTCCCATTCGTTCCTCATTTGTTTTGCATTTTCGATTTTTGAGACATATTGCTTTAAGTTTTCTGTCTTGACGCTTTGATGTCTTCCTTGGTCTACCAGTATGTTTGCCTTTAACAACCTTCCCATGTTGTTTGTATTTGGTCCAGAGTTTAGCACACAGCTGACTGTGAACAACCAACATCTTTTGCAACATTGCGTGATGATTTACCCTCTTAAGAGTTGATAATCCTCTCCTTTGTTTCAATTGACATCTCTCGTGTTGGAGCCATGATTCATGTCAGTCCACTTGGTGCAACAGCTCTCCAAGGTGTGATCACTCCTTTTTAGATGCAGACTAACAAGCAGATGTGATTTGATGCAGGTGTTAGTTTTGGGGATGAAAATTTACAGGGTGATTCCATAATTTATTCCTCAGAATTGAGTGAGTCCATATTTTTTTCCTCTGCTTGGTCTAAAAAAGTAACCGTTACTGACTGCCACAATCTTTTTTCTTGATTTCTTATAGTGTTTCTTAAAGCCAGAAAGTTGCCATTTGAAATTACTTTAGTTTTGTGTCATGTCTGTGATCTGCTTTTTTTTCTACAAAATTAAACAACTGAATGAACATCCTCCAAGGCTGGTGATTCCATAATTTTTGCCAGGGGTTGTAGAATTCTGATCAGTGTTCTGCCATTACAGGGTAGAGCTCAATCTGTAATCTTATTTTATCACGAAATAAAACTTTGATCACTAATTTGAATTGTATTACACATTATTCACCGTTGAGTAGGGAATTTGACAAAGTTTAAAAAAAAAACAAAAACATTGGCACATCATTGAAACTGATCCACATTTGAAGAATTTAAAAGCGTTCTCTTTAGCACCTAGGATTGGACACAGGACGCCACCTAATATGAGCAGCATGTTGGTACGCTCTAATTTGCTGCCTTTGACTGATTCTTGCTCTTTACCCACTGGATTGTAACTATAGATGTGGCCATTGCAGTCAATGCAATTTCACAGACAAACTTTTCAACATTCCAGGACAGGTAAAATATTTAAAATCAAGGGAGTTATCACATGCGAGATATCCAATGTTATATGTTGAAATGTCCATGTGAACTAGCTTACATTGGAAAAACCACAAGGGCTTTAAAAACAAGAATTTTGGGGCATAGATCCAAAATTCGGAATCATGATGACAAAAGTCCTGTGGCTGTGCACTTTTCTGTGAAAAGTCATAATGCAAGTTCACTCAAATACTTGGGCATTGCGCATGTACAACTTAATAATCGTGGTGATGTTAATTTGCTTTTGAAAAGAGAAGCCTTTTGGATTTATACTCCCAGTACACTTTCCCCCAGTGGTTTAAATGAGGATTTTGATCTGAGACCATTTTTGTATTTTTTTTTTTTTTTTTAAACCATGTAGTCTTATGATGTATTGATTGTCTGGTTTGTACTTTTGCCATTATTTTGATTATTTTGTACTGTTTTGTATTCTATTTTATCAACATGTGCTCTGCATTAGTGTCTTTGTTTTTTTGTTTTTTTTTTATGTCTTTGTCGGCTTTGGCATTTATTTATCTGATTGCTCTGATTAATTTGTGAGGATGTTTGCATCAGATAATAGGATCAGATGTTTTTAATTTGTTTGATTAGTCTTCAGCTGAGAGCAATCAACAATCAATAGTTAGACAGGTGTGTGATATGGAACATGCTGTCTGACGAAGGGCGTCCACCCAAAACGTTACACTTATTTTCTGTTAAATAAAAAAAATTGTGTCTGGGAGCGCTGTGGCTGTGCGGATCATTTGGTTTTTCTCCGATTTTTTGTTTTTTTGGTCCTGCATGCCTTTTTGTGTGTTTTGGATGTGCGTGTCTCCATTGGATTATGTTGTTATCATATACACACACTATTATTACGACTATTTTGTCATTCAATTTTAAATTAATCACAAAAGGAAAAAGTGTTTTCATTTTCTCGTCTTCCATGTACACTCAACAAAAATATAAACGCAACACTTTTGGTTTTGCTCCCATTTTGTATGAGATGAACTCAAAGATCTAAAACTTTTTCCACATACACAATATCACCATTTCCCTCAAATATTGTTCACAAACCAGTCTAAATCTGTGATAGTGAGCACTTCTCCTTTGCTGAGATAATCCATCCCACCTCACAGGTGTGCCATATCAAGATGCTGATTAGACACCATGATTAGTGCACAGGTGTGCCTTAGACTGTCCACAATAAAAGGCCACTCTGAAAGGTGCAGTTTTGTTTTATTGGGGGGGGATACCAGTCAGTATCTGGTGTGACCACCATTTGCCTCATGCAGTGCAACACATCTCCTTCGCATAGAGTTGATCAGGATGTCAATTGTGGCCTATGGAATGTTGGTCCACTCCTCTTCAATGGCTGTGCGAAGTTGCTGGATATTGGCAGGAACTGGTACACGCTGTCGTATACGCCGGTCCAGAGCATCCCAAACATGCTCAATGGGTGACATGTCCGGTGAGTATGCCGGCCATGCAAGAACTGGGACATTTTCAGCTTCCAAGAATTGTGTACAGATCCTTGCAAAATGGGGCCGTGCATTATCCTGCTGCAACATGAGGTGATGTTCTTGGATGTATGGCACAACAATGGGCCTCAGGATCTCATCACGGTATCTCTGAGCATTCAAAATGCCATCAATAAAATGCACCTGTGTTCTTCGTCAATAACAGACGCCTGCCCATACCATAACCCCACCGCCACCATGGGCCACTCGATCCACAACATTGACATCAGAAAACCGCTCACCCACACGACGCCACACACGCTGTCTGCCATCTGCCCTGGACAGTGTGAACCGGGATTCATCTGTGAAGAGAACACCTCTCCAACGTGCCAAACGCCAGCGAATGTGAGCATTTGCCCACTCAAGTCGGTTACGACGACGAACTGGAGTCAGGTCGAGACCCCGATGAGGACGACGAGCATGCAGATGAGCTTCCCTGAGACGGTTTCTGACAGTTTGTGCAGAAATTCTTTGGTTATGCAAACCGATTGTTTCAGCAGCTGTCCGAGTGGCTGGTCTCAGACGATCTTGGAGGTGAACATACTGGATGTGGAGGTCCTGGGCTGGTGTGGTTACACGTGGTCTGCGGTTGTGAAGCTGGTTGGATGTACTGCCAAATTCTCTGAAACGCCTTTGGAGACGGCTTATGGTAGAGAAATGAACATTCAATACACGAGCAACAGCTCTGGTTGACATTCCTGCTGTCAGCATGCCAACTGCACGCTCCCTCAAATCTTGCGACATCTGTGGCATTGTGCTGTGTGATAAAACTGCACCTTTCAGAGTGGCCTTTTATTGTCGACAGTCTAAGGCACACCTGTGCACTAATCATGGTGTCTAATCAGCATCTTGATATGGCACACCTGTGAGGTGGGATGGATTATCTCAGCAAAGGAGAAGTGCTCACTATCACAGATTTAGACTGGTTTGTGAACAATATTTGAGGGAAATGGTGATATTGTGTATGTGGAAAAAGTTTTAGATGTTTTGAGTTCATGTCATACAAAATGGGAGCAAAACCAAAAAAAGTGTTGCGTTTATATTTTTGTTGAGTGTATTAGCATATACACAATTACATTATGTACTTACAAAATAAAATCATGCACTCATGCTTTTTATAGGTGATTTACCACCTCCTGCTGGATTGGTTTGCGAGTCCAGAAGCTAAGTATCAGTGTCCATTGTTGTTCACCAATATACGGTTGTATGCAAAAGTTTGAGCAGCCCTGATAATTTTCATGATTTTCCTTTAAGTCATTGGTTGTCTGGTTAGAAATTTCAGGTAAATGTCATATAACAGACGAACACACTGATATTTGAGA
This sequence comes from Thalassophryne amazonica, assembly GCF_902500255.1. NCBI lineage: Eukaryota > Metazoa > Chordata > Actinopteri > Batrachoidiformes > Batrachoididae > Thalassophryne > Thalassophryne amazonica. The sequence continues at coordinate 304,017 of NW_022986267.1, forward strand.
AGTCAAATGAAGTTTTTATTATTTACACAAAGTGTGCAGTAATTATTTAAACAAAATTAGGCAGGTGCATACATTTGGGCCCCCTTGTCATTTTATTAATTTGAAGACATTTAGCACTAATTATTAGAACACAAAATTGGTTTGTAAGCTCATTGACCTTTGACCTCCTTACGCAGGTGCATCCAATCATGAGAAAGGGTATTTAAAGGTGGGCATTTGTAAATGTTTCCCCTTTTTGCAGCTCTTCTAATGAGTGGCAACATGGGAGCCTCTAAACAACACTCAAATGACCTGAAAACAAAGATTGTTCAACATCATGGTTTAGGGGAAGGATACAAAAAGCTATCTCAGAGATTTCAGATATCAGTTTCCACTGTGAGGAAATGGAAAACCACAAGCACAATAATAGTTAAGGCCCGAAGTGGCAGGCCAAGAAAAATCTCAAACTGAAACAGATGGTGAGAACAGTCAGTCAACCCACAGACCTGCACCAAAGACCTACAACATGATCTTGCTGTCTCTGTGCATCGTTCAACTATACAGCACACTTTGCACAAGGAGATGCTGTGATGCAGAGGAAGCCTTTTCTATGTACACGATACAAGCAGTCGCTTGAGGTATGCTAAAGCACATATGGACAAGCCAGCTTTATTTTGGAATAAGGTGCTGTGGACTGATGAAACTAAAACAGTTATTTGGAGATAAGGGGCGGTATGCATGACTGAAAAAGAACAGCATTCCAAGAAAAACACTTGCTACCTACAGTAAAATTTGGAGGTGGTTCCATCATGCTGTGTAGCCAGTGCAGGTACTGGGAATCTTGTTAAAAATGAGGGTCACGTGGATTCCAGTCAATATCAGCAGATTCTTGAGAACAATGTTCATGAATCAGTGACAAAGTTGAAGATTCACCAGGGCTGGATCCTTTATCAAGACAATGACCCAAAACACTGCTGAAAATCTAACAAGGCAGTCATGCATAAGAACAAGTACAACGTTCTGGAATGGCCATCTCAGTCCCCAGACATGAATATTATTGAAAATCTGTGGTGTGATTTTAAGCGGGCTGTCCATGCGCGGAAAACAACAAACCTGAGATGTTTTGTAAAGAAGAACTGTCCAAAATGCCTTAAACCAGAATCCAGGCCCTCATTGGAAGTTATAGGAAGTGTTTAGAGGCTGTTTCTGCAAAAGGAGGATCTACTGAATATTTATGTATTTTTTCTGTTGGGGTGCCCAAATTTATGCATCTACCTAATTTTGTTTAAATTATTGCACTCTGTAAATCCTATAAACTTCATTTCACTTCTCAAATATCACTGTTCATGTCTGCTATGCGATATGTTTAACTGAAATTTCTGATCCAGACAACCAATGATTTATAACGATAACTCATGAAAAATTATCAGGGGTGCCCAAACATTTGCATACAACTGTATATAGCTTCTCTAAAAATATTAGTCCTTAACATTCAGTTTTGACACCGTTCATCCTTGACCCAAATGGCAAGTGTCAGCTATCCCCAGTTTGTGCGTGGTTAAAATTGCATGCACAGCCTTTTCTGCATTCTGCTCTACGCAGGTGCTTTTAATTTAACAAACTGGGACGGTGACATTAAAAACAGTTCACATTTCACTCATGGAGCCAACATACTCATCGTAAAAGCAACATAAATCCTCAACCCAAACTAAACCAGTTGAACCACAAAAACAAAATCAATAACACTAACAGTTAAACTAACATGAAACATAATATTTAAAACCCCCAAACTCCCAAGGTGCCTTGCAGCACAACAGCCATTGTTCATTGGTTAGCTAAAATTGCTAATTTCTCCAAAAAAATATTTGTCCTATCAACTTTGTTTTCACAGCGTTCATCCTTGACCCAAAATACATAAGCATACCAAACGGCAAATGTCAGCTCTCCCTGGTTTTTGCATGATTGAAGTCATACACACGCACAGAGGCCACTTGGCCATTATAGATATTTATTTTATTAATTCTCTTTGAGAAATTATCCTCTGCATTTAACACATCCTAATCACCTTTAAAAAAACTGTATAGATAATTACATTTAATTTCAGGTAAATAACTGAAGAAATGCCCTGTGGTTCGCTTGGACTCTCAGTGTGCTGGTTAGGGTTAATGTGAGTACAGAGTGAAAATGCCTGAACGTTGCATTTCTGACAACAGAACTTCTGAACTGTTGCTGCAGCTTTTATTCTCCTGTTTTCATCTATCAAATGATAAACTAAAAGATATGCCAAGAAAAATAGCATTCATCTCTGCCCCTGCTTCTATGTCTGTTTCCCTCTTAACATGAATCTATGTTTTCACAAATATTTTTAATAGAGTTGTAGCTGTGTTTGATTAACAGTCATTTAGGCCAAGCGAGCATTTAAGCGCAAAACTCCAAGTCCACTACTTACTGACACACAAAAACTGATGTTATCGAATCAAGTTACTTCTACAAAAAGTAATTAACATGCGACTTGCTGCAGGACAGAAAAATGAATGAAACTAATCCACACATTTTGTTTCTACTCGCTCAGGTCCCCCTGAATATCCCACTGGGATAGATACTGGCAGAAAACCCTGTTTGACTTCAAACTTTAACCTTTTCTTCACCAGTTCTGGGGCATCAGACAATAGATCCTATTCAGACATTGCTATGATCGTATTTTGTGTGCGTTTCTTTGGACCCAGACATCAAATTCATTCGCAGCATGTCGTCACCTCAACATGCGGATTCAATAGTCGAGTAACACATCCAGCATGGATGGTACTTCACTCCAAATCTGGCCATTTCTGGAAAGCCTATGTCAATGAAACTGTAGTCCTTCCATCTTCCCATCTTTCTACCAAACTTTGAGACAGTCCAACAACCAGTCGAGTTGATGTAATGAACTAAATCAGTTCCTAGATAAAATGCTACTTTTCAAGACAGATTAATCAGATACCATGACAGAACAAAAGTTAATGTCAAACTGAATCAGTATACTACATTGCAAGAGTGTGTTGTATTAATGAAAGCTACCAGTTTGACTGCAGGCCAAAGAGGACAATGAGCTCCCAGTGGAAGAGCCGCTCAAGGACTCTGAATCGCCACTGGATCTGAGGAGGTCACAGTCCTAGAGAGTCAAAGACGTGCACAGTTATGACATTCAGACATTTTTTTCATGTCCAAGTATATACAGAAGAGTACAGTGTGTATATATATATACATACATACACACACACACCTATAGTACAGTATACACAACTATTTTACAAAGTTGGAACAGTGACTTAAGCTTTTTAAGACCTGCCATATTGCTACTGGCTTCATTCAACTCAAGCATTTTAACACTTCAGATGCTCTTGAGTTAGTTCATACATCACTGGCAACAATTTGTTTTATGGTATTCCCTGTGCTGTAACAGCATAGAACTTAGAAAGCACAACTGTAACTGAGCGGATAAGTTTGTACATCCCAGCCAGCTTGGAGAGACAAAAATGGCATCATCTTTAAAAAAAAACAAAAAAACCACCACTTAGTTTGTGCTGAACATTGCTGCAACATTGTAACGTCAGTCATCTGCTGGCTGTTCAGTGGACGTTTGGATTACAGAAAATTATGTACAGGAGTGGCATGCAGTTTGACACCTACTAGACATTGAAGCAGTTATATGCTCATTATTGGTATGTTCTGTGTCAGGATTTGAATTCTTGTCTTTGCTTGGTATGCTCTGTTTTAATTTGTTTTATTGTTTTCGTCTGGTGTTCGTTCTCTTGGTGGTTTTTCCTGCCCCTATCTCTCTTGTCTGTCTCTTGGTGCTTGGCCTCTCTCTGTCTGGCCACACCCTTGTTCTGGTGCTTTCCATGCACACCTGTTTCTGATCTGCAGCTCATCACCGGGGGTTATATGGACTATATGCATGCATTTAGTTCCGCATTCTACACCTGATGGCACCAGAATGTCCGGTGCGGTTTCGTCAAGCGCCAGTTCAACTACAGCTGGCTCCGCAGACTAGCAGTAGTCGTGGTCAGGCAAAGTTACTTCCATCGCTGGTTCCTCCAGGTGATAGACAAGAGGGTGTGGTCGCTCTCAAACACCGGGATGAGGGGCAGGAATGGAGTAGTTGTTCCACTTGAAAATAATGGGGACGGCTCCTTTTTTTTAAACAAACGCCGCACCTGTGTGGTTGACGGCTGGATCACATCAGCAGACAAAATGCGAATAACAGACTCTGGTGTTACTCGTTACTACAAAATGCTCCCCCTGCATATTTATGACCCATTTCCTTTGCTGCTCAGCATCTTTTGGGAAAGAGGAAAAAAAAAAAAACAAACTCAAAATGGAGTTACACCACGCAGAAGCTATACATTTGGGTACACAGCAGTGATAGCTCAATGTGCTATCCTCGCTCCTCTGGAAAGAAAACTTGGTCTTCTTCCATATCATGACGGATACACAGAAGAAGCCATTGAAAGAATAAAATCTTCTACCTCCTGTGCTTGTCTTATCTTGATTCAATTTAAAGTCGTACATAGGGTTAATTTTTCCAAATCTAGGTTTGCTGAGATATATCCTGATATTGTAGATGTACAACCCCTGGCAAAAATTATGGAATCACTGGCCTCGGAGGATGTTCATTCAGTTGTTTAATTTTGTAGAGAAAAAAAAAAAAAAGATCAGACATGACACAAAACTAAAGTCATTTCAAATGGCAACTTTCTGGCTTTAAGAAACACTATAAGAAATCAAGAAAAAAAAACAATTGTGGCAGTCAGTAACCGTTACTTTTTTAGACCAAGCAGAGGGGAAAAAATATGGAATCACTCAATTCTGAGGAATAAATTATGGAATCACCCTGTACATTTTCATCCCCAAAACTAATACCTGCATCAAATCAGATCTGCTCGTTAGTCTGCATCTAAAAGAAGTGATCACACCTTGGAGAGCTGTTGCACCAAGTGGACTGACCTGACATGAATCATGGCTCCAACACGAGAGATGTCAATAGAAACAAAGGAGAGGATTATCAAACTCTTAAAAGAGGGTAAATCATCACGCAATGTTGCAATGTTGCAAAAGATGTTGGTTGTTCACAGTCAGCTGTGTCTAAACTCTAGAGCAAATACAAACAACATGGGAAGGTTGTTAAAGGCAAACATACTGGTAGAACAAGGAAGACATCAAAGTGTCAAGACAGAAAACTTAAAGCAATGTGTCTCAAAAATCGAAAATGCACAACAAAAATGAGGAACGAATGCGAGGAAACTGGAGTCAACGTCTGTGACCGCCTAAAGGAAATGGGATTTACATACAGAAAAGCTAAACGAAAGCCATCATTAACATCTAAAACAGAAAAAAACAAGGTTACAATGGGCTAAGGAAAAGCAATTGTGGACTGTGGATGACTGGATGAAAGTCATATTCAGTGATGAATCTCGAATCTGCATTGGGCAAGGTGATGATGCTGGAACTTTTGTTTGGTGCCGATCCAATGAGATTTATAAAGATGACTGCCTGAAGAGAACATGTAAATTTCCACAGTCATTGATGATATGGGGCTGCATGTCAGGTAAAGGCACTGGGGAGATGGCTGTCATTACATCATCAATAAATGCACAAGTTTACGTTTATATTTTGGACACTTTTCTTATCCCATCAATTGAAAGGATGTTTGGGGATGATGAAATCATTTTTCAAGATGATAATGCATCTTGCCATAGAGCAAAAACTGTGAAAACATTCCTAGCAAAAAGACACATAGGGTCAATGTCATGGCCTGCAAATAGTCCGGATCTTAATCCAATTGAAAATCTTTGGTGGAAGTTGAAGAAAATGGTCCATGACAAGGCTCCAACCTGCAAAGCTGATCTGGCAGTGATGTGATGGAGCGTTCTTTTGTTTTCATGATTCCATAATTTTTTTCCTCAGAATTGAGTGATTCCATATTTTTTTCCCTCTGCATGGTCTAAAAAAGTAACCGTAATGACTTGTCAATTTTTTTTTCCTGATTTCTATAGTGTTTCTTAAAGCCAGAAAGTTGCCATTTGAAATGACTTTAGTTTTGTGTCATGTCTGTGATCTGCTTTTTTTTCTACAAAACTAAACAACTGAATGAACATCCTCCGAGGCCAGTGATTCCATAATTTTTGCCAGGGGTTGTAAATGCTCTTCTTGCCATCTTGGCCATATGTTCTTCTGTCCGTCACTGAATAATTTCTGGTCAAGTTATTTCTCAATCATTTCTTCTGTTCTCAAAGTGAATCTGCAGCCTTGTCCACTCATTGCTATATTCGGTATTCCTGACTCCTCATTAGCATTCAACCCTGTTCAAAAGGACATTATTGTTTTTACATCTTTAATTGCTTGGCATTCCTTATTGTTATATTGGAAATCTGATAAATGTCCCCCAATTTCCTCGTAGCTTAAAGACATGTGTTTTCTGAAACTCAAAAAAATTAAATACACTTTACGAGGATGTACACAAAGGTTTTATAATAAGTGGCAATGTTTTATTTCTTATTTCTCAAATTTGGTGGTTTTGCCCGAGTGACTGTGCCCGTCACTGGTTTCACATTAGTTGTGTATATGTCTGCACATATCCAACATGGTTTTATGTTGACTCTGAAGAGCTGAGATTGGGGGGTGGGGGTATTTTGCCTTTTTGTTTTTGTTTTCTTGGTTTATTCCTGTTAAAAAAAAAAAAAAAAAAAAAACTTTATTGTATTCACTTTTATTTTTCTATTGTGTTAGTATAATATTGTTATATGGTTCTTATTAAAATGTATATCAATGGGTTTATTTATGGATAAAAACAAAGTATATAAGTGTATTCTTGCAATTTGTTTGGTTTTAATAAAAATATTAAAAAATATGAACAATGAAAAAAATACTAGAAACATTGTAAATTGATTAAAGTTTTCAGATATCGAACAGAATCAAACACTGGGATCCACCATAACCGGAAATGACAGCAATCAAAGATTGTAACAGAAATACATCACACCACTCCGTGCATATAGTCCATAAGGCTTACTGGGTGCTTATGTCCCTTGCCAGATTGATGCGCCTTGTGCCTTTGCTCCAGCTCTGTTCATTGCGTTCTCATAGTCCTGCCTGCCTCATTGTGTTCCTGACCCCCTGCCTGTTTGATCAACCACGCCTAAGCCTGATGATTTTTGTACTGCTGTATTTTTGTACTGCCTACTTGTGTACTGTTCTTCGCCATCCACCTCAGTAAACACTTTTAAAAACCAAAGCTGTTTGTTGGACCCTTGCATTTGTGTCCAGCCATTCTGCCCTTTATGTCCACTAACCCACTGAGCTAGTGACTTCTGGAAAACACCAGGCCCCTATATGGATCAACAGAATGGGAAAGAGAAATCAGTTAAAAGAGATAAAATGTGTGGCTTGGGATGATATCAAAACTTTTTTGGCACTGCAAATTAGTGATGGGTAACATGAAACACTATATATTGAATGTCATTTCAGAGTTCACCCCAATTCTACCCCAGTACAAAGCTGTGAAAGAAACATTTCAACATAAGTTTCTCCAGTCCAAAAAACAAAAAACAGGCACACATGTGCAGTTCAGGATAAGAGGGTCACTTACTTTGTAGTGTTGTTGCTTCAGACAAGTTCATAAAGTTGCCTTTTTTGTCTGGACACAAAACCACGGCAATGCAAAGCAGCAACAAAGTAAATTCAAGTTTTATGTGAATATTTATGTTCTAGGTGCACACATGTAGAGGACTGAGCACAGGACTGAATTATAAAAAAAAAAAACATGTATAGGTTAAAGCAAGGAGTTAAAAGGAAGTGGTAGTGACCGAAAACACCAAGCAGGGCAAAACAAATGTGTCACTGTTCAATTACTTATGGACATGAATTTAGTACAACTTTGCAAAATAGTTTAAAATCCAAACCTTTTGAAAAGGTGGTGGTGTTTGACGCGGACATGGTGGAATTGTACAGAAAGACCAGAAATGGTCTCAGTACATGCTCAGATAACTTGTGCTGCCTATACTGTTCAGACACCACAACCTCCAAATAGTGGACAGGCTGACATTCCAGCAGTGAGCATGGAGATTGTCCTCGCGTTCATGTCCTCACTAGAATGTGTTTTTATACCCTACCCTGGTTATCTGCTCACCAAATTGTCAAAGGTCAAATTGTCATTTCTGTGCATGTTGCAAAATTCTTGACAAAATAAATTGGCCAAAAGATTTAAATTGACATTAAAGAAATCAATGCATCTTATGCCTGCCCAATATACTGCCATATTTTTACAGTTCCATTGGAAATTTTGTTCAGTGTACTGTGCATGCTTACCAAGGACTGTAGAGGGGGTATAGTTTATCCCAACATGCAATACACCATGGGTAGTTTACCAATAGATCAGCCATTTGACAGTAGTGAAATGTAAACAAGGGGTCTCACATCTTTGATTGAAGCGAAAATGGCAGCTTTAGTGCTGCCCTCCTGCTTGGCTTTGTCAGGATCCAGAAATTTGGCGTCATTCCTGAGGTAAGGCTTTAGGTCCATTTCCTCATACTGACGTTCTCCAATGTATTGGAAGGTGGCATCCAGCACTCGCAGCAAGATTCCTGGATCTTTTGGAGTTCCTAAAACATCCCATTTGTACTGACATTAACAACTTCTCACAGCTAGTAAACATTTATTAAATATATATCAAATCAAATTTATTTATATAGCGCCAAATCACAACAAACAGTTGCCCCAAGGCGCTTTATATTGTAAGGCAAAGCCATACAATAATTACGGAAAAACCCCAACGGTCAAAACGACCCCCTGTGAGCAAGCACTTGGCGACAGTAGGAAGGAAAAACTCCCTTTTAACAGGAAGAAACCTCCAGCAGAACCAGGCTCAGGGAGGGGCAGTTTTCTGCTGGGACTGGTTGGGGCTGATGGAGAGAACCAGGAAAAAGACATGCTGTGGAGGGGAGCAGAGATCAATCACTAATGATTAAATGCAGAGTGGTGCATACAGAGCAAAAAGAGAAAAACACTCAGTGCATCATGGGAACCCCCCAGCAGTCTAAGTCTATAGCAGCATAACTAAGGTTCAGGGTGGTTCAGGGTCACCTGATCCAGCCCTAACTATAAGCTTTAGCAAAAAGGAAAGTTTTAAGCCTAATCTTAAAAGTAGAGAGGGTGTCTGTCTCCCTGATCCGAATTGGGAGCTGGTTCCACAGGAGAGGAGCCTGAAAGCTGAAGGCTCTGCCTCCCATTCTACTCTTACAAACCCTAGGAACTACAAGTAAGCCTGCAGTCTGAGAGCGAAGCACTCTATTGGGGTGATATGGTACTATGAGGTCCCTAAGATAAGATGGGACCTGATTATTCAAAACCTTATAAGTAAGAAGAAGAATTTTAAATTATATTCTAGAATTAACAGGAAGCCAATGAAGAGAGGCCAATATGGGTGAGATATGCTCTCTCCTTCTAGTCCCTGTCAGTACTCTAGCTGCAGCATTTTGAATTAACTGAAGGCTTTTCAGGGAACTTTTAGGACAACCTGATAATAATGAATTACAATAGTCCAGCCTAGAGGAAATAAATGCATGAATTAGTTTTTCAGCATCACTCTGAGACAAGACCTTTCTAATTTTAGAGATATTGCGCAAATGCAAAAAAGCAGTCCTACATATTTGTTTAATATGCGCATTGAATGACATATCCTGATCAAAAATGACTCCAAGATTTCTCACAGTATTACTAGAGGTCAGGGTAATGCCATTCAGAGTAAGGATCTGGTTAGACACCATGTTTCTAAGATTTGTGGGGCCAAGTACAATAACTTCAGTTTTATCTGAGTTTAAAAACAGGAAATTAGAGGTCATCCATGTCTTTATGTCTGTAAGACAATCCTGCAGTTTAGCTAATTGGTGTGTGTCCTCTGGCTTCATGGATAGATAAAGCTGGGTATCATCTGTGTAACAATGAAAATTTAAGCAATGCTGTCTAATAATACTGCCTAAGGGAAACATGTATAAAGTGAATAAAATTGGTCCTAGCACAGAACCTTGCGGAACTCCATAATTAACCTTAGTCTGTGAAGAAGATTCCCCATTTACATGAACAAATTGTAATCTATTAGATAAATATGATTCAAACCACCGCAGCGTAGTGCCTTTAATACCTATGGCATGCTCTAAACTCTAATAAAATTTTATGGTCAACAGTATCAAAAACAGCACTGAGGTCTAACAGAACAAGCACAGAGATGAGTCCACTGTCTGAGGCTATAAGAAGATCATTTGTAACCTTCACTAATGCTGTTTCTGTACTATGATGAATTCTAAAACCTGACTGAAACTCTTCAAATAGATCATTCCTCTGCAGATGATCAGTTAGCTGTTTTACAACTACCCTTTCAAGAATTTTTGAGAGAAAAGGAAGGTTGGAGATTGGCTTATAATTAGCTAAGATAGCTGGGCAAGTGATGGCTTTTTAAGTAATGGTTTAATTACTGCCACCTTAAAAGCCTGTGGTACATAGCCAACTAATAAAGATAGATTGATCATATTTAAGATCGAAGCATTAATTAATGGTAGGGCTTCCTTGAGCAGCCTAGTAGGAATGGGGTCTAATAGACATGTTGATGGTTTGGATGAAGTAACTAATGAAAATAACTCAGACAGAACAATCGGAGAGAAAGAGTCTAACCAAATACCGGCATCACTGAAAGCAGACAAAGATATATATATATATACACACAACACACACATAATAATAACAACAACCGTCATTCATCTTCTTTACCTTGAATTGTGTAGGTTTTCCCTGCATTGGTTACCCCGTAACTAAATATCAACTCATTCTTCCCATCCAAATAGTCACACACTTGGTTCTTGATGCTGTCCTCAAAAAGCTCAGCCTGGGTTGACTCTGGTCCAAAAATCTGAAGTCAAAAATTTAACAGAGTTACAGCATCTACACATTTAGTAGAGGTAGAATCCTTTGTCCTGACAGTCACTAGACATGATAAAGACCTTCAAGAAACGTCCACATTTTTTTTTCCTTTGGAGTTAATCTGCTGTTCATGTTCAACATGGCATATTTGATCATTGATTAAGAGGTTAGGATCATGCGCTACCGCTGCATCCACCACACTATGGAAGCATAGTGTGTCCTGGATGACAAAAACCCATGCAGACAAACTGTCCATTCCCACTTCTTGAAAAGTAACTTTCTGCCACAGTCAGCTAAACATGAGCAAGTGTGCTACATGGCCAAAATATATAGCTGATGTTCCCTCGTGATGCAAGTGACACTCTTCAGAGTCCCCCTCACTTAACAGTCATTCCAGCTAAACTTGAGAAGAGACCTAAGCTTCTGGTTAGTTATGGTCAATACAGTAATTAACCACAAGCCTATTCATACTACAAATATACATATGAACAAAAGACACCACAAAAAAAGAACACATGACTTGAAGACATAAAACCTTTGTCAGTACAGATCCGTTGTCAATCCACGTCATGTGTCAGAGGATGTATCTGTCATATCATGTTCACATGGCTGTCAGACCACGTACAGACAGTTGCACTGCATATCAACGTGCCTCTGTGACATGCCTGTGAACACAGTGTAATGTCCAGATGAGCATAATATCACAGATCCATTGCCAGTCTACCTCATGCGTCATAGGATGTATTTGTAATATCATCTTAGTCCGGCTATGTGGCTGTTAGACCGTCCAGACAGCCGCACTGCACGTTGGCACGACATAGTGGATTCAGTGTGATTGCACAATGTTCACATCAAGTGCACATAATGATCATGCCACAGACTTTGCATACTGCAATATTTTGTTTGTGCACCCTGAACAGACTGCACAGGGAGGTGAGGGTGGGGGGCACAATCGGGACGTACCAATGTGATCAGACTACTCCAAACGCTGGTGGGTTGCCATTTCAGATGCCATTTAAGAAAGCAGTCACACAGCAGTACAGCTATACGAATATTCCCCAGTTTGAATGCAGCATGACAGTGTGCCTGTTCTCTACATTTGTGCTGGCTAAGCAAATTTGGCGTATTTTCCTTAAGTGCCCCTTGAATGCTGTGCGAGGAATTCGAAAGCGGCTCGACTGCACGTTGAATTGCACAAATGACATTTGAATGCCCATGTGTACAACATTCATGCTCTAGTGTGATCGTGAGAACTGTCGAGACATTCATCCAGGATTCGACCTGCTCGAATGAGTCGTACAGCCCCTTGAATGCAGTTCGAAATGCCGCATCACAACAATTGCAGCTCCACTGCTGTTCAAATGTTTTACAGCATGAGCGAAACACGATTGCAGAGTGCATGTGCTCTGACTGCATGAGGCATTCCATTTACTACAACCCCTGGCAATAATTATGGAATCACCGGCCTCGGAGGATGTTCATTCAGTTGTTTAATTTTGTAGACAAAAAAAAGCAGATCACAGATATGACACAAAACTAAAGTCATTTCAAATGGCAACTTTCTGGCTTTAAGAAACACTAAAAGAAATCAGGAAAAATAATTGTGGCAGTCAGTAACGGTTACTTTTTTAGACCAAGCAGAGGGGGAAAAAAAAAATATGGACTCACTCAATTCTGAGGAATAAATTATGGAATCACCCTGCAACACGAGAGATGTCAATTGAAACAAAGGAGAGGATTATCAAATTCTTAAGAGGGTAAATCATCACGCAATGTTGCAAAAGATGTTGGTTGTTCACAGTCAGCTGTGTCTAAACTCTGGACCAAATACAAACATGGGAAGGTTGTTAAAGGCAAACATACTGGTAGACCAAGGAAGACATCAAAGCGTCAAGACAGAAAACTTAATATTTCTCAAAAATCGAAAATGCACAACAAAACAAATGAGGAACGAATGGGAGGAAACTGGAGTCAACGTTTGTGACTGAACTGTAAGAAACTGCCGAGTGATTCCATATTCTTTCCCCTCTGCTTGGTCTAAAAAAGTAACCGTTACTGACTGCCACAATTTTTTTTCCTGATTTGTTATAGTGTTTCTTAAAGCCAGAAAGTTGTCATTCGAAATGACTTTAGTTTTGTGTCATGTCTGTGATCTGCTTTTTTTTCTACAAAATTAAACAACTGAATGAACATCCTCAGAGGCCGGCGATTCCATAATTTTTGGCAGGGGTTGTATTCATATGGCATTCGTGCTCTAATGAGATGGTGGTATAAACCTTTCCCTGCTAACAAAGGCATTCATGTCACTGGCTTCTCTACCCAACTCCTAGTCTATGCGAGCATTGAATGCTGAGGTGAACATAACATCCCTGACGAACACCAGTATTCACTGAGAGAAAGATTCAGATCCTCTGCTACACATGGCACACAGTTTTTGCATATGGGGCTAGCTATGATATCCAAACAACTTGTGTTAGACTTGTGAATTCTTAGGATGTCATAGAGCCAGGTCAACCAAATCAAACAACACAAAAATCAGTCTGCAGAGAAACCATTCCATTCCAATTATCATGTTAGTATTAAAAAAAGAAAAGTAGTCAAAGATAGCCACTTGTGCCAGCATAAGCTAGCATGCCCACATGCCAACTGTGGTTAATATCTTTCTTTGCAAACGTGCCATAGATAATGTCAAGCATAAATACTTGTATAATCATTTGTTCTAGACTTTGAAATCTGAGGCCTCATTAGGATTAATGCTCAAAGAATAAGGCAAAAATGACATACAAAGAGACAGACTTAGTTTGTGATTAATATCGGAACGTTTCTACTCTTCGTAAAATACCAACTGCAGCATTTAAACACTCCACATTCAGAAATAAGCCCCAAAAACTTTGTCTGGTTTCCACATTCTACTTACCTGTGAGAAGGAGAATTTGTGAATAGACATGCCGATGCCCTTCTCACTGCTCTTCATGGTGGCAGAGCCCTTCGGTGCATTCAGAGTCACAGTTTGACTATTTTCAATCACAACACAACCCTAAAGGAAAAAGATGAACCCCCAGAAGTGGGACAAAAATGATTGATTGTAGGTAGTGACAAAACCTGTACAACGCATATAGTCGGTCATGGATTTGCTCCACCATTACTATACCTACAATGATAGTGCAAATGTTGATATATTGTACTTCACCAGTCTGATATTTGCTGTACTGTATACCATGAAAAACAAATATTTCTATTTCAGCTCTAATTAAGATCACCACCATGAGTATAGTTTTGTGTTGAGTTATGCAACATTTTTTTTTCCCCATTACCCGAATATGAACTACTGTACCTGATCCTCATTCTCAGCAAGTTCCTCTTTGGAGAAGGGCCTGACACGAAGGTAAACTCTCATGGTCTGCTGCTCAGGACATCTTGACATTTCACTCTACAAACAGATTAATCAGATTTGACACCAAATGTCCACACAAAATTTTTCAAGTTTTATTTTACTCCCTTTGACCAGTTAAAGGGGTTATATTGTGCAAAAGTCATTTTCTAATCTACCTTTTACAGTTAGAATTTCTTTAAGACTTCTATGACGTGCGTGACACACCCACATAGTCTGTAGGAGGAAGACTGTGTGACATCTCCTCTCCCAAGACAGAAAGGGTATAGCAAACAGCAACGTCTTCTGAGAAATAACTGATAAGTTTTGTTTTAGGACTTATTTAGTACAATGTAGCACTGTTTCCACTATTAACAGATTGCAAATCAATATGACTGATGCTCTTCCATAACAGATGATTCTGGGACAAGTTGTTTAGTGACTGCCAGTCAGAGATGCCTGTCCAAGTTTTTATATTGTCCCGCCATCTCTGTTTTGGCCTTCCTCTCCTGTGTTTGCCCTCAATCATTCCTTCCAGGCAGGCTCACGAAAGTCCTGTTTTTGATCTTTTAATGTGGCCAAAAAGTTTTAAAATTCTGCTTTGAGTCTTCGTAAATATGGGAGGTACTTTAGTTTAATTTCTTAAGGTACTTATAGACACTATCAATAAGCCTATGCCCTAGTATGAAGTGAAGAATGTGATTTTGGAAAGTTTCTAACATTTTTATCAGATGCTTAGTACACAGTCAAGACCATAGCACAACAGGGAGGATAAATATATTGTAGATTTTAAAATCGGCATGCTGGTTGATTTCAATAATGACTGATGCTTACTAAAAGCAGCCCATCCAAGACCGATTCTGTGTTTTACAGGTACGTCTTGGTCATCTCTGCAAGATAACTTGTGTCCCAGGTAGACAAACTTGTGGACTTGGGCAATTTTGTTGCCATTTATTCCGATATCTACGTTTGGTTGATTTACATCTGTCGTTACTACTGTTTTTGTTAGATTTGTACATAGTAAAATCACCAGTGTTAACATTGGTGATTTTACTGTCTTCAAGCCAATGTCCTTTGCATTTATGCATAGCCGATCTAAAAATGATTGTAAATTTGCAATGCTGTCGTTAGTAACAGCTATGTCATCAGCGCAAGAAAGGTTTGAAATTAATTGTCCGCCAACAACAAAACCACCGTCTATGCATTCATTCCTCCTCACTTTAGAAACTGACTGCATACAGGGCAACACAAAAGAGAACCGCTGATAACATGTCACCTTGTTTAACCCCCTTTTCTCTTGGTACAGATCGAGTTATGCCAATTTGGGTTTTGATGGATGCTTGAGAACCTTGATAGACAGATTGGAGAATGTTATTATAATTTTTGATTATGTTTTTTTTTTTTTCAAGTATTGCCCATAGCTCATTACGTTTTATACTATCAAAAGTGTTTGTAAAATCAATGAATATTAAGTGGGAAGAGTGGTTGAATTCTATTGATTTTTATGAGCTGACAAAGATTTTTTCTGTAGTACCCCGTCCTGGTTGATAGGTCGATAGTTTTTTTTTTTGCCTTCTGTTCTGTCATCTTTCTTATACAAGACAACGATAAGAGCTTCCTTGACAGAGGAAGGAATATGGCCAGTGCTTAGTATGTGATTAACGTATTTTTTAAAACTTTGATGATGGCATCACCTCCAGCTTTCAGGAACTCAGTGTGTATCGAATCAAGTCCAAGAGATTTGCCTGTCTTAAGCTTTCCTATTGCACTGTGGATTTCATCCGAAGTTATAACTGGAACGGGAGATTCCTCTGGAGGTATATTGATTGGTTGGGTCAAGTCAGACCAATATAAATGTTGGTAAAATGATGCCCAGAGCTCTAGGATTTCTTCTTTGACAGTATTTTACCATTTTCATCTTTAATTCCCCAACATGTATATATTTTTTTATTAGTTTTTAATTTTTTTCATGGCATGGAAGAATCGCAAATGAGGTAGCTGATAGCTCATCAAGATCATTCATTTAACTTGTTTAACTGTCTAATTTTACAAGCTTTTTTTTTTTTATTCAACCTTCGCAATTTTGTACTGGATAGAAAAGTCACTGTAAGCTCTTCTCACATCTTTATGTTCAATGGCATCTACTGTCTTGGCAGACATCAAAGATGGAGTTGAACCTTTTGTGGGAGGCGCTTCTGTTTGCAAAACAGTACCATGGGCCAATAAATATGAGAACTCATTTTCTGAAATTGTCATTTGTACTGGACAATACTACAGTGTGATGGCCATGTGAGTAATTGCGGACAATCACAAAAAAAAAAAAAAAAAAAAAAATTCAACTGTGCAGAGCTGTGGTCCAGATGCAAAAGTACTGTTAAAATTTAACAAACAGCAATAACAAAACCCACTGAAAATAACTTGCAAGCTTGTTATAGAGATGTGACATTCAGCTTCGAGCCTCATTCTGAAACTGGAAACACACCGTGCTGTTCCACAACAGGTGGTCACAGTCAGGAGCACACACTCTTTCGAGGTTGTCCACCTTTGCATACTGTGAGGAACATGAATATATCTTTGTTTTAGGTGGCTGGAATATTTTGAGGTTACAAGTGTAACTTTACTCATCACTCATCTGGGATCGGGTCGCGGCGGCAACAGCTCCAGCAGGGGACCTCAGACTTCCCTTTCCTGGGTAACATTGACCACCTCTGACTGGGGGATCCAGAGACTTTCCCAGGCCAATGTGGAGATATAATCTCTTGACCAGGACCTGGGTCTTCCCCAGGGTCCTTTCAACATGAAGGAACAGCGGCTCTATTCTGAACTTCTCACCCCATCTCTAAAGGAGACACCAACCACCATCCTGGGGTCACCCATTCCGGCCACATGTACTTGCAATCTAGTTCTTTTGGTCACAACCATGGGTGAGAACAGGGACAAAGATTGACGAGTACAGCTTTGCTTTTTGGCTCTGCTCCCTTTTTGCACAACAGTACAGTGAATGCAATACTGCCCCTGCTGCACCAATTCTCCAGCCTATCTCACGTTTCATTGTCCCCTCACTCACGAACAAGACCCCGAGGTACTTGAACTCCTTCACTTGGGGCAAGACTTCATTCCCTACCTGTAGTAGGCAATCCATTGGTTTCCTGGTGAGAACCATGGCCTCAGATTTAGACGTGCTGATCCTCATCCTAGCCGCTTCACATTCGGCTGCGAACCGAACCTCCTCCCCTGACTACCCTCAATATCCGGTTCATGATATCGCAAACTGTATTGGTGACAAGGTGCAGCCCTGGCGGAGGTCAACCTCCACCGCAAGCAAGTCTGACTTACTGCTGAGCACCTGAACACAGCTCTTGCTTTGTGAGTACAGAGATTGGATGGCCCTGAGAAGAGACCCCCTCTCTCCATACTCCCACAGCACCTCCCCCACAGTATCTCCTGGGCTACGGAATCATGTCCTGTATCATCCCCCATCACTCCCAGCTCTGCCCCTACATAGAGGGCGCATCCCAGTCTGATGCAGGTTCTTCAAACTGTTCCTTTCCAGCACTGGATTACATCTTCAGTTGAGGTCAGATCCCATCTTACTGGAGACAGCTTGAATGGTTCCCCATTTTCTCCTCCTGAGTGCCTCATGGTACACCATAAGCAACTTGGTGCAGACCAGAAATCCTTCTCCATGGTTACTTCGAACTCCTCCCACACCCTCTGCTTTGCCTCACCTACAACAGAGGCTGCCGCCCTTTGGGCCTGTTGGTGCCTTGCCTTGTTGAATGGTATGTTCCAGCTTTTGTACTATTGAACTCATACATTCATTGTTTGTATAAATATTTATCTTTGACTTGTGAACTGGCTTTTTTGAGCATTTTTTTCCTAAACATGACATTGGTGGCCAATAGTGATGGGTCCAGCAACACCGATGCGTCGGCGTATGCGTCGAGCTCATAGAGTGAAACCCAGTGTCGGTGTGCGTATCGCTTTGCGAAAGTCACGTGACCAAACTGACACTGATGTGCCAAAGTGGCCAAACTGTTTATAAGGAAGCTATCTGTCAACTGGATCTGACAAAAAGATCTCGATCTTTGTGGTGTATCATCAAAATTCACCCAACGTCATGGAGCAGCAGGCAAACAAAAAAGGAAAGTTTCCGCCGTGTGGGATCATTTTGATGTCATATCGTAAAATAAGGCATGTTTTAATTTAATTGTTTCATCCAGTTCCTCTCAGTTTCCACTTGATCTATCTGAATTTGTGACTCTTAATTTACTATTCAAATTATTTTCTACAGGTTAAATGTTGCATTTGTTCAGTAGAACTTTGCTATCTAAACAAGAGGACCTCCTCAATGCTGAGACATTATAGGGCCAGGTATGAGAATGATATACCCAGGATGAACTCAGGTATACAGCCATTCTACAACTTACTCACAGTTAATTTATTGATAATTAATTCCTATTAATTTATTCTTTACCTCATTTTAACCATCAAGCTTCCACGAAGCAGATGCTGGATGAGGCTCTGTTGAGTTTCATGCTGAAGGACTGCCAGCCCCTCAGCACTGTGGAGAGTGAAGGGTTCAAGGAACTGGTTCAGGTCCTTCAGCCCTCATATATAAATAGCATTATTTGTTGTTGTTTGGAAATCATGTACTGAAATGCCACATTGTTGTTTTTAGATGACCTTTGGCAACATCTCAACATCGAAGGGGGCAGGCAGACCAAAAGTGCCACAGCTGATGCCATCCAGGAGGTGCAGAGGTATCTGGCAGAGGCCAATATTGCCAAGATCTTTGGAACAACTTCTTTTTTTAATAAAAATTTGTAAATAAATAAATAAATCCCAGTCTACAAGCATCCTCATTCATGTACACGTTACATACACGTTCACTTAGATTTTCACGTTATGATACATGTTCACATTATTTTAAATTTAACTGAAGATATGAAATGATACAAAATGACATACAATGACTTAGATTATATTATTGTATATACTAGGCCATGAAATCAGTGTCAGTTGAATGTGTCAACTCGGGTGGCTGTAGGGATTTTTAAGGTCCAGCAGGTGTCAGTATTCAGTGACACAGTATCGACACAGTTTGGCAATGTGTTGAAACGCTTCATGACGCCTCATCGACCCATCACTAGTGGCCAAGTGGTTAGTGCGCTTGGCGTCATTGCGGAAAGTTCCTGGTTCAAACCCCACCCCTGCCACATTACTCCATGTAACGTGGAGTTAGGTCAGGAAGGGCATCTGCCATAAAACTTGTGCCAAATCAACATGCAGATCTGCTGCAGCGACTGAGTGCAAACAAGCCGAAGGGACTTTTTTTGAAGAAGAGTTTGTGTTTGCACAGCATTCTATTAAAAACAGGAAGCCTTGGCTCTGTGATGGCAGCTTCAACAGTTAACTTTGTGACATTGCAGAATAATTCCTCCCAGCAATGTCACAAATTGTTCATATTTACCCGATTAAAGCCGCTGTACTTAAATAATCGATTTCTCACTAGCTGCGGTTACATGGACCACAAGTAATCTGATTGAAGGGTTAGCGTCACTTTCGATTTGCTTCCCCATCAAGTGCCTCACTGGTGTGAAAACACACGGCTGGTGTCTTGTTACACCATGGATATCCAGTGTATATTTGCAAGTGTTAACTGCTCTTGAATTGAAACAGTAGCTACAATGTAAGAAAAATCACATAAAACTTAACTGTGTGCTACTTAAACAATCCACCCTGGCTTGACCGTTTTCACTCCAGCCAGCATTGTGTCCGGATATGCGGCCGACAGAATACCGTGTAACCACTAACCTTTACCATGATGCCTTCCACAGAGAAAACTACAAAAAAAACTTTATTAAAGACATCAGCTAGCTTATACAGTCAGCAGCATGCTCTCCACCAACACCACCCGAGCCAGTACAACATTAGCAAACTAGCCTTCTTTGCCAAATTGGCAGAGTTGGTTTAAGCATTAACCACTGCAGTTTTAATGCAGCTTAGCAACTATGAGATTGTTGCAGAAAAACATTCGCCCTATTGACGTTTCAAATCCCGCAAAACCTCGGAGAGGTCCCCACGCTGCGAGATCTCAGTAACACTGAGAACTGCATTGAGACGCTCTGATCACGCTGCACTTTAACCGCTGCACACAGACAACACCATTAACGTCGCAACATAAAACTATTTTTATATTGTGCCTAAACTCTCATGAATATATTCTCTGGGTTTTTAGACACTGTTATTGTGTTTATTTTATGTAAACGTGAGAATCACAGGCTGTCTCTCCGTTATTTTCAATGGGAGCTACTGTGAGCTACAATCGCTTCCTGATCATGTCGTTCTGGGGGGGAAAGTGAAGTTTGCTCTTTAACATCTTGATTATTGTTCTT
The DNA here is from genome assembly GCF_902500255.1 of Thalassophryne amazonica. Taxonomy (NCBI): domain Eukaryota; kingdom Metazoa; phylum Chordata; class Actinopteri; order Batrachoidiformes; family Batrachoididae; genus Thalassophryne; species Thalassophryne amazonica. The sequence goes on from NW_022986267.1 coordinate 324,714, forward strand.
TACAACACTGTTTGCCCTCTTTGTTCCAGACTAATATATATAATATGTCTGAAATTCAGTTTGCGTTTATTAAATTCCATGCAGATTAAACATAGACACGGATTATTTGTTATAATTGTTTTAGCAAGTTTTCAGGGTATCATGCAGCAGTCTCTTATTAACGTGATGAAAAGCATCAAAAAATGACATTTTGTGGTATAATATGAATTTACAACGGTCATCGTGTTGATTCTCTATATGATGTACTGCAGCGACTCTCTGGCACACAGGGGTTATGTGATACGTCAATAGGGTGAATACCAAGTAGGAACTCTCACAATGTGCATATGTGACTGGAAACGTGCGTAAAAATACCTGTAGGTTTTTAATTTACATTCCGTAAAATGCACCATCTTCATTCAACAGCATCAGTCAGATAAACCATAAATGTCCAGCACAAAACATTAATTTCACCCGCACAAACCTGCAATCCAATTAATAACTCACTGGCCTGTAACAGATTACTTAAAAAAAAGTTTCATGCAACCTCTTTAATGGCCTAGTAAGGAAGCTTTGCAACATTAAAAAATACAGTTTATGGTGCAATCAAAACAGGAAACACTAACAGAATACGCAATGATGGAATCAGAGATTAAAATAAAAGTTACACATTACCTGATGGGGTAACACACTCCGAGAACGATCATCCATGTCTTCAGACTCCATATGACACGTTTCCTCAGCAGTCAACTCAACAACTGTACTCATCTTCAAGTAAAACTGCTATAAAAACTCTGTCAAACTGTGCAGATCATTAATGACAGGGAACCAAATGTATGAGCTCTACAGGAAAAAAAAAGAAACTTGAGAAGGCCAGAAACACTGTCAGGTACCTGACAATACTGCAGCCGCACATAAAACGACCTGAATCACATGCATGAATTTAAAAAAACAAACTATGCGTGTGTTTAATTTTCTTTCTAGTGAAACACTAGAAGGAAAACAAAGAAAGGAAGAAAAATCACTCATCATTATTATAATTGAAATCAGGTGCAAGAAGAAGCCAATCACCTCACCTGCAGTGACACACCAGCCTAGAGAGTGACTGTGGGGAACCCACAATACGTTCTTTCAAGCTGGGATCACATGGAGCCAAAATACAGACGCTGGTTTCTAATATTAGAAAAAACAACAACAAACAAATAAACAACAACAAAAACAATCCAACTTTACATAAATTTTATTATTACTGAAAAAAAGGGGTTTGGCATCAAGAAAAAAAAGTATTTCAGCTTTATATCTGGGTTTTTTTGTGTTTTTTTTTCTTTTTCTTTTTGGGATGGGGGTAGTGTAGTTTAATGTAGAGTCCCTTTATTCAGAAAGTATCAAATCTTTTCTCTTGTCGCCCTCTGGTGGCAATATTGGCTAAAACCGTTCACATTTTGAATTTAAGGAAAAATAAACAGGTAAATAAATAATAATAATAATTTTTTGCATATGTTCCTCCACACATATATAACAATGTTCATGCGATTTAGAGAAAACGCTGGGAATGTTCTAAAAAACAAACTAATTAGTTTGTTTTTCACAACATTCATGTTTACATAACACAAATGACATGCACCTCAGCGCCACAGTTTTTTTTTAAATATATAAATTAGCTTGTGTCGTAATTAAAACAACCGCTCTTCTGGGATAAAAAAACAAAATCCAAATAACTTTTAAAGATGTTCTTCGCACTCACGATAAAAGTCAATAAATCAATTTGATATCTGTGCACGGTAAAATGATAATTAGCTTATTTCACATAAAACCGTTTCCCTCTTCAATCCATATATCCAAATGTTATGATGATGATGACGATGATGATTATTATCATGGAAATATGATCATTATTATTACTGCTTTGAAAGGTGAAAGGTTTGATTTTTCAGAATCGAACTACAATTTCTTAAACATGAACTTTCGTTTAACAGCTCTGCTGTACGGAAATCACATTTGTATAACTGTGCGCTGCGTCCTTGTCTACGGGTGTATTTTTTTTTAACTTCTTTATAATGTGGATTTAATCTTATACAATATGATATAATTTCACAAATTCATCTTAATATTATCTGCTTTAATTTTGGTTAAACAGACCCTTTGTTCTCTCTGCCGTTGGTCGCTCTTCAGGATTTATTTTTAAAGGCGTAACCGGATGTTGTAATGTTTTGCACTGAGCTTGACACTCGACACCTGCACGCGGAGCAATCGCAAACACCAGCCGACGTCACGTGGAAGGAGCAGGAGGCGCAAGGCTGAGGATCGGAGCTACATCGGTCACACCAAAATTTTCTGGAATAAAACGTACAATTCCAGCCGCACGTAATCCGTGGATTAAATCTCGTTTCAACAAAGATCGGGCCGTTTGAGTCACTTTTGTCAGAGTCACTTCTGCACCGTGACTTGCTTCTGGCTGCAATGCTTCAAGATTTCGCAGCAGGTGTGTAGAACATTTTTAACTCTTTTCTTCTTCTTCTGAAAGTCACAAATAATAAATCCGACCCATCATTTTCGTTCACCACATTCAGGAGCGTTGTGTGGACCCATTTGTGGCACTGACACCATTCTTTTTGAAGTTCTCGCCAACTCTTATGACATTTTGTTGTTGCTTGTTCGATTCACGAAAACACGAGGTTCCTCCCAGTTTTTTTAAACGTGCTGTTTGCGTCCTGAAATTTGATCGCACTGAAATTGAATTCAGATTTCCAATCAGAATGCAACTTTCATTTAATTATTTAAAGGAACATTCACTGTAAAGTGTGCAGCAGCGCTCCCACGCTCGCGATTTCATGTCCATACATTTCGTTATTTTACATAACTAAAAAAATTAAATTCAAAAATATGCAAACATATAATTAACAAAATTTTTTTTTTTTTTTACATACACCAAACAGGAGGAAAATGGACTCTGCAGGCTTAAAAACAAATTGGACTCTTAGAGATTACAGTACATTTTTGTCTAAACACGGTCCTTGCAAATTATATTGTGAACTAAATCTGTCTAATAACACTTTCTTTTTAATCTATCTTCAAATTGTGTATTTTATTAAATGTTCTGCATTCCTGCTTTATGATGTCACAAAGCCCTGGTGGGTATAAAAGACAGAATTCTGATGGACTTTCTTTTCGCATTTACCTAGACGTTCCAGTGGTCCATGTTTTTATACTCAACAAAAATATAAACACAACACTTTTGGTTTTGCTCCCATTTGGTATGAGATGAACTCAAAGATCTAAAACTTTTTCCACATAAACAATATCATCATTTCCCTCAAATATTCTTCACAAACCAGTCTAAATCTGTGATAGTGAGCACTTCTCCTTTGCTGAGATAATCCATCCCACCTCACAGGTGTGCCATATCAAGATGCTGATTAGACACCATGATTAGTGCACAGGTGTGCCTTAGACTGCCCACAATAAAAGGCCACTCTGAAAGGTGCAGTTTTATCACACAGCACAATGCCACAGATGTCGCAAGATTTGAGGGAGCGTGCAGTTGGCATGCTGACAGCAGGAATGTCAACCAGAGCTGTTGCTCGTGTATTGAATGTTCATTTCTCTACCATAAGCCGTCTCCAAAGGCGTTTCAGAGAATTTGGCAGTACATCCAACCAGCCTCACAACCGCAGACCACATGTAACCACACCAGCCCAGGACCTCCACATCCAGCATGTTCACCTCCAAGATCGTCTGAGACCAGCCACTCAGACAGCTGCTGAAACAATCGGTTTGCATAACCAAAGAATTTCTGCACAAACTGTCAGAAACCGTCTCAGGGAAGCTCATCTGCATGCTCGTCATCCTCATCGGGGTCTCGACCTGACTCCAGTTCGTCGTCATAACCGACTTGAGTGGGCAAATGCTCACATTCGCTGGCGTTTGGTACGTTGGAGAGGTGTTCTCTTCACGGATGAATCCCGGTTCACACTGTTCAGGGCAGATGGCAGACAGCGTGTGTGGCGTCGTGTGGGTGAGCGGTTTTCTGATGTCAATGTTGTGGATCGAGTGGCCCATGGTGGTGGTGGGGTTATGGTATGGGCAGGTGTCTGTTATGGACGAAGAACACAGGTGCATTTTATTGATGGCATTTTGAATGCACAGAGATACCGTGAGATCCTGACGCCCATTGTTGTGCCATACATCCAAGAACATCACCTCATGTTGCAGCAGGATAATGCACGGCCCCATTTTGCAAGGATCTGTACACAATTCTTGGAAGCTGAAAATGTCCCAGTTCCTGCATGGCCGGCATACTCACCGGACATGTCACCCATTGAGCATGTTTGGGATGCTGTGGGCCGGCGTATACGACAGCGTGTACCAGTTCCTGCCAATATCCAGCAACTTCGCACAGCCATTGAAGAGGAGTGGACCAACATTCCACAGGCCACAATTGACAACCTGATCAACTCTATGCGAAGGAGATGTGTTGCACTGCATGAGGCAAATTGTGGTCACACCAGATACTGACTGGTATCCCCCCCAATAAAACAAAACTGCACCTTTCAGAGTGGCCTTTTATTGTGGACAGTCTAAGGCACACCTGTGCACTAATCATGGTGTCTAATCAGCATCTTGATATGGCACACCTGTGAGGTGGGATGGATTATCTCAGCAAAGGAGAAGTGCTCACTATCACAGATTTAGACTGGTTTGTGAAGAATATTTGAGGGAAATGATGATATTGTTTATGTGGAAAAAGTTTTAGATCTTTGAGTTAATCTCATACCAAATGGGAGCAAAACCAAAAGTGTTGCGTTTATATTTTTGTTGAGTGTATTTATCTTTAAAATATACAATGTTATGTTGCAGTTGTACCACCGCGGAAATAAGGGTCAGTTACTACTAGGGACACTTTGGCCTTGTGTATGTCTTGGTCTTATTTAATTGAAATCCCTGGATGTTTTGAAATGGTGTGAAACAAATGTATAATTTTTTTTAAAACAAACTCTGTTATTTTGATGAAAACCTGTTTAATTATAAGGCCTGTCCTTTTTGTAAATAGTGTAGTTTTATGCACAGGGTGTACACAAAAATATTTCTTGTTGTCAAATATTTGTCAAAAGTTACATGAATAATTTTACAATTTTGGTATCTACAGTTGCAGAAACACATCAAGGTTTTTTTTTCTCTTTTGCAGATTCTTCTTCAAAATTGTAAAATTATTCATGTAACTTTTGATATTATAAATATTTGACACCAAGGAGTGTTTTTGTGTTCAGCCTGTATTTTTTTGTAACAAGCAAGAAACTGTCACACCCTAGGCTTTTTGAGAGGTGATGCTTCTTACTGTGAGTACTTCACCTGTGCAAGGGGTTGTTGCGCATTTGGCTGCTCCCTTGTTTTCACTCAGGGTGACTACAGCAAATCCGAGGTGATTTGGAATGTTGGTTTTACACCAGATGCCCTTCCTGACTCAACTCCATATTACATGGAGAATGGGCAAGGGTGGGTTTGAACCAAGAATTGGAGCCAGCAGCCAATGGATTGAACATGGTGGAAGGGTTGTTGGATAGAGTGGTTCCATTTAGGACAGAAACAATGAAATATCAAGGCCTCACAGTTCCATAACATTCTATCACTGATTGACAAAGGAATAATTTGCATGAGTTGGTGTCATACAAGTAAGGCACAAGTGTTGCACTCTTTGAGTGTTGATTGCTTGATTCATTTGTTGGCAGCTGATGCTTGTTATTCCTTTACTTAATCATAATGTAGCTGGTTTGAAATGAGCCTGTGAACCTCCACACCACATGGAGGCAAAACGGAGTCATTTTAACATTGTTTTATTTATTTATGGATCATGGGATAATTTCACCGCGTGCACACAGAATCACTTGTTGCCTGTGGGAACTGAGACGTTAATGAATGAGGCGTGCAGTGACTCTTTCAACTTGAGCTGCAAATGTGCGACCCGTGGAAAGGAGAGGAATTAAGCACCAAACGCAGCACCGCAGTCATTCAACAAACGGATTGCACCTGTAGCGGACCGAGCTGGTCTCACATCATCCTGGACAACAACACCAGGGGCTGAAACTCACCAACCTGATGGACAGTCTCTGCCGCTGAAACCGTGATCTGACGGAGGGAACTGTGGCGCAAAGTCCTGAAGTCAGAGAGGAACTTTTTTCAGCCACAACAAGGAATTAAAGTATTTTCAGATGTTGTTTTCTAAACTCAGGAGGCTGTATGTGGATTATTTTTCTTCAGGATCATGTCATTAGGGCTGAAAGGAATGACATAATTTGATTACAAAAAATGTTCAAGGCAAATTCTGTGCCTCGAAGCTTCATTTAACGTTGTAGTACATATGCAAGGCCTGTGTGTGACGCTGTAACGTCCCCAGAAAAACAAATAGAAGAAGACTGGAGCATGCATAAGCCGTTAATTAAATTAGCACAATAGCTACAGCTTTCCAACGTGACACACAGAGTGAAAGAACGCCTTTTAGGAGAAAAACAGTCCACGATAATCATCTGAAATAGCCTCTTGTGCATTTAAAGTGAAGCAGAGTGTTTGTCTGTTTTTTTTTTTTTTTTAAACACTGTTTCGTCCGCTGCCTGCTCTCCGCTCTACATGGGGAGTGGCTATTCCTGCGGCGGCCGGTGGCTGCTTCTCTCTGCCCAGTGTGAACGGCTCAGCACTGCCCTCACAGCTCCGTACCCGGTTACACTGACAAACAGTCTCTGGAAAAAGTCAACTCTTCCTTCTGTGTTTTGCTCAGACTCACACTGAGTATTTCGCTTTTTAATTTTCGCTTTTTTGGGCAACATACAACGCTTCACAAACACTGTAACATAAATAAAACAATAATAATAATAATACTAAAAAAACTGACTGTGAGGCTTGCATGTTTAACCTCCCTCTGAAATGCATTGGCTGAATCACGCAGGGACCTAGTTCACCAACCTTAAAAAAAAACTTAAAATGGTTCAATTTTACAAGTTGGGGAAAACAAGAAACAGCCACATCCCATCGCCATTTCAGCAAAATGTCAAGACATTGGTTGAGCTCCTGACAACGGGAAAGATCCAAAACTTGTAAAGATGTGAAAAAAGAAATGATTACCCAGGAAAACAGAAAAGGATACACTAAATTTGACAATCTCCATGATGACACAGTGACATTGTGCCATTGCTTAGGGAGAGCCCTGGACTGTTGATGTTGTTAACGCAAAAGTACTTTTTATCTGATTACTCAATTAATTGCCAGAATAATTGATAGAATACTCGATTACTAAAATAATCGATAGCTGCAGCCCTACATGTGATGATGAATTCCACAAACAGGTAAGACTTTATTATTTACTCTGTGTGTGAATTTACTCTGCATGAGGACTATGTCCATCAATGGACAGCACTGATGGACATATTTCAACTTATGAAAAATTACATGAAAACCTGTAAACCTGTAATCTGCATAAATTTAACCGTGTCATTGTTTAATCTGCAATGTTCAAAACATGAAAAAAGTAGCGGCTTAATTTTGTAAATTACGGCGCATGTGCGTGAAATTCCCCCATTGAGAGGTTGACATCAAGCTGCTGTAAAGGGGTATCGGGTGTCGTATTATCAGAGAAGTTTTAAGATTACAAGTAAATGAATACAGGATTGGGCCGATACTAGATACTGGTATTGGGATAGGTGCATCCGTAATATAAACTGAGGTGCTTTAAACAGTCAACATATTGGTTCTTTCACATAAATGGGCTCTTTGCTCTCATTTGGCAGTATGGAGTGTGGAGTTTTTGTTTTTCTGTTCATTCAATGCCATTTAAAAAACAAACACGCAAGCAAAACGCCATTTGTGGTGAAGTTAAAGCTCTGTTGTTTAATTTGGCATCATGTTGGTGACATTCTTGCATAAACAAAACCACAATAGCAAAGTCAGACATTTTGATGAGGTAATGCTAATACGAGGTCTGTGAGAAAAGTATCCGACCTTTTTATTTTATGCAAAAAATATATGGATTTGATTCATATGTTTTTACGTCAGCCAAGCTTGAACCTTCGTGCGCATGCGTGAGTTTTTTCACGCCTGTCGGTTGCGTCATTCGCCTGTGGGCAGGCTTTGAGTGAGCACTGGTCCACCCCTCTCGTCGTTTTTTAATTGTGAGGAAATGGCGGAATGATTTGGGCTTTGTTCCATCAGAATTTTTTCAAAAACTGTTAGAGACAGGCAGCTGGAAACCATTCGGAAAATTCACATGGCTTTCGTTGAAAATTTTATGGGCTTCACAGAGATTAACGAGTGTTACTACCGCTTTAAGGACAGCCCACAATGGCGCACGGCAGTGTCAGAGGACAAGTTGGGACATGCCCAGCTCTCCACAATTTCTCTTATACTCACTCGACTGGTAAGCCACTGAAAGCCGAGATAGGCATGTCCCAACTTGTCCTCTGACACTCCAAAACGGAGGTGTTCTTTGTCTCGCTCCATCAGCGGCTCCGTCGTCACGCGCGAAGCCTCCGCGCGGCTTTCCATGACAAAATCTCTTGTTAAAAGTGAAATCTGCCAGAAAATGGCTGATGTCCAGCTCTTGTGATAACCAGAGAAATTGCACACGACGGTCCCGGATCGACACAGCCATCCATTTAGAAATGAAATGGTGGTTTCTGCCTGTCGATCGCAGCTCAGAGCACGGCGCGCCGTGCGCCATTGTGGGCCGTCCTTAAAGAGGTAGTAACACTCGTTAATCTCTGTGAAGCCAATAAAATTTTCACAGAAAGCCATGTGAATTTTCCAAATGGTTTCCAGCTGCCTGTCTCTAACAGTTTCTGAAAAAATTCTGATGGAACAAAGCCCAAATCATTCCGCCATTTCCTTGCAATGAAAAAATGACGAGAGGGGTGGACCAGTGCTCACTGAAAGCCTGCCCACAGGCGAATGACGCAACCGACGGGCATGAAAAAACTCACGCATGCGCACGAAGGTTCAAGCTTGGCTGACGTAAAAACATATGAATCAAATCCATATGGTTTTTGCATAAAATAAAAAGGTCGGATACTTTTCTCACAGACCTCATATATCTTACACTAAGTCAATGTGTAGTAATTATTGTGACAGGCCCAAAAGATCGTTGTCAATAGATCCTTGTCATTTGCTATTTTATTAAATTATAAACATCATAAAAGGGACTTACATTTTGGTGTTCCACTGTTGCTAAAGTCCAAAACAAACTTTAAATAGGAGCCAAAATTGTGTTTCCAAAAAAAAGAAGACTTTGTATAGTTCCACAATCCAGCGAAAAATCACATCTGCTTTTCAGCTTTACAAACTCTGCCATGGTTGTTTTAAAGTTAAGCGCCGTCCCGCTTGTGTGAGCATGCGCAGTGCACGGTGAGCGTGTGTGCGATGCATGGTGAGCATGCGAGTGGTGCACGGTGTGTTTACTTCCAAAAAAAAGGACTGTGTACTTCCTCGGTGCAACGAGAAAAATTATGTCAGAAATTAGTCCAGCTTTTCATTCTAACTTCCTTCTAACAGCTCTTCATGCCTCCAGACAGCTTACAGGGCAGTGGATTTGTTTTGTGTGTGTGTACGTGCGTGTGTGTGCACAGAGTGCAACGGTACCAAACGTATGGAACACGATTTGCACACTAAATGGAACCAAATTGCACTCTAAATGCAATGCAACACAAATGGGACGAATAATCCATGTCACGTAACATACAAAGCACCAGTCAAATGACACAGACCCACTCAGCCATTATATATTAATTAATGATCTCGTATGGTCATGAATAGTTGTCTGAATTTGCATGCCATAGTTTTGCATGATGTTAAGCTTGACAGTGACTTCATATTCAACAAATATTTTAATCTGTATACTGTTTTCTATATACTGTATACTGTTGCTATTCTAATAGTAATTTAAAATAAAACACAACAACCTGTCTGTCCTCTCTGCACCACCTGCTCTTGCTCTACAGAGAATGGACTATGTAATGCCTTCATTAACTGATGAAGACCAAAGTGGTTTTCTGAAAAAATAGACAAACTCACGATAATGTTAGGAGAGCCTTGCATATCATCAAACAGAATAATAAGGGGGAAAACAGTTCAATTATTCTTAGCCTGGATGCAGAAAAAGCTTATGATTTGGTATGTTGGGATTTTCTCTATTTACCAATGAAAAGATTTGGCTTTTGCAATGTCTTTATAAAGTGTATCCAGATTCTTTACTCCTTTCCTACTGCCAGAATTAAAATTAATGGTAGTCTCTCCAACCCTATAACCTTAGAACATGGCTGTAGACAGGGGTGCCCAGCAAGCCCAAATCACTTTTATTTGTTTATCAAACCCCTAGCCCAAGCTATACATCAGGAAACTGCATTAAGGGGTATTCTAATAAGTGAGGAGGAATATAAAGTATGTTTATATGCAGACAATATTCTAATTACAATCACAGACCCTGATTCAGGTTTACCAGTGTTAATGAGAATGTTAGAAACATATGGCTTATATTCAGGGTATGCTCTCAATGTTAATAAAACACAAGTCATAACATCTAACTTCCATCCAGAACAAGTGCTAATCTTCTTTTGGCTGCTCCTATTAGGGTGGCCACAGCAGATCAATCGTTTCCATCTCACCCTGTCCTCTGAATCCTCCTTTGTCACACCAACCACCTGCATGTCCTCCCTCAGCACATCCATAAACCTCCTCTTTGGCCTCCCTCTTCTCCTCCTGCCTGGTGGCTACATCCTCAGCATCCTTCTCCCTATATATCCTGGGCCCCTCCTCTGCACATGTCCAAACCATCTCAGTCTTGCCTCTCTGACTTTGTTCCAAACTGTCCCACCTGAGCTGTCCCTCTGATATGTTCAATCCCAATCCTGTCTATTTTCATCACTCCCAAAGAGAATCGTAACATCTTCAGCTCTGCCACCTCCAGACCTGCTTCCTGACTTTTTGTTGGTGCCACTGTTTCGCCGTACAACATAGCTGGTCTCACTACTGTCTTGTAAATTTTCCCCTTCACTCTTGCAGACATTCCTCGATCACAAATCAATCCTGCCACCTGTCTCCACCCACTCCACCCTGCCTGCACTCTCTTCTTCACCTCTTTACCACATGCTCCATTACTTTGGACAGTTGACTCCAAGTATTTAAACTCATCTACTTCCACACTTCTACTCCTTATAACCACACTATTCCACTTGGCTGCCTCTAATTCACACAAATGTACTCAGTCTTGCTACTACTGACTTCCATTCCCCTTCTCTCATATCTCCACCTTTCCAGGCTAGACTCAACCTCCTCTCTACTTTCACTACAGATCACAGTGTCGTCTGCAAACATCATAGTCCATGGAGACTCCTGTCTGATCTCATCGGTCACCCTGTCCATCACCATTGCAAACAAGAAAGGACACAGAGCTGATCCTTGGTGTGATCCAACTTATACCTTGAATGAGTCTGTCATTCCTACTGCACATCTCACTGCCATCAGACTATTCTTGTACATGTCCTGCGCTATCCTCACATATTTCTCTGCCACTCCAGCCTTCCTCATACAATACCATAACTCTTCTCTTGGCACCCTGCCATAAGCTTTCTCTAAATCCACAAACACATAATGCAACTCCTTTTGGCTTTCTCTTTACTTCTCCATCAGTATTCTCCAAATAAAAATGTAATTAGAATTTAACCAGTATTAAATACTTGGAGGACTATATATACCTAAAGATTTGTCACAAATATAGGATGTTAACTGTAGACGTATTATTGATAAAGAAATATACAGTGACCTTAGTACCTGGAGCCTGCTCCCTCTTGACTTTGGCAAAAGAATACAGACAACCATAATGAATATTCTTTCTAAATTATTGTACCCTTTTCTTGCTTTGCCTGTACCCATTCCTGAGAAGCAGTTTAGGCAATGGAACAAACATATTTCAAGATCCATCTGGCTTAATAAAAGACCAAGAGTAAGGTTTTCTACTTTGCAATTGCTGAAGGAGAGAGGGGGCTTGGCTCTACACTCCTTAAGGGATTACTATATTTAACTTAGATCTTTGGTTTGTTGGTGTAACCCATTGTATTGTGCTGAATGGAAAAGCATTGAGATGACTCTCAGATACACCAATCCAATCTAGGCTTGGCCATGCAGCCAGTAAAGAAGGAACATTTCATAACAACCAGCCAGTGGATTAATCTGATATTGAAAACTTGGAAGGAATTGGAGGGGTAGTTGCAACTTCAGGAGGAGATAAAATTTTGTGGTGGCCAGTGTATGACCCTGATTTCTTCCCTGCCTCTCAAGACATTAGATTTAGACAGTGGGTATTTCACGGTCTTACTGCTACATGTCCGGTTATTGAAAAGTCTAAACCTATGGCTTTTGATACTTTATATAAGACCTATGGTCTGGAGAAACAATATTTTTTTTCAGGTACTTACAACTGCGTGACTACATTGGTTACAGAATTAACACTTGCACCATTACAGATTTTTCAGTTGTTACCATTTTCATTAATGCTTATAATTCTAGAAGTAACAAAGCTCTTATAAGTAAACTGTATCAATGTTTGATCAGTCTTAAAAAGGATTCAACAAACTGCGTAAACAAAAATAGGACAAAGAAATCAGCATTGTGGTTACAGAGGATATGTGTAGAAGGGTCTAGGAAACACAGTTTACATCAGCTAACTCCAGCATGTGGTGGGACTAGGGTTGGGTATCGAGAACCAGCTCTTTTTGGGTAGTGTTAAGAAATGATTCGATCCACCGATATCGGTAGTCTTTTTGCTTAATGACTCCCTTATTGGTCCTTCAGAGTGGCCAATGTTTTTGAGGGTGTTTATCAGGAAAATGATCATTTCTCTACATTGATTACAGACCCTGCAGCGGCTCTGTAATGAACCACTCCTGCAGCGCGACTCCACTTTGAAGCATGAACCATGAAGCAGTGCTTCGATCTGCTGGCTCGTTGGTTCTTTGATTTGCTGCTCTTCAGAAGCGGCAAGTCTGCTTCTTAACCCCTCTCAAAGCCATTAAAATATGTCAATTGTGAGTGACTTTTGTGTGGATTAAAGTCACTCACTGGGACTCTTGTCTTGTTGCAGTCAAGTCAAATGTGAATCGTCCTCCGTTCCATTGGTACAGCTCCAAACGCTGCGCGGCTCTCTGCCGAGACAGAGTCCGGTCAGAATTAATAACTTCAAAACGAAAAATGACACCTCTTTCCAAACGCTGTAATACAGACAATAAACTACAATCGACTAAAACGTTTTTTTCCTCCCAAAATGAGATGACCAATTTCATATTTATTTACTTTAAGACTCAATAAAATGTTGTTGACATAGAAAACCTGTAAATCCTACTTTTAGTACACAGAAAATTCACAAGAGGTATCAATAAGGGAATCGATAAGGAATCAGATTGATAAGCGGAATCGATAATGGTATTGATATTGATAAAGTCTTATTAATACCCATCCCTAGGTGGGACGTTAGTTGGAAAAACATCCGCTTCTTCATAACACCTAAACAAAAGTCTACATTCAGTGCTACTTCTGCAGTGTGGTGGAGAAACTGTGGGGAAGTCATGGCAGATCACGGACACATATTCTGGTCCTGTCCATCCATACAGACTTTCTGGACAGAAATAACAAAAATAATCCCAAAAACACTGGGCTTTAACATCAGCTCTTCATTTACATCAGTGTATCTTGGATATTTCCTGGGCGAACTAACTACTGATGATGTATTTCTCCTGAAAATTCTTCTGGTATCTGCAAAAAAGGCCACAACAAAATGCTAGCTATATAAAGACCCTCCCACCATGAGCCTCTTCACCTCCATAGTGGAAAACATTAAACTGATGGAACGTATGACTTTTACTCTGCGACTGCAGGGGGAATTGGGACGTTGGAAAAAAACGGCTGGACTTTACAAACAGTGAGAGTACTGATTAAACCTCATAGAACATGTGGAATGGTTGTGATATTGATGTATGTATGTTAATTTGTCATCCCTTGACCTCATAAGGCCCCATTTAAAAATAAAAACAAAAAACAAAACATTAGTTTATCATCCCCACCCGCATGCCGAAATTGGCTCGCATCAATTTTTTTATTTATTTATACCACATTTAATTGACAGCGGTACATCTGGTGCAAGAACTGGCACATTTGCTAGGTGGCGAGTATGCTTTGGCCAAAGATGGCCGAAGTTTACCGAGCTGGGCGACAAGATTTTTTTTATTGTAGGATATGTCAGGTATATTACAAGATGAAGTTTCATTTCCAAACTTCAAAATTTCACTGTATTGTTTGTTCTCTGTTTCTAAGAAAAATAGAAAAAAATGAATAAAAATTCGCCCGCCCTCATCAGTTCTTTCTGATGTCAGGGCCCCTTCACACAGGTTGCTGTATGTGAAACGGACCATCAGATCACGCAGCAGGCTATCTGAATGTCACGCATGTCCGGCCCGACACACATGCCCAACAGAACACGTGCACCGCAGGACTATGACAATATGACAAGCCAATAGTGCCACAAATACGCCATTTTCAGTCATGTATCACCAAAAATACGCCGTAACAAACACCGCTTTGTCAGTTATTATGGCGCTTCTTTATTTTCTTTTTTTAAAATACATTTATCTCCTTATTGATTTTAGGCATTTTACGCTCCAGTTATAAGACAGTGATTGTAGCACAGTGGTAAAGTTCCCGTCAAGTAATCTGAGCTTTTGTAAATTGCAGGTTTGAATCCCGCGAATGGCATTTATTTTTTTTTATTTAACCAGGGTTATTTAACCACAGGGTTCTGTATTGCATCCCCTTTTATTTATTATTGATATCAACCCAGTGATATTCACTAATTATACAGCTAGTTTTATTTTATTTTTCTTCACATGAGCAGCGCGATGTGGTGCAACAGGTGCTCGCACTGTGTTCATACATGTGGATGAGCGTGCATGAAACCGTCGCCGATGTGTCGTCCATACCTCTGCGATCGTACGTCCCTCACGACAGCAGGTGGATGGTTTGTGGTTCCCCATTTTGTATTTGGTTCCCTGATTTTATTCTGGTTTCCTCGTCTTTCGTGTTATGAGTGAAGGGGCCCTCAAGGATGATAAACTAATGTTTTTTTATGGGTTCTAATGTTGTTGTTTTATTGTTCAAATTGCTTATAAACAAAAAAGATAAAAAAGGTTGCATATGTGAGTATTTTGGTTGCAGCCCTGGATTGACAGTGACTTGAGCACCAATTGTACAGCATCTTCCATTTCAGTAGACTGAGCAAACACAGTTGACTCTGTCAAGCAGCAGAATGGTTCCCAGTATGTGTTCTTCCCTGCAATTGCTAATTTATTCACCAAATTATTTCAATTCTTTAGAATAGTTTCTGAGATGTTTATTTTTAAGACTTTATACTCCACATATAACCCAGCACTGACAAGTTTATCTAACACAACACTTTTTATTAGTTTCACATACAATTAGGGCTTCAGATGTAACTACTACTTAAGTGTTTTATGAGGGTGTGATTATGTTCATTCATTCTAAAACTGTGGTTTCGAGTAGTATAGCCTAAATTATAGCGTCAGTTTTTATTACACTTACTGTTTGTTCTGCAAATTTATGTTGACAGTTGTAATTTGTGCCATTAACGTTGAGTAAGAACACTGAAACGACACATCATGGTCTCATCCATGACACAGTTGTACACAATAAAAGCACATGTAAAACTACTTCAGTAGGTAAATTCATTAGTAGGTCATTCAAAGATTCACTGATGTTTCTTACCAGTTATATGCGGCTGACATCCAGCTTTACTGCTCCTTTAAGCCGTCTGAGATTAAGAAGCTCGATTCCTTCCTCCATTGTTTAGTGGAAATAAAACAATGGCTAAGGAATAACTTTCTTCAGCTCAGTGCAGACAAAACAGAGACATTGGTTATTGCCCCTGATGCCCATATTCCAGGTATTCAACAGTACTTGCTTGACCTGGGCCAGTCTGCAAAATCAAGTCTTCTGGGTGTCATCTTTGACAGAGATATGTCTTTAGTACAGCACTGTAAACAGCTGACGAGGAACTGCTTCTTTCAACTAAGAAACATCTCTAAGCTCAGGAAAATGGTGTCACAAAATGATTTAGAGCTTATTATTCATGCTTTTGTGTCAACACGTTTAGACTATTGTAAAAGTTTGTTTTCATGTCTAAATAAGAAGGAGTTGCGTCGACTGCAGTTGGTACAGAACTCTGCAGCAAGAATTCTGACACAAGCCAACAGGAGGACTCACATTTCCCCAATTTTAAAGGAGCTTCATTGGCTGCCAGTGTCCTACAGGATCAATTTTAAAGTTTTGGTTTTAACCTTTAGAGCTCTACATAGTCAGGCGCCTTCCTATATCTGTGACCTCATCCAGCCTTATGCCCCTGCCAGGGCATTGAGGTCTGTGGATCAAAATTTGTTGATGGTTCCACGCACCCGTTTTTCAACCAGAGGAGAGCGATCCTTCCAGGCTGCTGCTCCCAGGCTTTGGAATGGTCTCCCACTCTCTCTGCGCTCACTGGACTCTGTTGACACTTTTAAAAGCCAACTTAAGACCTTTTTTACACAAGCTTTTGCTTAGGTTTTGGGCTGCTATGCTATGTTTTTAAATGTCTTGGCCACTGTGTGGTGTATTGTGCTTTTTATGTTGTGAAGCACCTTGTGGCTCTTGTCTGTGAAAGGTGCTATACAAATAAATCTTACTTACTTACTTAAATGCATTTAGACCACTTTTAAACTCTTGTTTTTTAATCAATATGAAGGGGATTAAGAATGTTTTGCATTTAAATTGTGGCAAATATCTTGGTTTTCTGAGAATAATAGACAAGTCATAGACCATGTAAATAGCAAAGGTGGTGGTGAAGGGGTTAGTGCATTTGGTTTCAGTGGAGAAGGTTCCAGGTTCAAACCCCAACCCTACCGGTTTCTCCATGTAATGTGGAATTTCATCAGGAAGGGCATCCGGGATAAAACCTGTGCCAATTCAACACGCAAATCCGAGTGAAATCAAGGGAACAGCTGAAGGGACTTACTTACAGTGACCATGTAAATGTTAAAAGCATGTAGTGTTGCGCTGAGGTAAGATAAGATCATCTTTATTTATCCTGAAGGAAGTTATTTCACCAGAGTACAGAAACAGTAAACTGAACAATGTTGTTTATAAAAGAAGTACAACAGATTTACTCTGAATAACTGAATAATGCTGAATAACTCTGTTCATTATGTATTCATCCTACAGAAGGGGGAGGAATTATAGAGTCTGAATGCCACAGGTAGGAAAGACCTCCTGTGGCATTCTGTGGTGCACCTCGGTGAACTCATTCAATGGCTGAAATAGCTCTGATAGGATGTCAGTGTGGCATGCAGGGGGTGGGAGGTGTAGTCCAGGATGCTGAGCAGCTTCCTCAGCATCCTCCTTTCTGACACCTCCACCACAGACTCCAGTTCCACCCGCAGGACAGAGCCAGCTCTCCTGATGAGCTTGTTGAGTCTGTAGGAAGTATTATAACCAGTAACTTCAAATTTATTGCAGCACCCCCCACACTCACACACAGGTACGCACTTTCAAACTTCCTGGCCCCTTTGCAGAGTTGCTGGCTGATTTCCAGCTTTACTGGTCAGTTTCTAGATTTTGCTGGCTAACTGTTTGAAACTTGATTGGAAAATTTCCTCACCTTGTTGCCTGCTGCTCTATTCCTGCACTAATACAAAATGGTGCCAAAAACTGTGTTGTAAAATAATAATAATAATTCTAATAAATAAGACCACCCGTGTCCATTTTCCATGTAATATGGAGTTGCATGTGGAAGGGCATGTGACGAATCAACATGCAGGTCCATCTTAGACCTGCTGCGGTGACAAAAAAGGGAGAAGCCGAAGGAACTTACTGACTTACTGTTGTCATTGTGGGATGAATTCCACCAGGAACAGACATGTTCTAAAAAATTACAAACCTTAAGTCTTGAAAATGCAAATGTTAGATATTGTGCTTGCCCTGTGAAGCCGAGCCAGTGGGAATGTTGAGCTCTGGACATGAACATTTTGGACTATCATAGAACAAACCTACTTAAATTTCTAAGGCATTTGATGTCTTTACTGGAACACTGCACCAGTGAAGTAGGAAGTTTGGTGAGCCACACTATCAATAAAACAACAAGGGGAAAAAAAACCCTTTAAGTTTGTGTTAATGTCGACTCTTGATCTAGTTTCACTGGAGTCTTGACGTCTTGCGCACAATCTCATGCACAGCGATGTGTCATAGCTGTGAATCAATAACCAGCAATCTCATTGTAATTAGATGGTTTGTCAGGATTAAATGTCTTTTCTCTCTCTCTCTCTGTCTCTCTCTCTTTTTCTAACTGGTCAGGAACCCGCATTCCTGCTGTGGTGAGGTATTTGGTGTGAGAACAGATTTGGACTACCTGCTGCCAAGCACCAGGCCTGCTGGCTGTTACAACAGGAAGCCATGCTGGCTGCCATGCTGCGCCAGAGCTCTGGCGGAGGAGGTGGAAGTGTCGGTGCTGGGGGAAACAAACTGTCTCTGGGTTTCTCTCGATTCTCCACCCCCGGTTTAGGTTCAGGGGGTCCTGTCAGTGTGGGCCCTCCTCTGCCTGCAAGGACTACCAAGAGTGGCTTGGTGGACTCTGACAGCCAAAACCCGCCTGCCTCAGACCCAAACTACATCATTCAGCTCGTCAGTGATGTGCGAAAATTTGCCAATGTGCTTCTTCAACTCAAAGATGTTTTCAACTCAAAAGGTACGTTTGGAGATTGTGTACACTCCTGTATAAGATCAATAAACATGGTAAGCTTGGATGAAAGAGGCATTTCTGGACATTTTAGAAGTTCCTTTGTTTAAACTAAAAGGCAGTGTGGTGGACAAGTGGTTAATGCGGTTTTTTTGGGGGGGTTTTTTTATAGCACAAGGTAGGCCTGTACGGTTTAGGCGGTTTATCTGCCACACAGTATAATTTTGGCTGACGGTAGTGATTTGGACTCCACCAACTAATTGCATTAACGGCCGCTTAATTTTTCGATCCAGGAAAACTCCTCTGTGAAGCGGCTGTGTGTGTGTGTGAACCTGGTTGCTGCGGCAGAGATGTGTCTTCTGACATGAGGCGACTCTCACTGCTGTTCATGTATGTTTGTGAGACGCCTATTCTGTCGCTGATATTTGCAAAGCCGTTGTTTATTTATTTCAGCCGACACACTGGGGGAAGACAGAGACTGTTGCGACCTGAATCAAACATTTGAGAAAGCGCCACATTTAATAATGCAATGATTTTTTTTAACCGGAGCAGAAAGACAAAATCAGTCAGGTAATGTCAGTTTACCCAGACTGACTTCAAATGTGAGTAAATTAAGTATTTTTTATAAAATGCTTTGGTGGTTTCGTGTTGAGTTTTATAAATCAGGAAGTGACCATCTGAAAGCGCTTCATGTATTCAGAGTGGGTGTGCCATCTAGTGTTCAAGAGATGAAACTTCAGCCACTGACCATAAATTTAATTCTTTCACCAAAATATCAAATCTAGGCTTATATTGTTGATGTACTTTCCGGCAAATTGTACCAGTAGTTTTGAGATCTGCACAATAAATGTTTTCAAAATTACATTTTATCTGTTTTTATTTACCGTATTTTCTGCACCATAAGGCGCACTGGATTATAAAGCGCGCCCTCAGTTAGCGGGTACTTAACCCTTACAAAAGGCGCACCGGATTATAAGGCACGGCCTCAATTAGCAGGTACTTAATCCTTACAAAAGGCGCACACTAAAACATATAGCCTACAAAAAAAAAAAAAAGGTCACGGAAGCAAAACGGTGAGTTTATTTGAACTTTTTAACAAATTTGAACTACCGGTATTTAACAATATGGTACTCAAATTATTTTTTATTATGGTTCTGTCACAAATCCATTGAAGTCTTCATCTTCTGTGTCTGAATTGAACAGCTGGTTTGTTTCTGCGGAAACTCCGTTTGGTCTTTTTAACTTTTCTTTTCCTCTCGCAGCTGCTCTATTCCCATGAACAACCGCGTAACTGATAGCCTGCAGTTTGCCTCATAAGCATGTCTCTTCGCTGGCGCCATTTTCGGGGGTCCTTAGACAAACAAATGTTTTGCAGGATACCTGTAGTATACGGTAACTACCGGAGGAGTGGCGGAGGTAAGTGTACGTACCACGGACTCACAGACTCTTCTCTGATTGGTTTATCGCTGGCAGTGTACGTACTCTACGCTGCTAGCGTACGTACTTTATGTATTACGTCCTTGTGTCAGCGGGAAATGGTCCGATAGTCCGACGGGCAAAGACAACGTCGGTCGTTTTTACAGATTTTGGAATTCAGTGAGCACATAAGGCACACCGGATTGTAGGGCGCACGGCCAATTTTTGTGAAAATTTAAGGCTTTTAGGTGTGCCTTATGGTGCGGAAAATACGGTATTTATTTATTTTTGTTGTTAATTTTATTTAATTTGATCAATTTACTTTTGCTAATGGACCCATTCAGGAACACATTATAAATTTTACACTTAAGTTTATATTACGATATATACTGTGAAGGGATTCAACTTACACCGCGATATGAATTTTATGTCATATCGTGCAGCCCTAGCACAAGGTTCCCGGTTTAAGACCACCCCTGACCACTCTCCAGGTAGTATGGAGTTGCGTCAGGAAGGGCATCTGGTGTAAAACCTGTGCCAAATCAGCATGCAGGCCTATATATGATCTGCTGTGGTGACCCCAAATGAACAAAGGGGAAGCTTAAAGAACAGTTTTAATTTCTTCATAATCATATCACAACATGTCACCATATCAAAAAAGAGCATAGGAAATCCATGGGTTGTTTCCAAACATTTGTCCAGTTATTCAAACTGGAAAAATAGCAGTAGATATGATATTGCTAGTTAGAATAGATTAAAATTGTTTGTTGCATTGAAATTGTTGAGCAATGCCTTCTGCTGTTTTTAAATAGTCTTTATAAATAATGTGTTAAACATGCTAAGGTTTATTTTATTTTATTTACAATATTTAAATTGTTCACTTGACTTCCCATAATTGCAGTTTGATCAGTCACACTAAGACTTACAGATATAAATGATCTTTAAAGATATGTAAAATTGTAAATATGATTGTGAGCTAACAACTACCGTCACATGAACGCAACCGTGGTGAGATATACATATATATATATGATTCCTACTATGTGGGCTAGATAGACAGAACAGGAAAGTAACACTGGAATAGAAGAATGGATAAAATGTGTGGTTTGGGATGATGCCAGAACTTTGCTGGTACTGCAAGTTATTGATGGTAAAACCGAAAAACATGGTTTGGCACACATGCATTGAAATCTTTGTAACACCTGTTTTAAGAAACGCTGTTCTGGAGTCCGTATCAAAGGAAGACGTCATTCGCTGTGTAAACTGGGGCCTCATTATGATTGATCCCGCTCTGGTGTTGAAACATAATGCGACACAAGTAAATGAATTAGGCTTGTAGTGCTTTGGTTCCTAAAAAAAGAAAATTTTAAAGCTGCATTATTTATGGAAAGGGTACAGTCAGCGTAAGGTCTGTATGTGTATATACAGTGGTCCCTCGCTATAACGCAGTTCACCTTTCGTGGCCTCGCAGTTTTGTGGATTTTTTAGTGCAGTTTTGCATGCTTCTTCTTTTTTTTTAACAGCGCATTGTGTTCTGCATCCTCATCAGGCAGACCCGTTGGCATCACCGCGATTGCTGTCACTCCCTCCGATGCGCTTACCGAGTCTCTGGGCTCGGTAAGTGCCGCAGTGGGCCATTCACACCGCCCCACTGTCTGCTGTGCGGAGTTGCGGCCAGAATCTGGCAATAGGTCCAGAGACTACACTCACTGTTTTGATGCAGAGTGCTCCAGCAGCTTGCAAGGATAGAATTCTTGTGGAAAAATCCACAGCGCTGCATGGTCTCGGTAACTGCAGCCACAGAGCTCCGTGGCCAGAGAGAGGTTTGTATCTTTTTAATGACTTGGATTCTTTGTGGATCCCGCATCCGTCCTGCAACGGTAACACCGGAGGCAGTGAGCGAAGAAAGAGCACGCGCATTGTGTTCTGCATGTGCCTGTTTATAATCTTCTCGCCCAGAAGAAAAAAAGAGCGCCAACAACTACCCATAACTGTGTTCTTCACTCGGAAAAAGACACCTGCACCGAGGTGTCACTCAGTGGAAAAAGACGCTACAGCAGAGCGGCGCCAGGACGAAGAGGCACGATCAGAGGAACTGTGAAATACTGGTCAGTCACTATTAATAATTTCTTATGTGTCCAACCTCGTAGGTTGATTGTTAAAATTAAATTTGTTAGTTCTAAAAGCCATCATAATTATTTATAGGAAAATGTTTTATTTTTATTTCTCAAACAAATATTTGGGCCTGAAAACAGGTTTTGATCTTTGGTTTCATTCTATAATCCTGGACTTATTTTTCTACTAAGGTTTGAACTTTGAGAGTGTTTACACAGGAGAGAAAAGTGAGAAAATGTTAATGCCTGTTTGAGAAAAGTGTATAAAGTGTGTGGTGAGGGGTTTTACAGCCTTAACACATCTATAATAATTGTAAAAAATAACGCTGACTACTTCGTGGATTTCGCTTATCGTGGGTTATTTTTAGAACGTAACTCCCGCAATAAACGAGCGACCACTGTACACTCACTGGCCACTTTATTAGGCACACCTTGCTAGTACCGGATTGGACCCCCTTTTGCCTTCAGAACTGCCTTAATTCTTAATGGCATAGATTCAACAAGGTGTTGGAAACAATCCTTGTTGAATTGTTGGTGCATATTGACATGATAGCATCACACAGTTGTCCATTCAACCAGCCTGCCCATTCTCTTCTGACATCAACAAGACATTTTCATCCACACAGCTGCCGCTCACTTGATATCTGTTTCCTTTGTGGACCATTCTCTGTAAACCTTTAGAGATAGTTGTGTGTGATAGTTGTGTGCTTTTATTGGAGTGTAACATAATCATGTTGTTTAATGAGAGTTTTGTTGGTGGAAGAATGTTTGGCCATTTAAAAAACGTGTCTGTGCTGAGTAGATAATGAAGAAAAACAAATACCTGAAGAGTGACATTCCGTAAAATTCACCATACCTCCACTTGGGTTTTGACTAGTCATAATACTTGCGTTTTTTTCGTGTCCCTGTTGTGACACGGTTTTTTTATTGTGCTATTTTTAATATTCTTCTTTCCTAAGTCTAACCATAACCGTAGTGTGTGTACCCTCCCCAAACATTAACCATGACCGCCCCAGCCCATATCCCCCTCCTTTCACCCCACCTTTTGTGCCCCCATTACAAAAAAATACCCCATTTTCGTACCCCTGTCACGAACCCATAGATTAATGTATTTTTTGTAACCCAGTCCCACAAACTGCCGTGAGACTAGGTTGAACACACCATGTCTCTGAGGTTGTGTTTTGTCTTGATATATCTTGGTTTTATTTGTGACAAAAATTAGTGATGGAACATTTTTATATATTCTAAATTAAATGTCTTTAATTGAAGCCATGACTAGTCAGATCTACAATTAAGATATCTTTCAAAGGTAGAACTTTGGTTTGATGTTGTAAAAAGTAACTTGAAGATTCACACAGAGAATGTACGAGTCATTTATCCTTTGCTTCCTCTTTTATTACAGCCTACAAATGACAGAGGAGGGCATTCGCAATTCTTTTATCTCCTTCAGTTATTTATGACATCATAAAGTGAGAATTCCAAAGACAAAGTTCAACAAAAAACAATCTTGTAGTGTTGAAGAAAATTAAGAATCATGTAACGCACGATGAATCTTTCACTCTTTAGTGGAATATTTAATTCTTTGCTCACCAGGTCAGATGAACCGTCACGTTCTACTTCTTTTTTTGAGTTTTAACATCTGCAGTCAAATAATCAGAAAGGGAAGATGATGTAATTGTGTAATCTCCATGCTCCTCAGTTGTTGGTTTGCATCACAATTTAAAAATCTGTTGTGACACCAGGATTATCGCATCAAAAAAAAAACAAAAAAAAAAACTTGTTTAAATTCATCTCCAACATTTTGAATAGTTGTGCATGCAGCTGGAGGCGGTCACATAATCTCTGCTCTGCTTGTAGTCAACATACGGGGGGGGGGGGGGGGGGGGGTAATGGCAAAGAGAGATCATGTTTCATATTATCACAGATACCCTGTCTGCTCTAGGTGATTTTTTTTTTTTTTTTTTGGTCTCTAACAAAAGCTGTGCACTAGAAAAAAAAAGAACAAGAAATTGTGGCTGTGAAGAGGATAATGTAAGCACGGATAAAGGGATTAATATAGGAATGTTGCTGTCAGTATTCACACTGTTACTGTCGGCACAATATACGTAGTTCCAGGCTGATCTACCTTATTGGGTCTGCAGTGGCCTCGGCTTCACGGTCAGTCAACCAGCCTTATCTCTGCTGTACTTTAGTATTCACCCTCCCTCTTTGTTGTTCTGGAAGGACAACATACAAAAACACTGCATTTATTGTTTCATTATTGTGCTACATTCAAAAAAATTAACATAATCCCTGTATATAAAAACATTGGGGGTAGACTGACTGTCTACCCAAAGTTGACTGAATCAGCTTCTCTCTGTATGACTGTCTGTGAATCTTTTAAGTAGACATCTTTCAAGCCTGCTTAATGATTTAAATGAATCTTCACCAAATGGTAGCACAACATGTGGAGCTGTGCATGAAGGAAAAATAATTCTAGTCCAGCATCTTCAAGGGTGTTATGTGGGCCGCTGAAGAGGAGGTACTGCTGGCCCACTACCACCAGAGGGCGCCCTGCTTGGAGTGCGGGCTCCAAGCACGAGAGGGCGCCAGACCCAGAGGAAGTGACAGCTGTCACTCATCACACCAGCTGTCACTCATCTACACCACTACTTAAGCCGGACTGCAACTCCACCTCCCCGCCGAGAAATCGACTACCAAGAGGTAATTTCTCTGCTGACTGACACGTTGTGTACTAATCTAGATCTCATTTGCAGCCATTGTCCTGTGGTCGTTGCCTTATCTGGGATTTTGGCGTTTGGCGTGACTACGACGACTGCGCCTCACTCTCTGAACAGATAAGTGGTTAATCAAGAGCTGCACGAGTGTGTGATTTGGAGGTGGAGGTTCCCCCTCCTAACTGTGTACAGACCGTGGACCACTGAGTGTACGGACTTACACTCATTCATCTTGTCTCTGCTTTCTGCCAGCAGTACCAGGGTCGACAGCCGAAGACAGAGGTCACCTGGGGATACGGGACTTGGCGGCTCCGGTGTTCTTCAGACCGTTGGTGGTGGAGGCCGTGTGGGACGCGGCTTCTCTCTCGTCGGGGTCTTCTATCTTCGAGCCTGCCCACACGTCACCTGGTGTTAATTGGCTTTACAAATTTTGTGTGTTTAGTTGTGTGTTGTCACAACATTAAATTGTTACCTTTTGGCTTACTCATTGTCCGTTCATTTGCGCCCCCTGTTGTGGGTCCGTGCTACGACACCTTCCCAACAGGATTTCTCGGCCAATCGTCATGGATTCCGAGGGGCGTCAGCTCGAGCGTGAACGGCCAATGGAAGAGCCAGGAGCGCAGGCGTCAGCAGGAGGCGTGTTGAGTGAGCTGCAGCAGATCTTAACCGCCTTCACGGCTCGGTTAGATTTAGTGACCGAGCAGAATGTCCTCCTTAATCGGAGGGTGGAGGCTCTCGCTTCCAGGGTGGAAGCGCGCGATCAGGGCGCTGCTGCAGCTCCTCCTCTGGCTGGTCCTGGGCCTGTATCAGACGTTCCACTGGTCGTTCAACGAACCCCCCCACCGTCCCCTGAAGCATACATAAGCCCTCCGGAACCGTACGGGGGCTGTGTTGAGACGTGCGCAGACTTCCTCATGCAGTGTTCGCTCGTCTTTTCACAGCGCCCTGTCATGTACGCATCAGACGCTAGCCGGGTAGCTTATGTTATAAATCTGCTTCAAGGAGAGGCACGCGCATGGGCTACGGCGCTTTGGGAGCAGAATTCACGGCTCCTAACGTCTTATACTGGGTTTGTACGGGAGTTCAAACAAGTGTTTGATCATCCCAAGAGAGGCGAGACCGCTTCGAACGTGCTGCTGTCGATGAGACAGGGGCGCCGTAGCGCAGCCGAGTATGCAGTCGACTTCCGCATCGCGGCAGCGAGGTCCGGCTGGAATAACGTTGCGCTCCGCGCCGCCTTTGTAAATGGACTGTCCCTGGTCCTTAAGGAGCACCTACTGGCTAAGGAAGAACCGCGGGATTTTGACGGGCTTGTCGATTTGGTTATACACTTAGACAACCGTTTAACCGAGCATCGTCGGGAGCAGGCCGGGGGGCGTGACCGGGCACGAGCCGTCCCTCCCCCTTCCGGTTCCGACAAGGTGACGTCGTCCCCACGCTTTACTGCCAGAGAGCTCCGTGTGGCTACAGCT